>NW_004567121.1:21342714-21368109 GCF_000260355.1 Condylura cristata
GGGGTTGGGTTCCATACCTCTCTCAGTCTCTCTGGCACCGTAGATATGCAGAATAGACCAGTGACCCAACTTTTCTTTCTCCCTCCTAAGAAGCTAAACTTTGATTCACTAAGACCAGAAAGCTAAACACAATATATTGTTCTGTCTCTGGAAAAGGTTAAAATCTCCCCCCTTCTTTCATTAGGAATTTAAAAATATATAAAATAAGGAACTGCATAGTCTTTGAACACCTCATCTGTCAGGGGCTATCTTCCTCTTTAAAAAATAGGCCATTGTATAGAGTGAGTGCTGAGGGGTCATGGAAGCACTGTCTGCACAACTCCCCTTTTGTCCACTTGCATCTCCCTGAGATTGGGCTATTTCAGGGGCTGTTGTTTTCTCACCTGCTTCTGTTCTCTAGCCAAATTTTCTGATATTTGGAGAAAGATGATATGGAGTGGAAGAGGAGGACACCAATGCGAGCAAACACAGAAGATAGAAAACGAAGGGAAGAGGGAGGGCAGGAGGCCAGAAGACAGAGAAGAGAGGGAGGGACAGAGGGACTGAGGGACTCATTACCATGGTGCTAGCCTCCCCTGGCTGTTCCTGAGTTCACATGCATCTCTGACCTTCCTGGGTTTTTTGGATTTCACTGTAAGTTGGATTTCCTAAGTCAACTAACTTCCTTTTGATGGTGAAGTCAGTTTGCGTTTGTCTTGTTGCTAATATTGCAACAAAGTGAGTCCTTCTCACTGTTACTCACAGTCTTCTATGACTTCTTGCCATTCACATTCAGGCTCTTGGAGAGAAAATTGTCCACCAGATGCTTATACTGTGCTTATTCTGCCAAGCATAGACCCCAGAGTCTCAGCCTGAGCATCATTTCATTCTAACATGAGATGTATATTATTGATCAGGTCAGTCCTTGGTGTTGGCAGAGTTAAGTGCCCTAATTTGAACAGCATTACTTATCCAAAAGAGAGGCCACATTCTAATTGAGTCTGTGTTTCAAAAGCTGAGAAGCTGCGTGTTCTAGCAAGCTATCATATGTGAAATGTGCCCTTCTTCTCTCTGCCAGTCCTCCCACTTATTCTCTTTGCTGTTTGTCATGTGGCAATAACACCAGTTTCTTCCTTTTTAAGGCAATTATAGCTTCTATAATGTAGACAGTGTGTCAGATTTAAAACCCATAGGCAAAGTATTGATGGTTGGATGCTTCTAAAATAAGACTGCAGAAGATGTGACTAGAAGGGGTTTGGCATCCCGGCACATACCATGTTTAGCTGTTTTATTTTCCATAGCTCCATATCATAAGCACTGCATCTCTATTTTGCTAATATAATCATTATACAGGAGTCATGATTTTAGCTAGTTTCATTTTTTTTTAAAGATTTATTTTATTTGCACATACAGAACTGGGGTACAGGCCAGAGGCTCAGGGGCGGCGAGAGGCTTCACCAGAGACAGAGTGGGGAACAGAACAGGCAGATCAACGAAGTACACTGCTGAGGGGAGCAGTGGGCGGGTCAGGAGAGGTCTGCCACGCCATGTGGTCACCTCCGGAGCAGGCGGGAATCGAACTCATGCAGAAGTGGCTTTAGCTTCCCAGTGCTGTGCTTTAACCCGCTGCACCACCAGGGAGGGCCTAGTTTCATTTTTTAATGTGTCTATATTTTGGCTCATTGTCTGAATAAAAGACTCCTTGGGCCTTGAGTCTCTCTTTTGACCTGCATTATAAATAAATCAGGCATTCCAGTCAAACTTGTTAGATGGGTTGAAATGCAGGGCTGGGTCTCAGATGAAGTGAGTGAGGCAGGTAGGGTGTAAGTGTGAAGAGACACTATCACGACTTGCAAGTTGTCTTTCTTATCTTCCTTTTGTCCTGGCCCTGTTAAAATGTTGCAAGCTAGTTCAGGAAATGTTCACATGTCATAATTAGAAAATGAGATGGCATAGTATAGACACCAAGTATAAGACTAAAAGGAAGAAAGAAAAAAGAAAATCAAGAATCATTTCTTCCAGAGCCACCAGGCTCACCTTCCCTCCTGTTCCCTGGGGAGGCACCATCCCCAGCCTGAGCACAGGCCTGACTCAGACAACATCAGGTAACATTTAGAAGAGCACCTGGGATGCAAGTGCATGTCCTGAGTGACTTGTTCTTGACTCCGTAACACTGAAATGTCCACATGATCTCCAGCATCCTTTCCAGCCTGGTAGTTCCGGATCTCACACAGGCCTGCCCTGGATAAGCATGACCTGAGTGACATTTGTTTTCAACCACCATATATATCTCTTCATTTCTTGCTGATGGTTCCATTTCTGAGCTTTTTTGAACCCTAGAGAACCTCTTGGACTCCCTCATTCCCTCACTCATAGGATGAGATCTGAATCCATGTTTTTGCCAGATGGAAATGGCTAATGACAGTTTGAAAGAATACTCCTGTACCAGAAACGTGCAAGTAGGAAGGCTCACCAAGACTTGGGTTGTTAGTAAATGGGTGGAGAGTTAGTAGACTGGACATGAGTTTAAGACACCTGATATAGAACAGGTTAAACTTCAGCTCAAGAGGGTGGCAACCTTTGATCTAAGGACAAAAATTCACCCCTGTAGCGTTCTCTCAAAGGTTGGCAAACAGAGCAGATAACAGGAGAGACAAGGCTCTCCTCAAATCTCCCTGATAGTGTGTAGCAGCTTATTGGATTAGAGGTGTTATGATTACTCCCAATTATCTCACATTTTGGCATTATAACATTCAATTTTATCCCCATTTTACACATTTAAAATTTGTTTCCTCCAACTATATTACGAGTAAATTGAGGTCACATAGCTTCTGTTTCACTTGTCATCATGCTAGGAAGGTAACAGGTGGTCTGTATTTGTTCACTTTAATTGAATTTGATTATATGCAGGGTATGTCTCGCTCACGTGCATTTTGACCCCTATGTCATATGTTAATAATAATCTTGCTTAGGAAGATCACAGTATCATTTTTTAAATACTTTTCTTCCAAATAAGTTATAGCTGGATATCTCTCCTCCATGCATAGTAAAAGAACTCTCCCTGCTCTTAAATCTTGCATAGCTCAATTTAATAATCCAGAAACTTCATTCTCCATCATGAGACAATTTAGTGTGTGTGTGTGTGTCTGTGTTTTCAGTCCATTTCACCTGCATGAACTGATCTAGGATTTTTTCTTTTTAACAGTCATCTGAATACTTCAGAAGCTCTGCGTGGGTCAGACTTCAGACACCACCACCAAATGGCAGTTCAGTTACCAACAGAGTGATTCGCAAAATTTTTCCCAGCTACAACTCTCCCTTGCCAAAACAAATAAAAACAAAGTAACACTAGCAGAAGCATCTCTTAGCATAGGGCTTTGGTCACTTCTGAAGTCCCATGTGCGGATAATATAACCACATGACCAAATGTTCCCTCCAGTAAAGTGCTTGCAGCAGAATTGAGTTCTGCATGTTTGTTTTAACCATGCAGTGCATATGCCATCTGGCACATTTCACATAAAAATGAAACTGCTTTCATGGCTGAGTAGATGCCAAAATGGAATTGTATAACAGTAATAAGGCCTTTTCTGGTTCATGAATATACCTTAGATGCTGTTTCAAGCATGAAACCATAAATGATGCTAAAATAGTCACTTTTTTTCTTCAGAGGTGAAAAATATACTAAAAAAAAAGAGTGAAGCTACTCACTTCTTTGCATTTAGATGCTAGTCACAGTCTTCAGTGTGGAGAAAAGTAGTTCTACATTCTCTGTCTTTGAATCTGACTGCGGAGCTGGGGCTCGAGAGGGTGAATGTAGATGTGAGTGGCAAAGGGCTAACAAGGCCTATGGAATATGGTGGCAGGCTAGGGGTGCGCTGGGGAGGGTGTGGTGTGGAAACACACATTGAAGAGGTGTGACACCACCTCTGAATCATGTACAGCACGGAAAACCAATATTACTTCTATAACAATGATATGATTAAAAATAACAGAAAAGGAACCAAATCTCCTAAGTTCTTTCTTTGATTTTTGAAATATAACCCAGGGCTTTCCTATAAATGTGGGTTTATGCCACTCTGACATATATGGGTGGTGGGGGAGATAAAAAATACTCAGATAATAGACTGAATTTTTTTGCTGTCCTATTGCAAAAAAAAATGTTTCTAAATGTCTAGAGGGTTGGGGTTCCTAGAATATAACAACTGTGTAGATGATTGACAGGTGTTCGTCCTCCTTTTCCATTTCTTTAATGTCATCCTGCCAAATCCCATCTCATGCCCCTTTACCACCTTTCCCAAGCACTCTGTGTACTTTACGAAGATGAATCTTAACCTACATATCCTTCAGGGTGCTCATGTTAGCCTGAGGAATTTTAAAACACTCTCAATTCCCGTGAACATATCATGTTGGCTGAGGAGGTACCAGGGATGGAAGTAATCCTGCATTGTTAAAGAAGTTTGTAGAAAATTTTGTGTATCTCTGCCACGTTGTACGACCTAATAGTATATTCTCATCTGTCTATAATAATTTATTTTCTGGAAAACTTGGGACTCAACATTTGTCATGCTTGATATTCAGCTTTATACAAAAGTGTTCTCTTAATACAGCTTTATGCATCTCATACATATTTGTATTTCTTTTGAGCATAATTTTAGGTTTAGTAGACGTGAGTAATAAACCTTTGCCTCTTCATACCAGTATCAGTATAAATAGCATGTAAGCAATCTTCAGATCTTTCAAGTCAGTTATCCCAAGAACTAACTGCAGTACAATAGGCTTAGTAGACTTGAGTAATAAACCTTTGCCTCTTCATACCAGTATCAGTATAAATAGCATGTAAGCAATTTTCAGATCTTTCAAGTCATTTATCCTAAGAACTAACTGTAGTACAAGCATAAGTGCCATCAGAAATAGGGCACTCATCTACTTCTGTGGTCAACTTCTCTCCAACATACTTCTCCCTTTGCACACAGTCATAAAGTCATTAATATCCCAAATAGTACATTCTTACAACACATGATGGAACTTTATGTCCTATACCCATGAGAAATGTTTGGAAATGTCTGCTTGCAAACTAGATTTCTTATTTGCTTTGAAATCTAACACTGGGAACCAGTTGAGAGATTATCCCACAACACTTATCTTTCTCTTTCAAGAGGAGATATTTCACTCCTATGTCTGCCGGCACTTTCTGCTATCTGTTATTGGGGAAAGCTCACTTCTCCAGCAATGTCTGCACAGGGTTTGCAATTTTAGTTAATAAAAATGTCTTTGAGTCTAATATAAAAGTATACTTTGTCATCTCATTACTGGTAATCAAATTCATTTCATTTGTGTGAGGCAACTGGGCTGTTGCCCATGATGATGAATGGGATTAGAATTTAGTAAACTTTCTGAAGAATTGGTTGCAGTTTTAGAAGTGTTTGAGGAACCATCACTTGGACTTTAGAGTACCTGTTCTTTCTTCCAAAACATTCAAAGTAGTAAACAGTGTCTTCTGACTGTTGTGTCTAGAAAAGAGAAAAATACTGCATAGGTTTCACAACTGAGATGATAGGTTATAATAATAACAAACTTAATATTTTAGTTAACAGTTTGTCATTCCTAAGTTGCTTGTGTTATTTCTCTGAATTTTATAGTTGAGAAAGCTTTCAGGGTATAAAGAGTACAGTTGGTTGGCAGAGCCTTGTCATTATCCAGTTTTTCTAGACTTCTGTCCATTTTAGGAAATCTATTACACTCCTGCAAACAGAAATGATCTTGCTTAAAGGCAGCAATTCTAAGACCCCAGAGAGACATATGCATAGAGTTGCCATTTTGTCTACTCTTATAAGTTGTAGATGACCTTGTAGATGAAATGTCCAGTTTGAAGCTGATCCTGGGGGGATGGCTTCATATCTGTGAATTTTTAGATTGCCTTGTAGATGAAATGACTAGGCTTACAGCAGTATTTGCACTGATAGAATTGCCTTAGAGCCAGAAAAAAAGTCATTGTGGACAGAGTAGAGTACACTTTTGATGTGCAATGTGGCACAGGCTGAAAGAGACTTAGTGTGAAAATTATTTACTTATGCTTATCTCCTTCCACTTTCTTAATGATGTGCTGCATTAAAAATAAGCTTGGGATTATCTGCAAGAATTAATTAAGTTATGAAATCCGAAAGACTACCTAAACTTCTAATTTAGAAGTTTTCAAAATAGTATCTCAAAATATGAAGAAAAAGTGGGAGGTGGGACAGAGATTGTGGAGGTGAAACATTGCTGGGTTTTGTTAGCACAACATCCATCCAAATAGGATGTGAAGAGAGAACTGCTGTCAGCCACCTAAAGGATGTATAGACACAAATCTCTCTTTAGATGTTTAAATCTGGACATTTTGCATGGGGTAGAAAAATATTTTCTGTTTTTCTTTTTCCTCCAGATAAGGCTTTCCTTTTTCCTCCAGATATTTTAGAGATGTATAAACCTAGAGGTAGACTAAACCTCCAAACAGCATTGCCAGATTTCTCCCAAATTGCATTAAAAATATCATTCATTCATTCATTCCTTCTAACAAAAGTGTATTAAGCACTTACCAAGAACTATTCAAATGTTTTTGCTCCACAAATTATCCTCTTCTTACATAGGGTCCTTTGCTCCTGGAGCTCACATTCCTCTCTAAACTGAAGAAGGCTGTAAGGAGAACTTCTGCATGAGAAAAGGCTTGGAAATTCACCTCTCTCCTCTCTACTACTCCATTGGAAGTAATTAGAGGCAGCTGAATTCATGTTTATGTCTACTAACCCCTTTAACTTTGTCAAGTGCTTTATATTTAGTCCAACAAAGTGCTTTACATATGTTTTTCCACACATAAATTAATCTGTTGGTTAATCCACAAGTTGACTTTTGAATTTCATTAAAATTTTTGGGTTTTTTTTTTACAAGCTCTATTTAATTATTTTCCAAGTGTATCTCATTATTTTCATAGTCTTCTTTCTCTGTTATGCTTAAGATGTTTTTATTTCTAAAACATATACTTTATTTAGTTTATACATTTGATAATTCTAATATCTGCAGTCTTTTTCTAGGTCTGCTTCTGTACTTTTTTGGGGGGAACACATTTTATGGAATATTAATTTGTGGGAATTTTTTGAGGATCAGTTTTATGGTGCTCTTTTCTGAAGAGAAGTTTCATTTATTTATGAAAAACAATCCCTCATTCTAAACTCAGCCCTCCCCACCCTCATCTAAGTAATGTAAATTCTGGCTATATAACTCATGTGAGACCAGGCTGATAAGTGTAAATTATCCAGGAAACATTACCTTTTACTCTCTTATCCCAGAGATAAGATTAGACACTAAATATCTTCATGGTCTTATTCAACATCCCCCTCGCCCCCCATAATTTATCTCCTCTTACTCAAAGTGTTGCTTTCTGCAGGTGTGAGATTGTCCTCTGACCATGGAGCCTGCCTGCAGCTTTCACCGGTTTTCATATCATTATCCCTAAGCTTAGATGTTACCTCTTCTGCATTCTTTATTGTCTTCATATCCTTATAAATACCTGAAAGTGTCTAGTTATCTAGTTTATTACTTTTTCCATATTTTTAAAATTGGTTTTCCCAGTTAAGATTACAAATGGCACAAATGTGAGAACTTCCTCATTTATTGTTGTATTCACAGTGCGTGTTATGGTGCTTGGCAGAAAGCACTCAAATAATTCATACTGAAAGAGAAATTGAAGGAATGAGCAAGTAGAGGAACTTTATGCTCCACCCAATGCTTAAATACATGTAACATAAATTCTTTCTGTTCTTTCTATCTGGTTGTTTAAAAAAAAAAATAAGGAACTAGATTCCATCAAAATAACTAGTGTGCTTTGTAGTTGTTAACCTTCCACTGCTCTCGTCTCCTCCTTTCATTTTGACACTGAGGCTCTCTCTCCTCTAACTTGGATCAAGTGTAAAGACAGGCTGAATGAAGGCGAGAGCAGCAAGACAAAGTGGGGGTGGGATTCAGGTGTGGCTGCACTGTGACTTGAACCCCCTTGCACTTGTAGTGAGCCCCTGCTTCCAGATGTCCATACTGAATAGGTGAAGGCAGGTTGTGGTGCTAATTCCCTTTGTAGATCTAAGTCTGGACTGGTGCTTAGTCCTCTGTAAAGTAAGAGAACATAGGGATTCATTAGTTAGCGTCTGCTGTCTCATGAGATGCCAGGGGACTCCAATTCCTTTTCTCTCTGTATAGTTTGGCCTCTGGGTTCTCTTCATCTTTTTGTTTCTAGGTGGAATAATCCCAGTTTGTACCTTTACCTTTGGCCTATAGCAATAAACCAGCAACTATGTCTGGCTGATTTCTCCACTCTCTATGGCACTTTTCCTACCTCATACCAGGTCCCTAACTCTAAACTCTGTTTTCTGAATTTCACCACTATTATGACCTGCGAGGAAAACAAAAGATGAGTGTAGGAGGAAAAACAGAAACAAAATTGGTTTTCCTGTGAAATATTTTAAAATTCAGGCATACCCCATTAAAGCAGCACAGTGGTTTCAATGGTGGCTGACTATGATGGTTTGGTGGAGGGAGTGGTGTGTACTTCTAAGCCATCACCAATGTTATAAACCAGTGTTTCCACAGTAAAATAAAATAAACAAAAGCAAAATAGTATAACCTCACTACAGTGTTAAAAATGAGAAAAAAATATAATTCAGTTACCCAGTATTATTTCCTTTTGGTCTTTTTAGGTATACTTAATTTTATTTCATATTGTGGTGTGTACAGGTATCTTGTATATATAATTTTGAATCAGGTTTTCTCAATCAGGTTTTTATTATATCTATAAAAATACTTTGCCCATAGCTTGTAATGACTGTACAGTAGTTCAGTAAGTGGATATTTATTTTAGTTTTCTGACTCATTTACCTAATATGAACATTTGCATTGGTTCATATATCATGTGCTCATATGAATGTTTGTAGACCTATTTCACAGACTCAGTCATATGGTGTGCTGGACCCTACTTCTGGGAAATAAATGAATCCAGTAAAACCTGTTATTAGTTGACTCTAGAGTGGACTGTGAGATGCTCGGAGGAACTGTGCTTTATATTGGATCACATCGTGGGAGCAAGTTGGGGACCAAGGCGGTCACATTTAGGGGGCTAGAGTGTGCAGATGTCAGTGTGTATACAAAGCCTGCATGCCTCCCCCCAACCCAGAGGTCCCATTGGGGACATCATTGCACAGAGTATGACACAGATCTACTCCTTGTTGCAAATCAAACACATCTCTAATTTTTTTCTAAGCAAAATTTTACAGTTTGAGGAAATTCTGTAGTTGCACTTTTGAAAACTTTCCAATAGTCAAATTAGAATATTTAAAAGGAAACAAAAAGAAAATTAATTGGAAATTCATTCATATCTCTAATATGATCCATGCACAAGTGTTATGTTCATATTTGTAAACTTAAGATGGGAGGCAATATTTTAAAAAGATAAATTTTGTGTAAGGGATGTCATTACTGCTTGGATGTTAACCATAAAAAGGAAAAGATTTATGAGTCTTAAAAGTGTGAGAGCGTATTTGGCATATTATATCTCTATATGATGCAGAACCTGAATTTGAGCTTGGAAATAAAGAGTTTCATGGGGTACCCATTATGAAAAAAGTCTAGATTAACTTATTTATTCTTTAGAATGTTCTTAAGCATGGCTTTAGATAGGCTGTGATTTTTTAAAACTGGAATTATTTCAGCATTTTTCTGTGAAACTCATGCTAAATAAATAGAAAAAGTAAACCTATAGGGGGTAATAATCTGGTCCCATTGGGAAAATGAATACTGGTCTGTTTTATGAAATACCTTTGCTATACTGACATGAAAGTGACATCATGTTCCTTTTAAAATATCCTTCCGGAGTGGGATAAATGAAAACATATTTTTCTCTGCCTTCTTTCCTTCTGATTGGCCTTTACCCTGTCTTTGGTCTTTCTGCTCTTATCTGCCATTTCTTTTGTCCCATTATCCCCTCTCACCCTATCACTTTGATCTGCATTTCCTTACAGTTCCCACACCATTCTTCTTTAATCTGAAACCTCCTTCTTCACTTCTCTAGCATCTTTTCTCTACTGCAATTGAATCATTCTTTCGAATCAAGTGGTCACATTAATTAAATAAAAAAAATAGAAAAAAAATGTCAGAAGTTTCTCACTGCCCTAAAAAAAAAACCACAAATACAAGAATTAAGGTGTTTTTCTCATTTTAAGAAAATAATTTTGCTGGATGTCTTTTAGCTGTGGGATTTTTATGGTTGACTCTATGTTTTTGAAAACTGAGAAAGATGATGATGCATGGTGCTGTTTGCACATATTGATCGATGTTTTTAGTCAAAGAACTTCCATTGAGTGAGTAAACTTGCTGAGCTAACTTCTCCATCAAATTAGGGGAGTTGGCTGGTTAGATTCAATCAGTTAAGGTTCCATGGAGGAAGAAGATGTCATTCAAGACAGCCCCTTAAAAAATAAATAATATATAATAATAGGGGTGTCATTTATGTGTCACTCATATTCCCACTTCTGTATTTTACGCCCATGGCAAATATCACAAATCAGTGACAATATGCCTTCCTGCTGGATCTAGACCTACCATCCTTCTAAGCACTACAGATAGTCACTATAACTTAACTGGATGTGTTACTTGAGTTGAAATTGATGTGCCCTCTTTGTTTTTGACTGTATAAGCTTAATGATCTGCCATCTCACAAAAGCTACAATACATATAACGTATGAAGTAGGTATTATTTTGGTGTTTATGGAAGAAAATTTTGCAACTCACAATGATTTAAGCAACTCACCTGTTAAAGTAAATGGCTTAATTAATATAGCTGGCAATAGGAATAATTCATTTCTTTTTATGCCAAGATCAATACTCTATTCTCTGTAGTTGCTGGGAAGAGTTAGCTGTAGATATGTTCCTTAGATGTTATATATATATATAAACTAGTAAATGGTCAAAGAAAATTTCAATTATTTGGGGAGAAATTCTTGTTGCATATTTACAGCAAAATAGCATTGAAGGTTGGTGCTGAGTGTAAGTAAAGTGGGTCAGCATTACTTGAGATTGGTAGAAAATACCAAAAATGGAACATCATGTTCCCCTGAAATTCTGTCCCCCCATACAGATTTAGATTTTAACTCCACAGTGCTTATATTCTTAGCAATATAATTTTATAGATTTGGAGGTCCTCCTCTTCCCTCCTCTTCCCTCCTCTTAGTACTTCTAAAGCTAGTTATCACTGATGAACCAGAAATAAAATCAATTTGTACTATTTAGTGGCAGTGGGTAAATCAGATCATTTATTGTTGCAATGGAAATCCACAGTAGTTCATTAAGGGAAAGGAACAATCAGAAAGAAGTCATTTGAAAACTTGCTGGGTTATTGAGAAGGGCAGGCTGAGATGCGTTAATTCCAGAAAGGTTACTGAATGCATCTAAAAGAAAGATGTTGTTTTCGCATTTTAAAGGAGACTGACTCTGGATGAATGATGGATGGATGGATAGATAGGTAGACAGACAAATCCATAAGACACATTCTCCTCTAGTAACCCAGGGAGCCCCTACTACCTTCCACCCAATCCTTTCTCTTCCAGGTCCCCAACTCCCCCTGCTTCTTTTCACATAGTGAATGAGAGGCAGAAGGACACTACTTTTACAGTCTGGGCAAAGATTCTCCCCTCTCACCAACATTTAGAAGATCAGCTGTATGTTTTAACAAATTTTTACAAGTTTTAACAAATCTTCCCTAGCTTGCCCATTTGCATAATAATACAATGCACTTTTTAGTTATTTTCCTTAACAAGATGAAAAATGCCATACAAACACAAAGTGGAATCAGCAAGGGGCTAAGGCAGATTGCCAATTTGATCTTTACTACTTCATCAAACTACTTCAATACTTCATCAAATTAGTTTCCTGAATCCTGGTCCGAAACATTTTTCTTCTCCATTGTCCCATATTAACAAAAAAGCTCTTAAAATAAATATATTTCAAGAGGAATCCCATTGTTCTGCACAGTGGAACACTCTGCCTTTCTGATGCTATTTTCTTGAGATGAACTCAGTCTGGGAAGGAAACACCTTATGCTCTGTGAGCCTTGACCATGATCTATGGCCCGTCCTCCCAGATCACTGTGCAGAGCTCAGGGTAAATGTTTATTGCATCATTATTTCACTCTATGATTGTGTAGAGAACTTGTTTAAAAATTTTTCCTCTTGAATAGCAGATGGTTTCACTTGTATGTAGAATATAGAGGGGGAAAAAAAAAAAGGTTAGGTAAAACTGAATCAATAACAAGCCCTAGAAATCTTTCTATAGAACTGAGACTACCAGAGGAGGAAGGGGAGGGTGGGGAGCAGGATGTGTTGGGGGCCCAGGGAATATCATAGAGGACTGTTTGTGCCTGATGGTGTGTGTGGTAATATACTTCTGAAGAGGTGTGATCCTATACCTTTGACTCATTTACAGTGTTAGAAATCAATGTTACCTTAGTAGAAGGAAAGAAGGGGTGGGGGAGGGAAGGAAAAGGGGAGAGGAAGGGAGGGAGGGAGGAAGGAAGGACAGAAGGAAAATCTTGTGGACAATAATGCTTATATAAGAGTGCAAGATATCAAGCACACCATATTTTTATGCTAACAAGTCAGTATTATTTCCATATAATTTTTTTAAAGATTTATTTATTTATTCATACAGAACTGGGGTACAGGCAGAGATGCGGAGGGTGAGAGGATTCACCAGGTACAGAGTGGGGAGCAGAACAGGCAGATCAATGAAGTACACTGCTGAGGGGAGCAGTGGGCAGGTCAGGAGAGGTCTGCCACGCCATGTGGATCACCTCTGGGGCAGGCAGGAATCGAACTCATGTGGAAGTGGCTTAAGCTTCTGAGTGCAGTGCTTTAACCCGCTGCACCACCAGGGAGGGCCAATTTCCATATAATTTTAATGAATCTTTCTCCAAATAATTATTTGTAGAAGAGTTGTTTAAAATTCAATTATGTAAAAAGTAAGGTCCTTCCTGCATTGCATTGTGCTAGAAATCAACAAATTTGAAAATTGATATCTATATTATTCATAATCCTTCTCTTAATAGATGGAAACTGAAATTTAATTTTAGTAAATGAGAATTACTAATTGACATCTCTAGAGTAAACTATTGAAGAAGTGAGACTATAAATAGGCTTAAGAGAAGAATTTAGGTTGTAAAACCAATTGACAAAGGTATATTATCTATAGCTACTATATAATGTAAAATTTTTCATTTCTGTGGGTTTTAAACTTAACATTTAAAAAAATATTTATTTTTGCATACAAGAACTGGGATACAGGCCAGAGGTTTGGGGGTGAGAGGAGGGAGCAGAACAGGCAGATTGACTGAAATACACTGCTGAGGGGAGTAGCAGGCAGGTCAGGAGAGGTCTGCTGCCCATGTGGGTCACCTCCAGGGCAGGGATTGAATTCTTGCTTCAGTGGCTGTGGATAGCTTCATAGTGCTGTGCTTTAACCTGTTGTGGGAGCAGGGAGGACCTTCATGACTTTTTAGAGTAAAGTTATATTTATGTCAGTATGAAGATTGAAATTAATTATTCTCTTGGAAATAATCATTAGTTTTTCCCAGACCCAGAAATCCTAATACAAGGGAATAAAATCTAAGGGTTGTCTGTTCAGATGAATGTTGCAAGCTTTAATTTATGAAGAATAACAAATAAAATGCTGTAACTGAGCACATGTTTATCATGTCCATTTAGTGCCCCTAGTTGGGAGTTGGCATTATTCCCCCCACTCAGAAATAACTTCATTGGTCCCTTATAGGGACTTTCTGCTCTTAAGAAAACAGAGGGGATAGATGTGACTTTACAATATACACAGGTAACTGTGAGCTATGAAATGTTTTGGGCAACAGGTAGGTGAGTAAATCTTGCTTTTGTTAAAGAATAGATTATCTCTCATATTTACTTTGTAGATTCATTGGCCAGAAAACAAATAAATAAACAAACAAAAAACCCCAAAAACCCAATATTCCAGCTATTGCTGCTTGAGTATCATCATCTTTGTCAAAATTATTTTGTATCCTTACTTTCAAGCCCAGCTTTCTGTGCTCATGCTCCATTTTGAGGATCTGTAAAGCAGATGTCCTTCTGTTGTAAATTCGTGTGCCTTAAAGTATTTGAGCCCCTCTCAGTAATCACCCTGCCCCAGTCCCCTCTGAGAAGAACTCCACATAAACAGTTTCCAAGTCGCCATTGGGATTTGGAGAGAAGAGCCCAGTAGTATGGCATTTCCTCCAGCCTCCAGTGCCCTGACTAGGACCACACACATTTTTATTCTTTAAAATGAATTAACAGAATTTCTTTCACAATGAAAAAAAGAAAAAGAAAACCACAGAGAAGCTTTCTGATAATGACTTGTGCCAGACAGTTTAGGCAGACCATAATGGGTCCCTTTCAGAGTGAGTCTGTTGTGACCTGTCTGGACCTTGCGGACACCGCTGTAGCAGGGACATGCATTGCCCTGGCCAGGATTGCCCTCTCCAGGGGGATGCATAGGGAAACACCATTTCACCCTCACCTGATCTTGCACTATCAGTAACATCCTTTTGTGCACACAACCCTTAAGTCAAATATAATCAAATTTTTAGAAATTTTCCTTTAGGGAATAAAATGGAAATCGCTGGCAAATTTTAGAACTTGTGGGAACAAAGGTACAATCTATACTGTTCAGAGGTACTTTGCACATCCTAGAAAATGATCTGACTTTTAATTTCACTTTCACAGCGTGGCTACTGCCACTGTCTTCCAGATTCCCTGAAAACCTAATTAGACACAAGGGGTGAACATTTTACTTTCAGCCAAGGAAATATTCCCCTGGATAAATCACTGTGGGACCCTGAAAAATAATGGTGACTATTTTGGTTTTAAAAAGACTGAATGAGCCCTTGGATTGGGTTCATTTGATACAATCTACAAGATAAATGGTTGGGAGATCTCTTTCTTTTTTAAGGGAAATTTTTATTTTAAATGAATGTTCTAAACAAGGCTCTGTTTGACCAAAATTAGAATGCAGCTATGTAATCTATATCTCAGTTTTCTGTTGTTATTATTTTTTAAAATTTATTTATGCTTACAGAACTGGGGTACAGGTCACAGGTGTGGTGGGTGAGAGGATTCACCGGAGGCAGAGTGGGGAGCAGAACAGGCAGATCTACTGAAATACACTGCTGAAGGGAGCAACAGGTGGGTCAGGAGAGGTCTGCTCCCTGGTGGGGGGATAAAATTCATGCTGCCGTGGCTTTGGACAGCTTCATAGTGTGATGCGCCACCAAAGAGAGTCCTCTGTTGTTATTTTTATAAGAGGAGGTAAGTCAGTTTTCCCTCTTCCATTCTGGTAAGATTGAATGCTTTCAAGGTGATACTAATTTAGCAAGAGGGACTTATGACACTTACTATTAAAAAACAATCAAACAACTAGCTATGTCTTTATTTGCTGGACTCTTAGTGTATATTCATGTCATGGAAGTCTCTTCCATGGAACTGGGTCCTTAGACCCAGTAATTGTGGGGTGGCCACAGAAATTCTTCAACTTACTGTGTCTAGTTGAGACCCATTTTTCTTTTGTGGGGCTGCAGACCCCTAACTTCTATCCTTGCCTACCTGTGCACAGAGATGGGCCCTTTGCTTTGGCTTGCCTCTCTCCACCATATGATCTAGTGCTGAGCAGACCAGAGAACACCCAGGGAGACCCTTCTCCAGCTTTGACAGCAAGTTAGGTATGCTTGTGTTGTCTACTGTTCAGTATGATTGAAGCAAGCTATATCTTCAAGGAGTCTTAGCCTTTCCCTAAGCCATGCCTGAGAGGTTTGGTCTTAGTTCTGGTTTGATATCTTAGTTCTCCTGCAAGCACTAAAAGCTTGGTTCAACTCTAATTTGCTTAAATGGAGTTCTCTGAGAGGAGCCTGGACTCTGTCCTCCATATTATCTAGCCTAGTCCTTAATGACTTCATCTCTACTTTCTTTGTGTTCTGCACCAGATGATAATATTTTCATCACAATTGCCTTTATTACTTGGAACCCATGCTTAAGCTTTACACTTTATGCACTGAATGGAAATGACTTAATTCAATGCCAAACCCGATCAAGTTCAGGCTTATGGACTGTCAGACAAGAGTGTTTAACCCCCTATTCATCTCCTCAGGTACATGCCTGTGCCTTCCTTTCTCTTCCCAGACTCTGATATTTCTAATGTTCTTGGAGGTCAAATACTCCTACTAGGCTCTTCTATACTTTTCCACCCATACTGGATCTTGCTCCATTGCACAGAATGGGATCAGTGGTGGACTGCTAGTGTTGATGAGGGAGAAAAGGAAAGGTATGCATTTAAAAGATATGCTTTTTATCTAAAAAATATCACAGTGGAGCTAAGAAAAGTAGATTCTTATCTCAGGTCTTCTGCTTAATAATAATGGGCCTTAAACATATAGTGGGTGGGTCATGTACTTGTAGGTTGGGCTCATTAGCAGCAAACATCATTCCTGGATAATTGCCTCACCTTCTTTGAAGATAGTGACAAATGTGATTTTAATATGAAGTACTCATCGGGTGATACTGAACCATAGGTTAGGCCCTCACTGCAGGTGGAAGGACCATGTCTGTCAAGTTCTACCAATTCAGGTGCAAACCTAAGCAGACACTAGGCTGTGTACTGCAGATCAGGCTGAGTAATTTAGATCATTCGTCAGCTGAGTCGTGGTCGAGGCTCAGCAGGTCCATAGAAATACTTGATCACTATTCTCCCACGTCCATGATCCATGCAGATTCAGTTCCAGTTGATTGTTTTATTCTTTTCTACTTCCTGGGTCATTTCCCTGCCATCTACTTCCCTCAGCCATATACTGTGAAATAAATGTGCCTATCTTTAAGTCCTCCAACATTTCCCTGTGACACCAGCCAGAAGTGACTTCACCTTCCTCTGGTTCACCATTGCGCTCACTCAGCAGTTTAAA
The DNA here is from genome assembly GCF_000260355.1 of Condylura cristata. Lineage (NCBI taxonomy): Eukaryota > Metazoa > Chordata > Mammalia > Eulipotyphla > Talpidae > Condylura > Condylura cristata. The sequence continues at coordinate 21,359,720 of NW_004567121.1, forward strand.
TTTCATAACGTCTTTCGTGTTCATTTTCATTTTTGGGTACTTGGTGCCTGGCCCAATGGCCAGAACAATATGAACACTCAATGAGTATGTTGGATGAATATTTTTTTTAAAAGATTTATTTATTTGTGCATACAGAACTGGGGTACAGGCCAGAGGCTCAGGGGCGGTGAGAGGCTTCACCAGAGACAGAGTGGGGAACAGAACAGGCAGATCGACGAAGTACACTGCTGAGGGGAGCAGCGGGCGGGTCAGGAGAGGTCTGCCACGCCATGTGGTCTCCTCAGGGCAGGCGGGAATCGAACTCATGCGGAAGCGGCTTTAGATTCTCAGTGCTGTGCTTTAACCCGCTGCGCCACCAGGGAGTGCCAGATGAATATTTTATTTTAAAATAAGCTTTTAACTTTAAATTGATATTGGGTTTTGAGAAGATAGTATAGAAAGACCCTATACCAGCACTGAGTTTCTGCTGTTACTAACATCTCACATTAATGTGACGTCTGTGACAATGAATAAACCAATGCCAATACACTATTACAACGTTTCGTACTTCATTTATTTTTCTTTTCTTTTTAGCTATTGTCCCTTTTCTGCCCAAGGATCCTACTCAGGACCCCACATTACTTTCTTTGTCATATCTTCCGAGGCTCCTTTTGACTCTCACAGTTTCTCCATCTTTATGACTTTGACAGTTTTAAGGAGTACTAGTCAGATATCTTATAGAATATTTCTCAATGTCGGTTTGTCTAGATGTTTCACTTAAGCTCAGATGGAGGTTATGGGCTTTTGAGATGAAGACCAGGTCAGTCAGTACTGTTTTCATCAGGGAAAGCACTATTTTCATCATATCAAGGGTAATTATTCTCAACATAACTTACCATTTGCTTTTGACCTTGACCATCTGGTTGGATAGTGTTTGTCAGGTTTGTCCACTGTGAAATCATTCCTTTTGTCTTCATCTTTTCATCCTTCCCTTTTAGAAAGGAATTCACTATGTGGAGCCCATACTCAAGGAGTGGGGAAGTGTCCCACTTTCTTGAGGCTAAGTGCAAAATATTTGGCATGGGAGAGTTATCAATTATTCCTATTTATCTCAATCATTCATTTAACTAATATGGATTAATTTCAATTTGAGTCATAATTTTTTTCACAGATGGAAAATTCTTAGAGAATTAGAACTAATACTTGTTTTTCTGTCTCTCTGATTGCCAGAAGCAAAACAAATGCAAAATATAGAATTGTTTGTTAAAAGAACTGAAGTAAAAATTAAACTCTGGATATCTAACGGGGCTATTGACATTACTTTATTATGTTTAACTGCTCTTTTGAAAAAAGCCATCAGGAATTGAAAGGTCTTAAAAGTCATCTAATTCAGCCTTCTCATTTATAGGTAGTGAATCTTAGGACTAGAAAGAAAATATATGGAGCCATATGTGGACTGAGAACCCACCTCCCTAACTTCTAGGCTGATGCTCTTTAGGTATAATGCATTTAGTGATACCTACTACCTGCCTAGCAGGTTTAATGGTTTAATGTACACAACACTTGTTGATTGAATTCATATCTGAAGGCAAATGTGAACATTAAAGAGATATTTTCTGTTCTGTTTTTAATTTGCAAAGTGCTTTCCAATTTTAATAGGTCTCTGAGGCAGAAGTTCAAAGAGAGAGGATGGGTATAAGAATGATGATGGGGTGATAAGCTACTAAAGTAGACCAAGTGAGATACGCTGACAGTTTGTGTTAAGCCAACAGTGGATGAGAAGAATAGATACATAGAAAGGCATTTGAGAACCCGAAATGGTGTCATCTGTTACCAATTAAAATGGAGGGTGAGGAAGTAGGAGCTTCTAAGGGTAATTCTGAGGTTCCAGGACTTAGGTATTTATTTGGAAGGTGATGTTACTAATTAAGACATGTCAGATTTGGACAGGAAGAGGATGTTGTTGATGACAGACAGCTCTTAGTGTTTTCTGTAAATAGCAGGAACTATGAGTGGAACTCCAGCAGATAAATAAAAGCTCAAAATATTGATTTGAGAGTTATTGTTAATTGACTGATAAAGCTTTAAGAGGTGATAATATTACTGAGAAAAGTAGAAAAAGGCAGAAATCGAACATCTGAATTCAGTCCAGAGATGGGACAGAAGAAGCTAAAAGAAGCCAGAAGAAATTGTTAGAGAAGCAAATGTAGAGTGGTGTAGGAGAGTTTGGTAAACAGGGCTGGTGAATTGGGTTAAATTCTGCAGTGAGGTCAGAAGAAATGAGGACTTAAGGGGTACTGGGAATTTCAGTACTCAGGCCATGGGTGACCTTCACAAGAGTCCTTCCAGTAGAGTGGAGGACTGTATCTAAAAGAACGAGACACTGAAGAAATGGAGAGCTAGATCAATACACATCATGTTCCTTAACATTTTTTCCTGACTCAAATGTCCTCATTTTCCAAAGATTACAACTATTTGAAAGAGCATTTATGTTAAATTAGAACAATGTCTTCATTTTTAAAAATGAGATATAGAAACAGGTTAATGGAGTTGTTGAATCTCTTATTTGGAAGAATTTGAAGCATAAAGATGTGGACATCTTAAATTGGAGTAAGTTAATCTTACGTGATTGAAGTTCTGAAATTGCTTCTAAGTATATGGTTCTTGCTCCATAAGGCTGTACATAGAAGGCTCAATAAAAGGAGAACATTTTTATTTTTGCAGTGCACTTATAGGATAAATTCACTGTGCCTGAACATATTGAATTTACTAACTGGTTGATTTATCCAGAGGTCTCTGAATATTTCAGTACGCAATCAATTGTACTTTTAATAAACCATAAACTATGTTTACTGCCTTATTCGTTGAATTTGATCAAAGTGACTTGATGGCTAACTGGTACAGAAGTCTTGGCAGGGCTCAGACACTGAACCTAATGACTAGAGACAATAATAGCAGAATGATAGGATGGTTTTATTCTTGAAAAATGGAACAAAACAGAGCAAAGTAAAAGATTTTTTGTCTGTTTGGAGGCAGAGTTTTTCTGGAAGACAGAAGGCCAACACTGTGAAAACTTTCCTGTGGCTCTTTCCGTCTTTCAAGCAGGTGCAAGTGACACACGCTTCCCATTAAAGAATAGCCTGCACGGCTCCACACAGCCTTACTGCTGTGCTTTCCCAGAGGTGTAAATAGATTCAAAGGTCATCTGCTTTTTAATATCCCATTCCTCTCCTTTTGGAGTGATTTCAGTCAGGGTTAGGGACAGTAAGATGAGGCAGCTCTCTAGTCAATGCGAGAGAATCAAAAGAGCCCTTCCACCCCTGACAGAGCCTTTTGCAATCCTCTGGGTCTTAACACTGCAAACGATTTGATTATGTTTGGTTATAGTTGCAATATTGATTGGCGTTAGAGGTGGCCGGGAAGGGTCGAACTTGCTTTATGTTTCCTTGTAGTCAAATAGATCAGAGTCTGTTACTTCCACATGACCTGCAGGAAAGATTCGCCATCATCTTCCTGCAAACAAAATGCACTGCAAAAAATTTTATGGACCTAAAGAGAGCTCTGAAAAAAACCTCGTTGGCAAAGTAATAATTTGGTTTTCATGAAGCAGTTTTCTTTGGTGAATAAATAGCACTGTGTTTACACAGAATGAAGTTCACTGAAAATCCCTCTATTTGGTTTTGACAAGTTCACTGAAAAACTGACAAGAGAAACATTTATTTTAGACAGTCCTGGCCAATCCAATAAAGATCCCGCTGAAGTAGATTTTTAGGTTTTATTTTGAATACAATATAGACCCACAGACTGGGAAGAGGGAGGTGTTTCCAGTACATTTTTAGTTTTACATATCAAATATCCATAACTGCTTTCTAAAATATGTAAGCCTTCAGTTAGAGAAGACTAGCATGAAGGACCAAGTTGGCATTTTCAGACATATCACACCTATCCTTGATGTGCGTTCAGGGGGACAGCTAGTGAACAGCTAGCACTGATTCCCATGCTGCAAACCTTCTAGAAAGGAGTTTAAGAAAAAAAAGTCATTTAATATAAAGTGTGCATGGGCTGATTAAGTGAACCACAGCTTTTCCCTTTCTACTGACTTCCCGGTGTGTACCACCTCCAGATGATTTGCTGTTTCTGGAGAGGGGGCACCAGGTTTCCTGCAGGCATGCCTTCTGATTCAAACTAACTCAGTGGTTGCCTTTGCCTTTGGATGTCTCTGTGCCTGTGCACTGGGAGAGACAGCAATAGTCCTGAGAACATTCAAAGCTTAAAAAAAAAAAAAGGAAAGGAAAGAAAGAAAAGCAGTGCTTTGCTGGAAGAGCCATGCTTTCTTAGGGAAAATAGAAAAATAAATTGAAGATGAATTTTATGTCATTTTATTCTGAAAACATTTTATTTATATTTACTAACTTCCATAATAATGCAATAACTTTGACATGACAGTTATATTGTATAAAAGCAAATGTGATTTAATGGCAGTGGCATTGCACTAGCTTTGAACAAAGTAAACATCTGATGAAAGATAGAGAAATGAGGAAACTCTTTTTTGTTACCGCACATAACTCATAGCACTCCAGATATAGAAAATACCTTTAGTGAGAGAGTAATGAGCTAATACATGGGGGGAAAATATCCATTGAACTGCAGGATCTTTTACAAATATGAATATTCCAAAGACAGCTGTGAAGTCTAAACCCTCTTACTTTCCATGTATCTAGCTTCTGTGTGTATGCAGGAAATACTTCTTAAATGAATAAACTGCATTCCAAAGTCTTAATGATGGTTCCCTTGTTTAGGTGGACTTAAGATAAATTCCTTTCATTTGCCAAAAGGGTGATTGGGAACTGATTACAGGGTACAGTGGTATGTGGGCCAAACAGGAGAGAGAGGCAGTGGTCAGTCGGGGCAAAGGGCACACAGGAGGGTAGGTGTCCAGCGAGACTGGTTTATATGCTGAGCTGGTTCAGGTTCAAGAACCTCATGGTGTGAAACCAGATGACATTCGGGGGTGTGGTATCTGAAACACACAGCCATCATGGTCCTTTGGCCTATTTCTTTCTGAAGTTCTTTCCAAATCCTGAGCTTTCTAATGATGAACATCAATTTTGGGACCCCGCCTAAGCTGCCAGCCCCTAAAACAACTGAACATCAGTACTAGCTTGGGAAAACTAAAAATTTGGGGTCAAAACCCATCTGCAATTTCTTAAAACTTTTCTTGTCATTCAAAGTTTATTCATCAGAGCTTCAGGAAAATTTAGGACCTGGCAAAAATAAACTTGCCTGGATGCAGTGAAGGCTATATTATTTCATTGCAACCACATGTATAAATGTTGTCTATGGGGCCTTCTCAACTTTTATTAGGGACACTGGAGAAACCTAGAAAGCTTTGGATTGTCAGGAGTGATGGAAACACTTTGACAGCTGAGAAAACCTGAAGCCTTCAGGTGACTGAAAGGTACTTGCTCTATACCACTGTGCCCCAGCTTTCTTTATCCTCCCCCACCCCACTGATCTAATCAAAAAACACGTCAGCTTCATTATTGAGGTGGGTGTGAAAGAGAGAAAAGGCTCTTCATATATTTTCCATCTGTGATCTTCCCTCTCTCCTCCCTTCTGCCCATCTCTCCCAACCACCTTGGCAGTCATTCAGTCCATCCTAAACATTTTCCAAGAATTTGCTATTGTTGCCGACTGGAGGGGTTCTTGTGTTCCGGTGATTGAGGAATAACCACCAACACACAGGACTGAAGGTTAGCAAGCTTAAGAAAGACTCCTGATGGCAGGAGGAGACACAAGGAAGGAGCCTGTTATTGTCAAGGACAGGTTCCCTTTGATAATTGCTTATGGGATTTTTTTTCTGTTCTGGTACTTTTCTACTTCCTTACTCTGCCTCATCGCTCCACTTTGCCACCTATAGGTGGGAAACAACCCCAAGGTACAGTTATTTCCCTACACTTCTTTTGTAGTAACCAGCTGCTAGCTTTATGACTACCACTTTCAGTCTGCTTTCTTGCAATTAGCCCTTGCCAGCCAGCTTGCAGCCAGCTCCCTGGCAGCTACATCTCCATTCCCTCACCATGAAGATTTTAGATAATTGGAGGTTTATAGGATAAAATTCCTGCTTTCACAGAAATAATGGTACAAAATAAATATTCAGTATATGCCTGCATGAGTTTTGATCTCATTTACTGCAGGCTTGTCAAGGGGCTAGGAAAGGGAGTGTTGAGGGAGCTCTAATCTGGGCAGTTGGATGGTGTGTGTGAGGGAGTGTCTGCTGAACAGTGTGTGTGTGTGTGTGTGAGAGAGAGAGGTTGGGTATTAACAAAGAAATGAAAAGGAACACTAGGTTCATGACTCTGGCATCGTATATGAACAATGAAAGCTTGTGCTGAGTCTATTTCAAAGGAAAGAAATCTAGCATACAAAAAGGAGAGGAACCCAACATTGTCCCAGAGGCTGTTCAGATTTCATCTTCATTATTTCATTAGCTTTCAGAGTGACCCTAAAAGATATGCATTTCTCTGTTTCTTTTCAGTTGTAGAAACTAAGATGGAGAGAGATTCACACATTGCCCAAATTAAACTGTGACTGTAAACACAGGTCTGTCTGACGCTCACATTTCCTTGGGATTAGGCAGGTTATAAAAGATGGTGAGGAAATCTGAAACAAAAAAGGATTAGACAAGGCTCTCTTTTGTATACTTTTTCACAATGCTAGGAATATGATAGAAATGGCTTATTTCCGGCACACAAACAAATTCCTTTATAATAAAAGTTAGATGAGTCTCTTTAATATGTTTAGAGTAGTAAAATAGTTAATTTTCCATGTCAATCCTCAAATTTAGCCAAATCTCAATTATCCTAGAAAATTACTTTTAATTAATTAGTTGAAAAATTGTAATGTAAGTACAAATATTATATAATATTTATTATAAGCTAGAAAATTTAGGCATAGTGAGACAGTCACAAAGTTCAAAATAGATCATGGCCCATCTAAGAAACATAGTTATGAATCTAATCTAAATTAAATTTCAGATATGCTTTTTTTTTCACCAATAAATAAGGTAAGCCATTTACTACTTTCTCAAATAGTTAATTGAATATCATAGAAGAATTTCTAATTGCCATGTGATTGTCTTGCCATTCCTCAGCACTCAGCCCTCTAATTAGAGATCTACTGGAGGGCAACATTTGCAAATTAGAAACATAATTGAAATCTACTGCTGAATAAATTGATGTTTACCGCTACATAAAATTAGTGCAATCATTTTAAATGGTATGGAATCTATTTTCTTTTCACTTCACTGGCTTCCTGCTTTCCTTCATGGAATTGTAGTTGATGACCCTTGGAAAAAGCAAGCCTTCTCCTTTAATATACTCCCAAATGTGTGGTAGGAGGAAAGGAATGGTAACATTGTTGAGGAAGGAACATCAGAATGTTCTGGTCTTCTACAATGGTGGGTCCTTCCCATTTCCCTAATTTTAAACCAACCTGAATTAAAGATAGTGTTGTAAATCTAACTAAATCTTAACAGACTTTAAAAATTGAATAATTGAAAGATATGAGCATGGACTGAATTTACACTTAAGACTAGTATTAAAATTGAATTCAATCAGTGTTGAATTATTAATTGAATGTAAAAGAGGAAACTCTGCATCATCCTATTAAGAGAATGAAAAAACAAGCCACACACTGGGAGGAAAAATATGCAAATTACATATGATAAACATCCAGAATTTCCAGATGTACATATTTAGAACAGAAAATAGTCTTAAAGCTAAACAAAAGAAAACAAACAACCCAATAAAAAGAACAATAGATATCTGAATAGCCACTTTGCCAAAAAATATATTCAGTTGGAAAATAAACACTTGAAAAGGTGCCCACCATCACCTGTCATTAAGGAGCTGCAAATTAAAGCAAGATATTACGACATCCCTATTGGGGATATAAAATCCCCAAATATGACAATAATAACTTTTGGTGAGGATGGGGAGCAACAAAAAATCTCAATTAATTGCTGGTAGACATGCAAAATAGTATTAGTCATGTTGGAGACGGTTGAGCACTTGTGATAAAAGTAGTCTTAGAGTGCTTTCTCCTATTTAACCAACTGATTTGAAAATTATGCCCTCACAAAAACTGTGCAATCATATTTATGGCAACTTTATTCATAAGCAACACAACAAAAAGCAATTAAGATGTCCTTTATTAAGGGAATGGTAAACTGTGGTTTAGGCAAAAAATAGAATATTCTGTGATTTTTTAAAATGAGCTATCAAACCACAAAAATCTTAAAGGAACATGCATATTTTTTAAAAAGATTTATTTATTTATTTGTGCATACAGAACTGGGGTACAGGCCAGAGGCTCAGGGGTGGCGAGAGGCTTCACCAGAGACAGAGTGG
>NW_004567121.1:21369349-21441824 GCF_000260355.1 Condylura cristata
AAAAAAAAAAATGCTTTAAAAAAATAGTTGTTCTACTTATTTTAATAAAGAAGCTTGTGAAAGTGAGTATAACCTGAATCTAGGGCATGATATGTTTAAAATATGATTATGATAGTGTTACACAAATATAGAGAAATAGCAAAATGGAACCATTCTCAGAATTGTGGAATGACTGTGAACACTTGTTTTACATTGGGGATATGCTAGGATTTGGGAAACCAATTTTTACACAGGTGAAAATAATTTCTTTTGATTTTTACCACAGGTTCCCAATTTTTTGGTCTAATTTTTACTTCATGTATTTCAAAATTACTTTTCTTTTCTTATTCTACTTATTTAAATAAGGTTTTCCTCTAGGTAACTAGCATCCACTAAATATGCACACTTTTTACTCAAGCTGTTTTCCTCACTTTAAGTGTACTTTGCTCTGATGGTTTCCACCTCCTTCCTAAGTTCTCACCCTCTGATGAGAATTCTTTGACTTGCCTTGATTTCCCCACTGAAATAGAATCCATCCTCTTCTGACCCACACGGTTGCTCGGTGTTTTCATGGCAACTGCACACTTTTTTTTTATTATTTTATTTTACATGTTGCTTCACAGTAGGCTGTGAGATACTTTGAGAGTGGGATCCTGATTTGTGTACCCTTGTATTTTTCATAACTGCCTATATAGATACTTACAAAAGGTTGATTTAATGAATTTTATTAATGTTGGATGGTGATTTTTAATTAAGGAAAAATTGGAAACCAAGACTAATTGAACTAAATTGAAATGGAATGCTAATTATTCATAACAAAAGTCATTTGATGGAAAGGGACTTATATATTTTCCCTACATCTGTTATTATTGTGGTCCCTCCATTTGCAGTTGATAACTCACTGAATCAATGCATGTCAGGTAATACCTCTTGCGAGTGAGCCATTATTATAATGATTAATAACAATGGCAGCTCAGTTGATAGGAACTTGGCAATATGTGTAAGCTTATCTTTAAAGCTCCAAATGGCCTGGAATTTGGCTTTTTGTGAAGCCATTTAATAGTAAAGTGTGTGTTTCGAATCTGTTCCGAGCTCAAAGACTGACCCTTATCTCTAAAGTCTTTAATGAGAAAGCACCTGACAAATTGACTGGCACACTCCACTCCTCCAACTAATTTTCCTTCCTGCCAAGTGAGTCTCTTGCAGTCTCTAACTTAGAAACTGTTGAATGATGAACTGTTTAAAGTTGATGTTTTTAGCATCAGAAAGCTTTATTCAAAAGGTGATTTCACACAGTAAAATTTCTTATTGAAAAGGTGGAAAATCAAACTTTTCCTCCATTGTGCCCATTAATAACTTGTTGAGCTTTACTTTACTAACTAGGCATTTTCTTTTTGTCAGTTAATTCTACCGATCAGCTTAGTACCCTATAGCCACCAAAAAGGAATTTTCATTATGGCTGTCACAGAGTTCTTGAGTGAAATGAATTCATATAAAACAGTACAAATAAAATCAAATGTATTATAATCATCACAGTATTATTTCAGTTTACTCATAAGGTTTCTTAATTAGAAGTCATTATTAACTTCTTTATTATTCTAACAAATATTTAATACATACCAAAGTGGGTAGAATTAATTCTATGACAAAAAGAATGCCAAATAAAAATATCTGGCCTTATTCAGTTGAAAGTAATAGCAAAACTTTTCAAGTGAAAAGAATTTATGAAAATGGTGCTAGAAAAAAATTTATTGCTGGCTCTACTGTTCTTATCAAGAGAAATAATTCACAGTTTATTATGCCACAAAAATATTTCTGTTGTGCAATATAGTAATTTCAAAACAATATGGAAGTTGGAGCATTTATAACTTTAAATCACATGTTCAGGTATATTATTTAGAACTTTAAAAAATGGATATACTAATGGATATAGCACTACTCTTAGATGCTCATCGGAAGAGTATGAAAACACTAATTTAAAAAGATATATGCACTTCCATAATTGAGATGATGAAGTGAGGAAGTAGAGAGGAAAGGGAAAATTCAGGAGCATATGAGGAGTTAAGAAAATATAGCGATTCCTACTTAATAAAGAACTGTATATTCAGGGATGTTAAATTTTAAGTACTAATTTTCATTGAGCAGATATTTATGTCCCTGCTATAAGGCATGCAGAGGTCCATGCTGTGAAGATGTTAACAGTGAGAAAAATAGACAAGGTTCCTTCCTTCATGGATCTTGCGTTTTAGTGTCAATATGTCAGGTAATGATAAGTGCCAGAGAAATATTAAACAGGGAAGGAGAATAGGTAATAGAAGGCAACGGGTGTGACAACTATTGAGTGACTAGAAATGAGTGAGAGATCATTTTAAATAATGTAGATAAATGGTTGAGTGTTTATATACAGCCATGGGAAGAGTGTGTGGGTGGTATGCAATTTTTTGTGCATCTGAGAATAAGGAGTTAGCTTTTGGGTCAATTCATTTTGAGATGCTCCTCAGGCATTCAAGAGGAAGATTATGTATTTAGTAAAGATTGGGTAGAATATTTTGGATTTTGTAGAAAATTGGGTTAAAGATACCAATTTGGGAATTATTAATGTAATCTTTAAGGAAGACAGGTAGGTGAGACATGAGAACCTCAGAGGACTTGTATGTAGATACAGAGCTAAAAGGTAGGGAGAGGAGATGGCAGTAAATCAACTGAGAAAAGTGAGAAAGTAAAAGGAGGAAATCTAAGAGTGTTGTGTGGAAATCATGTAAAGAATTTGTTCCAGGATGGAGTGGTGGTCAGTTGAATCAAATATTACTGACGAGTAAAAGGAAATTACTGAGAATTAACCATTGAATTTAGCAATATGAGGTAATTAGTGGCAATAACTAATTGCCACTATGGCTCAATAAAGGAGGGAGGAAAATAAAATAGAGAGGTATCAACTTATCTTCTAATTTTTAAAAAGATTTATTTGTGCATACAGAACTGAGGTATAGATCAGAGGAGCAGGGGCAGTGAGAGGCTTCACCAGAGACAGAGCGGGGAGCAGAACTGGCAGACTGACAAAGTACACTGCTGAGGGGAGCAGCAGGTGAGAGAGGAGATGTCTGCTGTGTTTTGTGGGTCACCTCAGGGCCAAGGATTGAATTTGCACTCAAGTGTCTGAGGCGAGCTTCACAGCGCTGCACCTTAACCCATTGCAGTACCATGGCGGGTCCACCTTCTGAGTTTTTCTAGTGAGCAGAACAGAAAAATATAGTGACAGTTGGGGAAAGATGTAGGATCAAAGGAAGTTTTCATTATTTATGGTGGAAAAATTTACAATTTGCTTGTAGGTTGATGGACACTAACAGAGAAGAAATTGATGATGTGGAAAAGAGACAGTGGTTGGATCATTCTAAGGTTTAAGTGAAATGAGACCCAGGCATAGAAGGAGGTGCTGATTTTGGAACCACAAACATCCATTCATAGTAGCAACTCTAAAATTAAGTGTTCAGAATGCTAGATGATTGGTGGCAAGAACACTATTCTGATCTGCAAATACCAAATACTGCTAAATATATCATAAACTCCAATATAAGTAATTGTTAGTGACATTGAACATGGATACTTTATACAGTGGAATTGCCCACTGTATAAAGGGAACCATGACTAAATAGTTGAATGAACAATGTTAATAAACTATGACAGTTAAAAATCTGTGTGGTAACTTGTGAAATGGACATTTAATGTGACTTCACTTTTAAAAGTGAGATACCTTCATTGAAATCTCTAGTCTGTGTAATGGGGGTTATTACCTCCTCCCAATTCCCATCTCCTATTGAAGAAAAAATATTTCCTATTCACTCACCTTGGTGGTCTAATTATAACTCCTGGTTGCTTAAATTTTGTCCTTACAGCTACCCTTGCAAATCAAATTTATTTTTGCAAACAGAAAGAACCTATGTTCTTTAACGTTTTTATTTCAAAAAATAAGTTATGTTAGAGTGGAAAGAAATCTGAAATGGGAATCTGAACTCTGTGTTTCTTGCCCTGGTTTTGCTACTAACTCACAGGGAATTGGTTTCCTTTCTGGAAAATGAAGTACTTGGTTCAGAAGATCTGTTAAAGTCCCTTCTGAATGCAAGTAATGAAATCATAATAACAATCTAAATAATTCAGAAATTCACAGCTGATGCCCTTTATTTTTATATGCCCATAATATTCTATGTCAAGATAAGTCACATTTATATTGTTGAGAGGTTACCAATCACCCATGCATTAATATCATACAGGGTTAGTGTGAAGATTAAAAGAGAAAATGTGAAAGAAATTCACAAACTATAAAGTGAAATACTGTCAGTCATTAATAACATATAGACACTGAAATATTACATCCATTACTATCATCCAGATTCAGCTGCTACTCCATGACCTTTGGGGCAGCCAATGAAATCAGTACCCAAGGAATGCAAATGGAGAAGGAGTTTCACTTGAAAAGTGTCTACAATTGCCTTTTAACTTTTGTTGTTATTTTTTAAAAATGGCCTTATACTACAATAGGACTAAAAACACTTTTGAGATCTAGGAAAGACATTGAGATAAGTCTAAGTGTTGTACATATTAGAATTAATTTCCATCAAGCATTATGTGTACATCAGAGTTGCATGGAAAGTTTCAGGTTTTATAAAGTGTTCAGATGTCCTTTAAAAAAAACCTGAATAATAAGAACTGTGACAAATTTAAGTTTTAAGATTGTCAACAACCTAACTTAATTCTCAGCTACTACCATATTATACTTTACTTCCTTTCAAAGTAATTACTTTTTGCATTAATCTCAATTTTTGTTTGCATAGATTCCTTCACTCATTCATAGGAACAAATATAATAATGAGCATAGATCTGTCAATCAGTTTTGTTTTTGTAACAAGAATTGTGCCATTCTGTTAGATAAATTGCTATAACACTAATAACAATGATAATATATTTTAAATTTATATAACATTTAATTTCTTTTCAGAGCAGCTTCACAGTTGTCTTACTTTATTTCAGAAATGTACTTTTTAGACACCTAGCCAGGTCAACTGTCTGGATGATGGACAGTTGAAGAGTTGCTTTTATAAAAATGGGGATGGTCTTAGGACTTCTCTCAGAGTTGTGTGTATTGAATGTGTTGATACCTGACACAGAATAAGCATATTGCCATACAGACATGTTGCCACTTATTGTGATCACTATTATTTTTATTATTCCCTCTCAGATATTTCAGGGATTATCAATGCAAATATATTAGGTCATAGTGCCATTTTAGAGTAGTTCTATTGCTGCATCAGCCTTAAGTGTTATAAACTCAATTTATAAATGAGTGCAACATGCTAGGTTCGGTGGTGGTAAGTGGAATGCCCAAGCCTCTAAAACCAGCAAGCCCTACCGAGCCCCAGGAAATGGTGCCATACAGAAATACTAGTGTGGATACACTGTCCAATTTATAAGAAGGTAGAAATAGGTTTTTATTTAATCCACTTGACTGAAAAATGGTTGACAAAAAAGATTTGGCAAAACTGGGGGTCAAACACACACATCTGTGGGTGGTTTAGGGTCACGGTCAGCAGCTTCCTTATATGCTGTCACCATAATCTGCACATAAGTCTTTGATGTAGTCCCTCCACTATAAAAATTAGTTGGAGATTTGAGGCACCGTAGGCTAAATGAAGATTGCTCAGGCTTTTGTGCTGTTGGCCTCTGTGACTATGACCTGCGGCCTGAATGCCGGAGGTGTTTGGGAGAGTGGGCACAGGGTAAGTATGCCTGACTGTGGGCATCTGGATATGGTGTGAGCATGACTAAGTGGCCACACCTGAGTCTGGAGGCTGAACACGTAAGGGTGGCAGCAGAGGCTTGTACAGCTGAGGAAGTGGAGTGGAGTGGAGTGGAATGCAAGGGAGAGCAGTGGAGAATGCCAGAGTCCAGAGAGCCCCCTTTGGAACCGCGCCTGCCCTGCACCTGGCTGTCTCACTACAAATGGTGTAGAAATACTATTAAAAGCCTGAAAAAGCCTCCAAGTGCTTTAGGACCTCCTTTACCTATTTCTCAGATCCACAGAAAAACTGCCCTATGCCTTGGAGCATAACAGGCACCATTAAAAATAAGATGTGTGAGCTTTTAATAGGTGTTGATAATGGATGGATTGGAAAATCTAAAGTAATAGATGAAGATCAAAGAGGCACTTTCTGGATACCATGGAAATGGACCATAGGACCTGTAGGATACAGTGAACTATCTTTGGCCTTTTGGGAGAAAGAGTGATTGGCAGGAAACTAGGCAAGAAGATAGTAAGTACAGCAGGTGTGGAAGAAAGGAAACCCTTACACATAAAAACAGGTCTTCCAGACACCAAAGTCTATCCTTTTCCATTATCACTCTCCTTGAAAACTAAATTAATGGCTCTGTGGTTCTTTATATTTCCAGAACAATTAACTGGGCCTTGCTTTAAGGTCCCAGTGTAGTATTAATTTATGCTTTAAATACAGGTGTGATTATTGATGCTTTACCTGAGTATAGGGAGGTAGATGTTGACGGTACCATTTTAGAGCCAGATAAATGTGTTCTCTGATCCCAGTGACAGAAATCTTGTCAGTGATAAAGTAAGTGCCTCAGTATGAATCAACTTTATGGAAATTAACCATTTTTTATGACTTGAAATTTTTTTAATCATTTAAGTCTTAGTTCTTTGATGATTCCTTTATCACAGAGGGAGACCCTTAGATAATTGACAAGGGATGAGTCATAATGAGTTTTCACTGATGCATGTTGCCTCTCATCACTAATTTCCCTGACGCCTATAGGGAACATAAAGAGCCTCTCATCTCACGGATTGGAGGCATGAAAAAGGCCTGTGTCTAACTGACAGAGTTGACGCTGCCCTTTCTGAACTGGATGGCTTGCCTGGCGACAGAAAGGAGAATGTCTTTGTTCTCTAACTCTCCTTCTAATAAAATATCTACTCCAGTTAATTTTATTCCTGATGGGTTGGAGAATACCCAGATGCTATGCTCCATCATTATCCTTCCAGACATTTGTTCCACACTTGCACCTGCTTCAGTTGCTCTCCCATTGGATTAGTTTGAAGACTTAGATAAACATGGTGTAATTCCACATTTAGACCTGCAAAAGGTCTTTGTTCTTGAAATATTAGCTATTCTATCATTAGTTCACCTGATGTTTAATAAGTCAATTTTACATTTCAGTCCCACAAGCAATTGTGAAATGAGTGCTTAAAAATATTGTCAACTATTTAGGGGTTTTTTCCCATTCAATTTTTGTATCTTCAAAGCCTACAGTACCTGACAATTATAAAGTGCTCAATACATGTTTACCCAACCAATTCAAAGTCATAAGCAATGGTATTCCAGAAATGTTTGCATACATTTATGTGTTTTAAAGACGTGTTTTTCTTTATATAACTTTATGAATTTGGGGAGAATATGATTGCAATGATGTTGAATTAGTGTAGTATCCCACCCAGATGAAATAAAGAATTCTAGAGACTGAATGTATGTGAAACCTCCCAAACTCCACATGGATGCGAGCAATGGTTTGTAAATGATAAGAGTGGCAGAGAAGTTGTTACAAAGCCCATGCACACAAAGCCCATGCACACAAAGCCCATGCACATTGTAGGAAAGTTACAAGGTGTTAAAATCATTGAATTAAAGAGCTGAGTCTTTCAGTTTCTCTGAATCACCAGTTGTTATGGTTCAAAGGCTCTAAGACAATTGTTCTATTATAAAATAAATGGTAGTCGCTCAGGTAGCCTATGTAGTGTCATGTTGCAGCCTGAGGCAGAGTGAAAAATCAGTAATATTGATCTTGACTTAAAAAATTTTGACATTTTGTTTATCATGGATTTTTTCATTACTTCTTATTTTTAAAAGGATATTCACTATCTATCTGGATTATTGAGGGCTTTTTTTTTTAAAGATTTATTTATTTATGCTTACAGAACTGGGGTACAGGCCAGAGGTATGGTGGGTGAGAGGATTCACCAGAGACAGAGTGGGGAGCAGAACAGGCAGATGTACTGAAATACACCGCTTAGGGGAGCAGCAGGCGGGTCAGAAGAGGTCTATGGGGCCATGTGGGTCACCTCCTTGAAGGGGGATTGAATTAGTGCTACAGTGGAATCAGAGAGCTTCATAATGCAGTGCTTTAACTCGTTGTACCACCAGCCACCAGGGAGAGCCCAGAGGGCTTTTTTTTTTTTTTTTTTTTAAGATTTATTTATTTGTGCATACAGAACTGGAGTATAAGCCAGAGGCTCAGGGGTGGCAAAAGACTTCACCAGAGACAGAGTGGGGAGCAAAACAGGCAGATCTACGAAGTACACTGCTGAGGGGAGCAGCGGGCGAGTCAGGAGAGGTCTGCCACGCCATGTGGTCACCTCCGGGGCAGGCGGGAATTGAACTCATGCAGAAGTGGTTTCAGCTTCTTAGTGCAGTGCTTTAACCCACTGCGCCACCAGGGAGAACCCAGAGGGCTTTTTTTTTTTTAATCCCCTATAAATTTTCCATCTAAGGTGAGTGCTCCCTTCACTTGTCCTAGTCCTGGCCTTGGGTGTGTCCATAGAAATGCTTAATTTTTATCTGGACTATTTGGGGAAACCATAACCTACCATCTTAACATGATGCTACTGAATCCTTAAGAAAAAAATGTGAAAAGTCCACTCTATTATTTTTAATAAGGGAGGAAAAAAGTCATATTTAGAAAGATTTTGATCAGAATAAAATTCTAAAAGACTGTGGCAAATGCTTTTAACTAGAAGTAATGGCATATTCAACTGACAGAAATTTGAAATTATGAATCTGTTTTTCTCATACAAAAAGGCATCTAGAGCTAGGCAGCTGTGGAATTACTTGCCTTGGCTCAATGTGTGTTGCTTTATGGCCCTCAAATACCCACCCACTTCTAGAAGTTGCATGCCCTTAGATGCAGGAAGAAGAGGAATGCATTTGCTGATAGTATCTATTCTCTTTATCAGGGAAGCTATGCTTTCCCACAGGTGACACCAATGCCTTCATTTATATCCCCTTTCAAAATAATAGGCCATCACTATCACCCCAAAAGTTTGGAAAACTGGATTCATATAGATGTAGTCCTATTTCTCTCCTGAAATAAACTTACTCAGGAGGATGTAAACAGATAATTGGTTTTTGAGCTTCAAGGATTAATGACATGGTCCTAGCTTCTGTAGAATTTATGTAAATGATGCTTTACCCACCTGATTCTAAAATGAACTTTTGTATTGAAAAACTCATCTTCAAAAGTGACATTCTTGAAATAGTTGTTTTCTAATACCTTTTTAGCTCTTAATACTCTTTAGTCAGAAGTACCTGGCACCATCTCCTTAATATTCCTCATGATCAATCTTAAAATATAAATAAGGACAATTATACCCATATACAGATCTGCCAGAAAGAATAGCTGGATGGTTTGTGCTAGAATCTATTTATATATTGACTTCTATAAATATGATTTCATTGTGTTAACTAGGTGTGCTTTCAACAACAATTTCTTATTGTCCATCAGAGTTTGGGATTAAAATATCAAGCCATTAACTTTGCTTTTCAGTTAAACTGAAATATGCATTGTTTCACCTCTTTGGACCATTATTATACAATAGCATTTGCATTAAACTGCTTGCTACCAGTAAATCATAGGTTCGCAATATTATTTACTTACTCTTTTGTATGTTGCGCTTTTACAAAATAGTATTTAGTTCACAGATGGATTTTTTTTTTGTCTTTTGTTTTAGGATTACTTTTGTATTCTGAGAGAACATTATGAGTTGAGTGATCTGTAGGATAGATAAAATGTAAAAGATCTGGTTTGGCTAAATGTCTGCTCACTTTTACTTATAGTGACCTTGAATTAGTCACTTATCCTCTGTGAATTGGTTTACTAATTCACAAATTTGGCTCTTTTAAAGAAAAAAAGTACAACCCCTTTCTTCACATTTAGTTTTAGCGAGAAACCTCATATATTTGGACAGATGAAAGTAGAGTTACTCCTTAAATTAGATGGGGGTCCTGAACCCATCCACTTGGAGACACTGAAGCAAAATATTTAGACTTCAGATGAGTGCTGTTCAACACTGTCAGGGGAGAAAGAAGAATGAAATGATGAATAAGATCTTATGGGAGAAATCAAAACTCATTTTGGTTTTCACTTTCTGGCCTTTCATATGTATGTATGTATGTGTGTGTATATATATGCATGCATGTATGTATGTATTATGTATGTATTCAGTTTCTTATAACACCTAGGAAATTGCTTTCATACCCCCTTTATAGTTGTTTTAATTGACCTTGGTTGTGAATATATAATTATCCTTTTTCTAATTCATTTTCTCTGCATGTCATATCCACTCACTTTCATTGACGTGTCGATATGACATCTGCATCAGCAATTTTAAAAATATTTAACTGAGTATTGTGCATAGAACAAAAGTGTATAATAGGTCAATGATTTTGTTCCAGAGCAGCCACCCATAGAGAAACCTCAGTGCAAGGGGTGGAGCATTGCCAGAATTTCAGAAATAAAACCTGTGACCCCCAGCTCCATGCATGTCTCCATCGATGCCATCAATTTTGTCTCCACTTTTTATTCTGGATCACTGATGGGAATAGGTGCTGCTTTTCCCATATTTGGATGCTTTACCGCTCTTTGTTGGTTCACTTCCACTGGTGGCCAAAACTTTTCAACTCTAACTAAACTGCTTATATGTGCTCATTTCCTGTTAGTAATCTAAATGTCAACCCTTTACCTCACCACCAGGATGTTTAATATTAGCAATCTCAGTGGAAAACTTCTTTAATATTTCTGATTAAATACAATGCTTACTGAGGATTTTTTTTATTTAATAGATATGATTTATCTAATAAAGTATGCCCCTTTTTATTCCTAAGCTATTATGTACATTTAGAATGGAGAGTAAATGGAGAGTGAATTTCATAAAATACTTTTCCTGTCACTATGGAGACTAACTAGTGTTTTTTCTCCTTGAATCTTGATTCTGTCAGTCTTTAAATATATTAATTGCATTTTGAATGTTCTATCAAGTTCCTAAAACAAAGCAGTTTGGTCTGATTTCTTTCTTACATACATACACACACACACACACACATACATACATAGATATATAAATGCACACACACACATAGTTTATAATTCTTTCCTAAAAATATTGTTAAATTGGGATTGTAGGGGCCCTCCCTGGTGGTGCAGCGGGTTAAAGCACTCCACTGAGAAGCTAAAGCCACTTCCGCATGAGTTTGATTCCCGCCTTCCCCAGAGGTGACCACATGGCGTGGCAGACCTCTCCTGACCTGCCCACTGCTCCCCTCAGCAGTGTACCTCATTGATCTGCTTGTTCTGCTCCTCTCTCTGTCTCTGGTGAAGCCTCTGACTGCCCCTGAGCCTCTGGCCTGTACCCAAGTTCTGTATGCACAAATAAATCTTTAAAAAAAATTTGGGATTGTATGTTTCTTAGGATTTTTCCATCTGTATTTGAATGAGAGTTTTCCATTTCTCTTTTTCATATGTATTTCTCTTAATACATATATTTATAGTTCTGAGTTATTCTGTATGCTACTACTAGTAGAGTTAACAGATTTTGATATATTGTGTATTTGTTGTTATCATTTAGTTCAAAACATTTTCCTAAAATTTTAAAGATATTTTACTCATGTATAGAAGATCTGGGGTATAGCCCAGAGATGCGAGGAGTGAGAGGATTCACCAGAGACTGAGTGGGGAGCAGAACAGGCAAAGTACACTGCTGCTGAGGGAGCAATGGACAGGTCAGGAGAGGTCTGCCGTGCCATGTGGATCACCTCTGGGGCGGAGATGGAACTCGTGCTGAAGTGGCTTTAGCTTCTTAGTGCTGTGCTTTAGTCCACTGTGCCACCAGAGAGGGCCCAAAGTTTAGAATTTTTATATCTTCCTGTTAAATTAAGAATTTATCTTAGCAATGTTTACTTCCTTCTCTCTAATAATGATTTTTCCTTAAAATTTATTTTGATATTAATGTAGTAACCCTAGCTTTTGGGTCAGTGTTTTTATTATCTTCCATCTTTGTTTTTCAAGTTTATACCATCCTTATTGTTTTGGACCTGACTATAAAATTATTTTAAAATGCAATCTGGCAATATGTGTCTTTGTATTGGGACATTTAATTCATCCACTTTAATGTAATTGTTGACTTAGTTTGGTTTACCCTTATAATTTTTGTGTTTTATGTTTCTTTTTCTCTCCTTATCTATTATTTGTACATGCTCTCATTTTTCTTCTATAAAATCACAAGGTACACATTGTTTATCCTATCACTGGTTACCTGGAGTTTAGATCATGTATTCCTCATGTCATGACTAATATTAATTGGCATGTTTACCCAGACACTGGTGGCCTTAGAACTTCTTAACTCTCTCTGTCACTTCCAACTTACATGCTATCATCCTACATTTTATTTCATTGTCTATTTTAACTTCAAGGAATCATTAATATTGATTTTTTTCAGTCAATATTAATATATATTTTCCTGAAAAGTTATTACAGTGTTTCTTTTCCCTTCTATTTCTGAAATTCCATCTTGGATTGTTATTTTTATGCATAAAACATACGTTAGTAATTGTTTTAATGTAGGTTTGATGATAATAAATTATCTCATAATTATCTGAAAAATCTTTTTATGGTTGGTTTAATGTTTGCATGAAATTTTTACATGGGATAAAATGTTACATTATCTGACATACACTCCTTTTCCTCCCATCATTGTAAGTAATATTTTGTCTTTTGAATTTTATAGTTTTTGTTAAGGAGGTAGTGGTTATTCTAATTATTGCTCCTTAAAGGATAGTTCTCTCTGTTGCACATGTGTTTTTAGCATTTCTTTTTAGATTAAGTAGTTTTCTATAATATGCCTATCTGTACTTTTTTCAAATTAATTATGCTTATTGATGATCACTGGTTTAAAATATTATACAAGCTTTAGGAATACAGTGTCATGCCTCAATACATTTATATTCCATGCCATACCCCCATCAAAGATAGTTGTCCTTCATCACTATCCACTTGGCCCCTTCCACCTACTCTTCCTACCCACACCCTTCCACATCCCCTCTGATGACCACCATCTTGTTGTAAGAGTTTAAGGGTTTGTTTTGTTTGCTTGTTTGCCTTGTTTCTTTATATGCCACATCCTTGAAATCATCTGCCGTCTTATTTTTTTCTTCTTTCTGACACTCCACATTGCATAATTACCTCAAGTTACATCCATGTTATCACTTGTGGGAGGATTTTATCTTTATGGCAGCTGAGTTCCCTATATTCCCCCTTTGTATCTATAACACATCTTTACCTAGTCATCTCTAATGGGCACAGAAGTTGTTTCCATGCCTTGGCTATTGAGTGTGGTGCTGCAGTGTTCAGGGGTGCTTTGAATAAGTGCTTTCATAATCTTACATAACAAGGGGTGGGACTGTTGGATCACAGTATTTTATATTTTCTTTTCTTTCTTTCTTTTTTTTTTTTTTTTAAGATTTATTTATTTGTGCATACAGAACTGGGGTACAGGCCAGAGGCTCAGGGGTGGTGAGAGGCTTCACTAGAGACAGAGTGGGGAGCAGAACAGGCAGATCAATGAGAAACACTGCTGAGGGGAGCAGCGGGTGGGTCAGGAGAGGTCTGCCGCGCCATGTGGTCACCTCCGGGACAGGCGGGAATTGAACCCATGCGAAAGTGGCTTTAGCTTCTCAGTGCTGTGCTTTAACCCGCTGCGCCACCAGGGAGGGCCCACAGTATTTTATTTTTTATATTATTTATCTTGCTTGAAATTCTCAAGTTTTTTAACTTAATGTTTTTCAGTAGTTGTGAATTTTTTCATTAGTTTTGGAATTTTTTAGGCAATTATCTCTACCTTGTTTTTCTCTCCAGTCCTCTCCTCTTTGCAAGGGCTTTGCAGTGTATAAAGTATTTCTGACTATGCACTATTTGTTTATTTCTTTTATTTTTCCCCCTGATGTTATGTATTTTCTTTGTAATACAATGAACTTTAAAAATTTATCTTCTAGTTTGTCAATGATCTCTTTACCTATGTTAAATCTACTGTTAAACTCTACTCATATTTTATTTTTTAGTTCTAGAATTTACATTTTGTGCCTTTCATACAGTTTTTTATGTTGTGCTAAAACTAAACTTTTTTATTCTTGAATATTATAAGTATAGATTTTTAAGTATATGGTTATTTGAGTATACTTAGCCCCAGAAGTCTTTTTCTGTTGTTCATTATTTCTGGTTTTATCCCCCTTGTTGTCTTATCTCTCATCCTCATATACCCTGTTACTGATGATTATGCCAGGCATTATGTCTGCAAACATGTTTGTGGTGACAATGTGAAACCGATGATAATATTATTTCCTTCCAGACAAGGATTTACAGTTTGCCAAGTACCTATTGGTACTGTCAATTAAAGAACAGTTTCAGAGTTGAAACTGATTTGAACCTAGGGAGTGGTTGCAGTGAAGACATGGCTACTTTATCCTCTTTACTGCCTCATACTCCTAGTTAAACCTTATTGTGATTCCAACCCTAAGGAAGGAGAGGTTTCATTAGTAGGCTATGAACTCTGATCTCTGTTCCTTTAGCTCCAGAAAATGATCCAGTGTACTTCTGACCTTCTTAACTAACCTTTCTGTAATAGATATTGCCTGAGAAAAGGAATGTGTAAAGCTGGACTCCAGTTTCTGGGTATCTCTATTTTCCCATGTTGCATTCTCATAGGCCACTATCTCATTAGTTTTCTGTCTCTGCCTCGCTCTCTTTTTTCCCCAATTATTCCAAGTGGGAAGCTTGCCTTGAATAACCTAGTCTGCTGTTACCAGAGATGGCTATATCAGTGGATGAGCATGTGTAATATTTTTTGTCATGATATTTTGCTTTGGTTACTCCTGGAGTGTCATATTCTTTTATTGGTACTTTGGGGAATATGTGAAATTCTAAGCACACTTTCTTACCAAGCATTATATTAAAAAATTTTATTCTCTAAAAAAAAATCTTACTTATGGAACTTTAGTTCCATAGGCTGTATCTAGATACATGAGAAGCCCTGGAAATTGGAGATTTTAAACTGTTCACCTTACCTTAAAATGATTATGTATGCCCTCCTAATTTATATGTAAAACTGTGAGATGCAACTTGTTTCCAGAATGTTCATCCTTCCAAAATGATGGCCTTCTCAAAGTCCCTTTGTATGCACTGACTTCTGTTCACTTCAGAAGTCAAACTGAATATAGTTTCAAATTTGAATATATACCGCAAGAAAGATTTATGGAGTTTATTTCTTAGAATATTTTTTGATTTAAGAAAGTAGAAGATCAAGTACCAATCAGTGCTTTCAGGGCTAACCTTCATATATTTAATAAGTTTTAGCAGAAGGCTGTCCCCTGAAATCTCTTCAGTTAACAACCTTGCTCTCCTGTCTCCTAGTAGTCGTTGGCTCTAATCCTTCACTGGCCAGTAGAACTCTCAATTCATTTTTTTTTTCATCCCAAGGACGCACAGGTAACTTAGTAATTACTGCTTGCCCACCTGACTTTGAGTAAGTCAGCAACATTCTACTGACATTTACCAGAAGAGAAGGCAGCTATATCTCTTCCCAGATTTATTCTCGTTTCTTCCCCTACCATGGGTTAAACTTTACCTGGAAAGGTTTATTTCTGGCCCCCCTGTGCCATCTTTCTTTACTGGCCATTTCTCTGAGAACCTGGACTCCATAATTTTTCCAATATCAAATGAAGCCATTCCTCTTTCTTTCTTGTTCATAATTTTCTACTAACTGATATCAAAGTATTATGCAGAAGCTGAGTTGCTGAAGCTGAGACATGGAGTGCTTCAGTATAATCTTACCTGGAAGAGCCCATTGATAGCATAAATTGCTACCTATTTGCAAGTGATTAACATTTATATCTCCTCTGAACTTGAGATCTGTATATTAAACTATTGCTTAACATATCCTTTGGTGATTTCACAGGTATTTTAGCTCCATGTACCTCAAACCAAAATAATGATCTTTCCCTAAAGCTGACTTGTTAGTCATTCAAATTTAAACAAATATCAGTGTTCCCTATTTCCTTTTTTAAAAAATGTATTTGAAAATTTTTGATAATACTTAGACGTATTACTTACAGGAAAATTTTTTGAAAATTGGTTTAAATAGAAATTGGACAGAAAATGCAAAATTTTCATATACCTTCTCTTTTGCCTTTTATTAAATAGTTTGATTTAATGTGGTACATTTGTTAAAAGTGTTGAAGCTGGGCCCTCCCTAGTGGCTCAGAGGGTTAAAGCACAGCACTATGAAGTGATAAGCAGCCATTGCAGCACAACTTTAATTCTCGGCCAGGGAGGTGGCCTACATGGTGTGGCATCAGACCTCTACTGATCTACCCACTACTCCTCTCAGCAGTTCTGCTTCCCACTCTGTCTCTGGTAAGCCCTATCACTTCCCCACCTCTGACCTGTACCTAGTTCTTATATGCATAAATAAATAAAATCTTCAAAAGTGTTGAAGCTAGTATTGGTATGTTGTTACTAACTATATTACATAGTTTACATTAAGATATATCCTTTATATTATATAGTTCGTGGGTATAATGGCATCTGTGCACATAATATACATGATGTCATTTTATTATAGTGTCATACAGAATATTTGTACTTCCCTGAAAAACCTCTGTGGTCCATCTATTCAGTCTTCCATCCGACTTCACCCTCCACTTTCCTGCAATCACTGACTTGATCTATTTTGTGGCCACTTTGTGCCACTTAGTGCTGGTTGGATCTAGTTCAAGCTGATTGGAGCCAGTTTGAGCTGGTTGGACTTGGTTCAGTTTAGTTTGAGCCCGTGGAGCCAGGTGGAGCTGACTGGAGCCAGTTTGAACTGCTTTGAACCAGTTGTATGGGGGCTTGAGAGAGTTGTATCTGGTTTGAGATGACCTGAGGTATTTTTATTTTAAATTTATTTATGCAAACAAGAAGTGGGTGTAGGCCAGAAGTGTAAGGGGAGGTGAGAGGATTCACCAGAGATAGACCAGCTGCTCAGGGAGCAGTGTTCAGACAGGAGAGGTCTGCTTCACCCTATAGGGGTTAGCTCCCTGTTTGGGGATAGATCTCAGGCTGCAGCATTGATTGCATGATAGTGCTGAGAGTTAACTCTATTCCATCAGGGAGGCCCATCATGAGGTGGTTTTTGCAGGTTAGAGCTGGTTGGAGCTGATCAGATCTGATTGGGGCTTGTTAGATGCAGTTTGAACCAATTTGAACCATTTCCAGCCAAGTTTTCTCTTATTACAACTGTTTAGATCACATTAGAGAAGAATAAGGGAGGTTAGAGCTCTTTGAAATGGTTGGAGCCACTTAGAGCTGGTTGGAGTCAGCTGGATATGGTTTGAGTTGATTCCAGCATCTAGTTTGAACTAGTTTTCACAAGTTTGACTTGAACCTGGCTGGTTAGAGTTGGTTTGAACTGGTTTGAGTTGGTTGGATCAGGATGAATTAGGCTTGAATCCTGGCTTGGTAGAGCTCGTTTGAGCTGATTGGAGCCAGTTTGAGATAGTTGAGGCCAGTTCATGCTGGTTTGAGATGGTTAGAGATTATTGGGTCTGGTTCGAGCTAGTTTGAGCTGCTTCTGCTGATTTGAGACATTTGGAGCCTATTTGAGCGGATTGTATTTAGTTGGATATATTTTGAACAAGAGTGGTTGGAGGCAGTTAAAATGAGCTGGTTCTGATTGGAGCCTGTTTGATCCATTTCAAGCTGATTTAATCTGATTAAAGCTGTTTAGAACAGAATAGGAAAGGTTAGGGCTATTTACAGCTGATGGAACTGGTTGGAACTTCTCAGAACTTGATAGAGCAAATCGGATCTGGTTGTAATTGGTTTCAGCCAGTTGGAGTTTGTTAGGTCCGGTTTGAACAGTTTGAGTCAGGTGGCTCCAGCTGGTTAGATCTGATTGGGACTAGTTTGAGTCAGTATTGGCTAGATACTGACCGTTTGCAGCTGTATGAATTCACTTTTAGATTGTGGGATCTGGTTTACACCAGTTTAAGCTGGTTGGAGTAATATGGATATGGTTCAAACTGGTTGAAGCGGATTGAACAGTTGGCTCTATAGGTTGGAGTAGACTTGATCCAGTTGAAGTCAGTTTGATCTGGTTCATAAACTCTATTGTTTTACCTTTTCTAGACTGTCATAATTAGAATCATACAGTGTATCTGTTGTATTTTCAGATAGACTTTTTCCACTTAGCAAATGTTTTTTTTCTTTTTAAGATTTATTTATGCATACAGAACTGGGGTACAGGCCAGAGGTGCAGGGGCAGTGAGAGGGTTCACCTGAGACAGTGGGGAGCAGAACAGGCCAACTGATGAAGTATATTGCTGAGGGGAGCAGCAGTTGGTCCAGGAGAGGTCTGCCGTACCATGTGGGTCACTTCTGGGGTGGGGTGGGGATTGAACTCATGCTGAAGTGGCTTTAGCTTCTAGTGCTGTGCTCTAACCCACTGCGCCACCAAGGTGGGGGGGGCAGCAATATGTTTTTAAAGTTCTTACATGTCTTTTTTTTATAGCTTGATAGATCATTTCTTTTTATTGATAAAAATATTTCATTATATTAATATACTACAGTTTGTTTAGTCATTCAACTATTGAAGGAAATCTTGGTTGTTTCCAATATTTGACCTTTATGAAAAAATTGCTTATAAAGAATAGTGTGCTGGCTTTTGTGTGGACATAATTCTTCAGTTCATTTGGATAAATACTTAGGAGCATAATGGCTGGATTCTATGTTAAGTGTATGCTTAAATTTTAAGAAACTGCCAAACTGTTTTCCAAAGTGACTGTGCCATTTTACATTCCCACCAGCTGGAAATGAGAGTTCCTATCTTATATTCTTTCCAGTTTTTGGTGGTGCCAGTGCTTTGTAATTTATCCATTCTAGCAAGTATATATTGGTGCTCTTTAATGACTTTCATCTACCTTTAAAAAGCAGAATAAGTAGTCCTCTTGACTCATTTCCTTTCAGCACCTGTTGTCCATCTCTTTTGTAGATTTCTCTTATACAGGTTTTTCAATTTGATCTGCTCTTCATTTTCACACCTACTGTCCTAGTCCAATTTGTCATTGCCTCTGGATTACCTCAGAATTCTCTGGATTAGAGCTCTCTGTGGTGGTTCAATGGGTTAGGACTCAGGACGGCAAGTTAGCCACACACTTCGGTGTGAGTTCAATCCCCCACCTCAGAGGTGATCCACATGGCGTGGCAGACCTCTCTTGTCTCGCCTGCTGCTCAGTGTACTTTGTAATTTTGTATGCACAAATAAATAAAATCTTAAAGAATTCTCTGGATTACTTTCTAAATAATATAACCATAGTTATCCTATCAAAAAGCAAATCTGATCATGTAAAATCATAGTGCCGCAATAGATTTACATTGTGTTTAAGATAATATCAACAATATGTTATTTTGGGTAGCATCTAGAAGTACACCTCTGTACTAACTCTGCCTATCTTATTAAGAGCTTAAAAATGCAGCCTTCTGACATTCTAGTTCTTTTGTTAATTATGATCTGTATCCTTACCCTGCTCAGCCTTCACTTGAGCACAAGTATTACATCTTAGGAAAGGTTCTTCTGAGCTCACCAAGTTGGGAGTCCCCTGTCATCGTCACATGTATTTATAACTAGTTGATTGATGCCTCTCTCTCATGTTAGGTTCTAAATTTTAGGAAGGTTTTCATATTTGTTTACTTATTTAGTTGTTAATTTAATTGAAATCATTACATCCTCAGCAGCTAATATACTGCAAGTCATCAAATAGATGCTTTACAAAAATGTGTTGAATATATGCATTCTCCTAGTTGATAATAACATCTCCAAGTTAAAAGACTACAAATGTGAGTATATCTACCGCCCAATAGATTATGAAACATAATAGCAAATAGCCTCTTGTTATGCTTTCAAGGGCATTCCCAGATGCCTTTTCTACACAGTAAGATTATTTGTATGTGCTGAAATTTTGGCGAAATCTCTGACTACATTGTGCCCTCAGTGTATTTCTCACTCTTAAGAGATCTACATTGCCTTAGAGATATGCAGGGTAGAAAGCATGGGCCTTTGCACTTTGAGGAAGCTTGTGAATTATTAATTAATTATACTTTAATAGACATTTATTTTAGATTGCTTTGTAAAACATAAAACATTAAATAAACACTAAATAATTTGTAGCCAGATGCATATTTTAAAAATTGTTAATTTAAGCAGAGAGAAAGAAATGTGCTTTGGGATATATCTTTTCATTTAGGAATCATCACAAAGCTTTTGGATGTGCTCTTAAGCTCTGATATAGGTGGGGTCACAGTGAAGTCTTATGATAAGTTTGGCTTAGCCTGAAATTGTGCATGCATCTTTAAATTTCATACCTGAAATGGGTGAAGATAAAATACATTGCAGAGAACTGTTGACAGACTTTGATGAGGAATTCTATATTTCATTCAAAGTTAGTATTCTCTTAGCCATCCATTTTGAAATTTCTAAATGATTTTGGGTACCAGATAAATGTTAAAGTGTGGAATTATACAAGTAGACATAATAATGTATTGTGTGTTTTTTTGTTTTTTAAGATTTATTTATTTATGCATGCAGAGCTGGGGTACGGTACAGGCCAGAGGCTCAGGGGCAGTGAGGGGCTCCACCAGAGACAGAGCGGGGAACAGAACAGGCAGATGGATGAAGTACACTGCTGAGGGGAGCAGCGGGCGGGTCAGGAGAGGTCTGCCACACCATGTGGTCACCTCCGGGGCAGGTGGGAATCGAACTCATGCAGAAGCGGCTTTAGATTCTCAGTGCTGTGCTTTAACCCGCTGCGCCACCAGGGAGGGCCATAATGTATTGTGTTTATACATTATAAAGTATACATATGTGTATGGGGTGAAAAAGGACTAATTACGGGTATGCCCTTGTGTCATTTAACATAGTGCTCCATAATTGGACCACATTTACCAATTTGATCTTATTTTCTGTTTGCATGGTCACTTGGCTGGTAATTTTCCAAATTTACTTAAAGGTCGGAAATTCTGGAACTGGGAAGGGGGTTGTAAGAGGTAAGCCAGTAGACAGGTCTCCAGCCTTTCATTCCCTCACCTTTTTACTATGGTAACTTTGTTTCACATGCTATGCTCCTTCATCTCAGTTCATTGAAAGGAGTTAATAAGGAGTGAGTGACTAATATATTTTGAAAATTGTGATTCTAGGCTGTACCATCTCTTCTAGTCAACCTGCCCACTTTTATTGTGTTCAATAACACACAACATAATTGTTTGCATTCCCTTCCTCATTGTTTCTTCCAGCTTGCAAGCCCTTTCTACTCTGTTCTTGGAAGATTACTTTCCCAAGGCTTAATTCTTAAATAACTTTCACCGAATCTGTAGTTGCTTTCTTTTAATCATCAAAATGTTGATCATAACTCTAGGATCATATCATGTCTTTAAGAAATGTTGGCTGAATGAATTAATAAAAAGGACAGAATATACAAAAAACTGAAATATTGTCTGAGAGACACCCCTGTGAGTTCAGCAGTAGGAAGCATACAAATCCATTTTTTAGTCTGACTTTTGGAGGTGTTATACAATTTTTTTTAACATAAATGAATGAGGTGGGAGAATATAGGAAAAACTGAGTACTTTTCTTCATTGGAAAGCAATTCTGCTCTCTAAGAGTTATTTCTCTATTTTCTATACATTTATACTAAGGGTTCTTCAGTATGTGGTTAGCTTTAAAGGAGGACATTAATTTATCACTTTGACCAATCTGTGAATATTAGAATTTTCTTAGAATTTTACAATTTTTGAGGAAAGGTTGTCATTTGTTATAATCAACAACTGAGCATAAACTTTTATGGCATACCTACTTACTCTGAGAACCAAAAGGGAAATGAAGCTGCATGAGACTGTTCCTGAGCCTAGAAACTTACAATTTGGGGGGGGGGATAGTTTTGCCAAGAAAATATACACTGCAGCCTATGGTAAGAAGTATGGTTAAATAGAAAGTGCAATAGTGAGTAGGGGAAGTAGAGACTTTTTTTTCTGAAGGGGATCCCTACCATACCTTATAGAGGAAGCATTGAGTCTAAAGACTGCAGAAATACAATAGGAGAAAATGAAGTCAAAGTACTGAAAGCTCAGGGGACTTCATGAGAAAGGCTCAGAGTCAGGAAATTGTAGGAAATTTTGTGATACAGTGAATTGTATGTGTGTCAGCAATATCAGTTACAATGGGGGTGGCAAATGAAAGGCAATATGGGAAATCTACTATAGCCAGTTCTTACAGGATATTTGATTTTATTGTATGTGCTGTTGAAGGCAATTGGATGCATTTAGAAGAAGATGATATGATATAAAAGACTTGGAAATTGACATTGGGGACAAGACAGCAGTAGAGAGAGCACTTAGGACACCATGGGAGGGGTCACCTGATAAGCCTTAATGATGACAGGACCTATGACAATGGCAAGGGGATGAGATTGAATTGAGACATACTGCAGAACCAAAGGACAGGATTTGATACAACATGAATGGGATCGAGAAAAGAAAATGCTTTAATAGAAAGGTAAAGTACTTGATATCTCCACAGTTTTAAACTTGAGATACTGGGGCAGATGGTGGTTCAATTTATTGAGATACAAAATTTTAGAGATAGAGAAAATTTTAGAATAGAGAGGAAGAAATAGTTGCAAAAGATGGTGTGCTTAGTGGTTACATATATTAAATTTCACTGCATATAAGTTTTATGTTCCATAGGTGATTAAAGATGCTTAGTCTGAATCAAGAATGGAGAACATATTTGGGAATCATGACTACAGAATGGTAATTAAGTCGTGGAACATGAAAGGCCATGAGGGAGGCTGGAACTCTTAGATACCAATGGAAAGTCTGGCTGAAGAGAGAATGTTGATTAAATCCACTTACGAAGTTAGGAAAACACCCTATCATGGATGCCAAGAGGCAAAATTATGAATAGAAGATAGAATGAGGAGATAAAGAATGTGAAGCTGAATTTTGTAATGTATAAATGTCAATTACCTGGAAAGGTAATTTTCCAGCGGGAATAGAAGTGGCTGATGAGTTAGTAACAGTGGATATTGTTAGTAACAGGATAGGAACTTGAGGAGGAAGCTGGTCAGAGTGCTAATTTTTGGAATAAACTGAATGTGTTTGTAGGTAAAGGAGAAGGAATTAAAAAATCATCATAGAGAATAAACTACACATGAAACTAATTTTAATAATGCTGTAGACACATGCGGATGTAAGCAAATGGAAATAGTCTTCTGCTAGAAAGCAGACCCAAAGAATAAGAACAGTGGAAAAGAGATAGGTCAATTTAATATTAATAGACATCAGAGCTCTGAGAAAAGGATATTGGACTCAAGCAGTTCTGATAGCAGCAGATTTGGTCACATCTGGTCTGCACACACTTGGAGGGAAACCAACCAGCAGTAAGTTTATCTTCAAGGAAGGATTAGGACGGGGCTAAACAAAGGAGTCTGGGCACCAGTCACTCCCCATATTATGATGACATGGTAATGATGACAGGAAGAGTGGTCTGATATGGTTCCAGCACAGCAATCTGGGAGGAGTCCTGGCCAGGAGTCTGGGTAGAGTAGAGGGAGAAAATGAATGAGAGATTTGGAATTTTGCATCAACACATGAATCCAAACTGGTCTGCTGAGATTATTTAGGTAGGTATTGCAGATTTGTTACCTCATTCTTAATCTAGAAATCATGTAATTGTAAAACCATGTCACTTGTTTTTACTAGTCATCATTACTGATTGGAAGAAACCTTGGATAAGTGAAGGGGGATATATCACTCTTCTAGTATCCCAGATAGGGGGCCTGACTCAGAGAAGTCAAAGAAGGCTGATGGTGTAGATGATATAATTACACCCCTCTCCTCCCTCAGTCCAAGAAAGCTGGGACTTAGACATCTGAAGGATGTTAAAGAAAGGTAATCGACAGGAGAGGTTGTAAGTTATGAGATTCTCAGAAGATGGTTGATTATATTACGCTACTGAAGACAAGGAAGAAATTCCAATCAAATTTATGTCTAAGAGTAAGTCCTTGATTTTGGAATGAGGCGGAAAAAAAAAAGAGGCAGTTCATACATGATTTAGAAAGCCTTTGGAATTGAAAGGAAGGTAGTTAAGAGATCCATTAGCCTTGACATCAAAACTGTTGTGGTCACTAAGTTTTCAAGACCTTTGGAAGAAATGAAACAGCTTTCAACGATTTCTATGGAGCAGTGAATGGAATGTTTATGAAAGGGTTACTAGGACTTGTGAGCAGGGAGATAGGAGTATAAATTTACCATTGATGGGAGATGAAGAGGTGGAGGAAGGTGAGGAAAGGGTGATGAGATGGAGAAGGAAGGACTCAGTGGGTCAAAGTGTGGCATAACAAGAAAGAAGGACTGTATTCATTCAGTCAGCATTAGAAATATCACATGTGCTCCTTTAACCAAGAGCTCCCTGAATGATCCTGGTGACTCTTGCCATCAAGGAGAAATTCAATAGGTACAAAAAGAACTTCCAATGTTCAGAGCAGTTGTTTAATAGAAACATAATGTGCAATTGATAGGTAACTTAAAAAATTTCTTACAGCTGCAATAAAAAATAAGTGATCTTAATGATACATTTTATTTAACCCAGTATATCTGAAACATTATCATGACAACTTATAGTCAATATAAAATTATTATTTCATGATTTAATTATATATATAATTAATGAGATTTTTTTTCTGCCTTTCCTTCAAATCTGTGTGTGTTACTCTTAACATATCTCTACTTTGATGCTAAATTTTTGTCAAGATACTTGAATGGGACTTAGACTTCATGTAGTTTACTGCTAAAAAATTAGATTTACATATCCAGGTTATTTAAAAAATAATTAAGTGGTGTTTCTTACTTTATGTTAATTAATATTAAATTCAAAACATCAGGTTGCATAGCCATTGCTCAGTAGCTTTAGTGGAAAGTGGCTGCTGCCTTGGACAGGGGCATTGATTTCTGTTAATATTAGTAAGAAGTTACTGGGGTTAATGTCCTATTTTGTGATTAAGAAGTGAGAACTGGACTCTGGCTTTTGGAGAACCAAGATATCAAGACATGAATTTGGTGGGCATCTTGCTCTTATTTGGATTGGTATCAGGAGACATCCTAGTGTTGACCTCAGCTAACATGAAGAACATTTCTGTGTTCTCTCATATTTAGATAACTAATAAAGCTTCTTACAATGCAGTAGCACTAAACAGCAAGTAATGAAAACTATGTCATCAAATTATTCCCTTTGATTTCTAAGGCCTATTGCTAGACAGTGGCCATTGTTAAGAGACTTCTTAGAATTATCTTCCATTTTCATGATTTTTAAAAAGCATTGACGCTTGTTCTTGCACCAGTTAATAAACTTGGATAAAAGGGGCTGGTTAAAGAAAAGAGACCATCATTGTTGCTAGTGTGATTTATACTCATAATCAATTTGCACATAAAGTTGATTGAGCTCTATGGGAATATTTAGATGAAAGATACTCAGTAAATGCCAGGTATTTATTATCTTCATTATGGTCATATAATGTGGTAATAACAGAAATGTTACAATTGATTTAATGGAGCTCTGTACTTTGAATCAAGCCTTTAGACTTATTATTGTGAACTTATTTTGTGAATTTTTATAAATTTCGTGCAGGTTATTAAATCTATGAACTTTCTCATACAGTGTCCAGACTCAGCGTAAATGTGGTTTCCTTCAGAGTTCTATCACATCATCCCACACAGAGTTTTACAGAGAACAATTGTGTGTCTTATCTGCTCTTTGTTACTTGGAAACTAGGAAGGAGTGTGCAACTCACCCTATTTTAGAGGTGAAAAATTCAAGGCCTAACGATACTAGGTTATGATTATATAGTTAATAACGGCTGTAAGAAGATCAGTCCTTATTCCTTTTAATCACGAACTCACAAATAGTCAATTATGTGTTAACAAATAATGTTCCAGGAAAGCAGTGTAAAAGAATGGCTAACCGTTGTAGTGCCTCTGGGTCAAATCCCACCCGTCCATTCATTAGATTTGTGATCCTAGCCAACATAGTTTCCAGTGGCAGTTCCTCACTCATCAAAGGGGGGAGTAGGGGCCTCCCTGGTGGCACATAGAGTGAAAGTGCAGCACTATGAAGCTAGCCACATACACTGCAACACCAGTTCAGCCCCCCACCAGGAAGCTACGGGGGGGGGTCATTCCTCTCCAGCCTCTCCCTCAGCAGTGTTTGGTTGCTCCCCTCAGCAGTATGTTTCAGTCAGTGTTCTGCTCCCCACTCTGTCTCTGATGAATCCTCTCACCACCCACCCCTCTGGCCTGTGTCCCAGTTCTTGTATGCATAAATAAATAAATAAATAAATCTTTATATAATTTATTTTATTTATACATACAGAACTGGGGTACAGTCCAGAGGTGCAGGGCCAGTGGGAGGATTCACCAGAGACAGAGTGGGGAGCAGAGGGTGGAATTCACCAGAGACAGGGTGGGGGGCAGAAGTACACTGCTGAGGGGAGCAGAGGGCGGGTCAGGAGAGGTCTGCTGCCATGTGGGTCACCTCTAGGGCAGGGATCAAACTAGCACTGAAGCGGCTATGTCTCACTTGCAGTGCTGCGTCCTAACCCTTTGTGCCACCAGGGAGGACAAAATAAATAAA
The DNA here is from genome assembly GCF_000260355.1 of Condylura cristata. Classification (NCBI taxonomy): domain Eukaryota; kingdom Metazoa; phylum Chordata; class Mammalia; order Eulipotyphla; family Talpidae; genus Condylura; species Condylura cristata. The sequence continues at coordinate 21,396,150 of NW_004567121.1, forward strand.
TCTTTAAAAAAAATGGTATGTATGTGTGGGGGGTGGATATAATAATTTTTGCAATGAGTTTTTTATTTTTTTGGCTGTAGGCCAAAACTATTGTACAGTATGGATGTGCTGTTACAGAATACAGGTATGACATACTAAATAACTGGAGATAATCACATTAGGTAAAAGCACCACTGAAGACTGTACCATCTGGGCACAGGTATCTCCAGTGATCACGTTCCAAGCTTTACTGCTCTTTTCTCACCACATCTTAACCCTACTGGGGTCTTTTTGATTCATTTTTATTAGATATTTGTATTTCTTCTTCTAGCAACAGGCTTTTTATTCATCTTCCCCATTTTGGTTTTATGATTTGCTTATTAATATGTAAGACCAATTTTATATTAAGGATACCAACCAGTTGTCTAGAACATTATTGCAAATATTTTCCAACTTATTGTTTGATTTTTAAGTTTGTTTATATTTTTGATGGATATACTTTAAAAGTTATTGTACACTCAAATTGGCTGAACTTTACTTTTCCACTCTTTTCTAAGACCCTTATATTTACAATAGATGTCAATTTTCTCAGATACATTTTAATTATTTTTCAGTTATAACTTTTTAGACTTTTAAAAATATTTCCTGAGGCATGATGGCACATGACATCATATGAAATATTTTATTTTAAAAGCAAAGTAACTATATTTTCTGTGTTCTACTTCTTTTTTAATCTATCTACTGATCTATTTTTAATTGAGATAATATTTGACACTCTCTCAGGTATTGCCACGGTAGTGTACCCAACACCACTGTCATTCATTGTGCATCTTACCCCTCTCTTTGACTCCTCCTTCTGAGTGCTTCAGTCATCTTTCAAGGGTTATACTTGTTTTTACCTGACCCTTACTTTGATTTCTTTATATCCACTGCGATCCTTTTTCTTATTGGTTTATGATATTTTAATCACATATTCTGTTCTCACATATGTAATAAAGATTGCTGGAAACCTATACTATAGGCCTTTTATTCTATAATGCAGGCTTAAGCCATATTTTAATATCTAGTAAAACAATTTACCTCTCTTTATTCAATTTTTTTTTTTTTACCTGTGATTACTTGTTTACCTGTGACTACTTGTTTAGGTAATATGGAAACATCTTATCAATTCTGGTGGATTGAAAATTGGCACCCAAAGTTATCGAGGTTCTAATTCCTGTTACTCAGTGAATGTTACCTTACATACAAAAACAGTCATGGCAGACATCATTAATTAATAACCTTGAGATGGGGAAATTGCCCTGGATTATCAAGGTGAACACTAGCTGTGATCACAAAAGTACTTTTAAGCAAGAAAAAGAGATTTGAGACAAATAATAAAATAATGTAAAGATGGAGCAGAGAAATCTAAAGATACTTTGCTGCTGGTCTTGATGGAATAAGTGGTCTTGAATCAAGTAATGACTGCAAGGAATGGAATCTGGAAGTTGGAAAAGGTCAGGAAAGGAATCTCTCCTGAAACCTCCCAAGGGAGCCTGACCCCACCATCACTTTGATTTTAGCCCAGTGACACTGATTTTAGACTTCAGCTCTGTGTGAGAATAAATGTGTATGGCAATCTCAAGTGTGTGGCAATTTATTATAGCAACCACCAGTAACTAATACATTAATAAACTAAAAAATTCTTTTGAGATTTTAAAATTTTCACTGGTATTATCCATTAGCATCGAAGAGTTGACATACCTCTAGGAAAACATCTTATTTTTGAGTAAAATTGGGCCTTGTGAACTTTCTTGTATTAATACTTTCAATGAAAAGAAGATATTTTCATTTCTTCAGAGAATCAACAGCATACTTTTTATAAGTCAGTTTTCTTTGTGGATAAACATAGAGGGAAAATGAATGTCATTAAGATTGGCAGGAGTTGGGCACTTAACAAGTCAACTTCTATAATATTACATGAAGAGAAGCAATTTGATACCTTGAAAGAGGTTAGCTTAAAGAAATAAACTTATAGTTTTCCCAAAATTATCTTATTCTTTTGAAAGGTTCTTCTGTGAGCAGGTTTTGTCACTATAAGATTATAGATGATGAATGAATGGAAACAAAGATACATTATTTTTATGAAAAAGCATTTTTCTATAATACTGCATCAGAGTATTATTCTCAAAGACTAAAAACAGGTTTTTCATGAAGATTTCATAATAATGAAATTTCTGGCATTTTACACATTCAACCTTAATTAAAGTGGTAAACTGAGGCATGTTCAAATCACCAGAAATTGAATTAGTTAGAGAATAGCAGAGGAATTTCAATTCAGGAAAGAATGCAGTAGGAGCTACAGGCAGTTCAATGAGGGTTTGGGGTGAGTTATGTTTATGGGTAGAGAGAACAAAGAGAGGGATCTAAGCAGTAAATTCAGGGATTTGAAGACAGAGATTCTCATCAGATGTTCGTTGGTCAGGTGATAAGTCGAGGTCCTTGGTAAATAAGGCATGTAATGGGAATCAGCCTGTCAGTTAAGTTCCATTCTTCTGAAGACTCATGTGTGAGATTCTCCATTTTGTAGTCTCTGATCCCATTTTAGAGTGAAACCTTTCACAATGCATACCTTTTCTAGTAAACATTTGTTATCTTACTATCTTTCTTCTGATAGTCAAGTAAACATTTTAGTGTAGACACTAAAAATTATTTCCTTGTGTTTCAGAAATTAATACTGGCAGGAAATTGGAATGGAGTTCATTACACGCAGATTTTTAATGTGACTTAGTGAGACATTTTGGGCTGGTAGCTTTCCTACTAGGGGAACATCAAACTCTGGTAGGAAGCTTATATGTGGAATATAGAGAAACAAACAGAGGAACTGGCAACACTAAGCCAAAACAAACCCTAGAAATATGACTATGGAATTGAGGCTACTGGAGGGGGAAGGAGTATGAGAATGGGAGCCCACTGTTCTGAGGTAAAGGACTATGAGTATTTTGGTGATGAGTATGTTATCTCAAAAAAAGAAAGTACTGATCCCTTGCTCTTTCTGAGAATATTCGGGACAGAGTCCAAGCCTTTCTGTTTTTAAATACTCTAGATATAATTCAAGTGCATTCCCTGGGTTCCTCACCTCAGGTACACCACAGTAAATTCTCAGGACTTTCAGATTTGCCTGAACTTTCAAGCACTCTCAGAAAGGGCAACTTAACTTATTTAATCAATTTTACTTTTTTTATGAGTCAGTTTTTATGAAAGTACATTATTTGTGAATTGAGTATTAAATGTTCTTCACTTTCTCTTTTCAAAGTCAAAAGTATATTGTTGATAATTTATACCAATTTTGTTGATGTAGGTTTGTTAGCAAAATATTCATGAAACAGTAATTTTTGAGGGAAATGTGTCATCTTTTCTTTCTTATTTTCTGGTCTGCAATCTTTTTTTGAGGAACCCTGAAACCTGCTTTCTCTTTAAAGACTTCTACCACTCAGTTTTCAGGACTGCTCTTGTCTCTGATTGTGAGACATTTGCAGTTATTTTGGTGCTTGTGTAGTATGATTTTCATTGTTCTTCAATTATTACATTTAAAATGTTTCTTAAGTTGTTAAGGCTCTTTAGGGCTGACATTGGAGGTGAGAATACCATCAAGCATATGTTAAGTGCTTGAAGCTTATATTGAAACAAATGAAATAACACCTTTCATAACAAAGGGAGAACTGATGTTATCACTATCAAATAGCCAAACTGTCATTTGTGTCTTTATGATTAAAACATTTAGGGAGACTAAAGCGAGGGACCACTTTCTTCATGCAGTTGATCCTTAAAATATAATTTCTGCATTGGTGGTCTAAATAATTATCTTTACAAGAATGCATTTCAAAAGTTACTATACTCATCTGTAAACAGCAAAAACAGCCTTTTAGCTAGAATAATGTGATTCTGGGCTGCATGTATTTACATTAGTATTTTTGCTTGGTTTACCTAGTTGTGGGGAGGTAAAAAGAGACATTTTCTTTACTATAATTATCAAAGCAATAATTGGACTGGAAACATGAAACAGGTATGCAATTTGAAGTAATTAAAATCTTTATTATCCAGGATAGTTTAAATCTCTTAACTAATGTATTAGTAGCATCTTGTGCTTACACTGTGTGGGTGATTTCTTGACAACACTGGCTGTATTTATTATTTACCATAAACACTGTATTTGTTAAAGAAATGGCATCATAAATGTTCTTTTGCATCTATAGGAAAGTGGAATTAAAGTGTCTATGCAGAATCTACCATTCTTCTTATTAAACTCACAGAAGGACTCAATGAAAATAGGCTTTCTCCACAAGCTCCTTTCCTCTTATCTATCTTTCCAGCTGTTCTGATTCTCCTAAAAATCAACCTCTCTTGCTGGTTTCTGTTAATAGGTAATAAGACCAGTGATTTAAATTGCTGATTACTCTCTTGGCTTTCAAACCATTCTAACATACTTCTAGTTAGAATAATGATTGCAGTGATAAATCGATGTGAGAGGATGGTAATTTTATACATTAATGCTCATCAAGCTTCTTAGATTTACATTCACTCATGCAATAATAAAGGAGTCTAATAGTCAAAGAAATATTTATGAATAGTTGAAATATATATATGTCTTTTAGAAAAAGTAGAGTTCTACACAAGTCTTGTGGGGATTCCTTTGTTGCAACTAAACAAATATTTCTAGTACTGGTAACTGATAAGCTTAGATTGTGCTAGTGTTTTAAGTTCTCAGAGAGTTATTTTTTGGTCAACTCTAAACTCTACTGACTCTTTAAATACCATCTTTAAATACCATCAGGAGTATCTTTATAAGATAAATTTAAATAATCAGAAGTCCAACCTCCCCATCTTTCCTCTCTAGCTGAACAAGTACACACAGTCCTGCCTATATTTTATGACTTTTGTCCAGTGTCTCAGTGAGCTGGTGCTGGTTCTGACATGTCTGGCAACCATTGTGACATAAAAGAAGATGCATACTTTTTAATTGGGACTCACTATGTTTTTAAATTCTGTAGTGAACCATTACTTAGCATAAAGTCACTTTGGAATCAATTAAATATGAACCTTTGTCACATCAGTATTCATTGAAGAGCACTTAGGTGATTAAAGACCCTTGGCCTCTAAATATTTGACTACTTACCAGCTCCAGCCATTTAGAAAGCCTTATTAGCTCTTTATCCTTCAGGGATGGTAGCATGAAAAATGAAGACACAATGAGCAATGAAAGGAAACATAATTTCTCAGCATCAGCTTTACTGGTTATGCTAAGGTGTGGTTATTCTTTCTCTAGCCCTCCATACCTTCTGCTGCTATCTTCCTGGACTTCTAAGCTCACTGCTTATAAACGGCAGTATTTTTTTTTTATAACAATACAAGATAAAATTAGTGAAAACATTTGTTTTCATCATCCAAGTGGAATTGGGCTAAACTATGTATTTTACACTTAGTAAATGAAGGAAGTTTTAGTAGGTTTAAAATTTAAGAACTGCCTTTAATTTAAACAAAATTGTAAGACACGTTGGAGCACATGTAAGAAGGCATATGCAAATGGCATTGGTTTAAAACAATTCATGCTATTAATCATAATGACTACTATTTTTGTAGGAACGCCTGTGAGGCTGTGCGGCACGTGTGAGCTCAGCTCATCTCAACATCAGGACTGAGAGGTAGGAATTCTTATCCCTGTTTATGTATGGAAAACTGGAGCTCAGAGAAGTAATTTGAGTAATTTAAAAAAAATCTATAGAATATTTCATGTGCAAGTGATGTAGCTGGGATTAGAAGCCAGAATTCCCTAACTTCAAAGTGCTTTTCTTGACCACTAATTCTAAATGACTCTTCTCAGTTTCCCTAAGGATCTACAAAGAGATTTCTTTAGGCATGCATGAGTAACTATTTTTTGCTTAGTCAGTCACTGATAAAGTTAAAACATTTACAAAGAACATCTTTTCCTCTAATTACTTCTAATTCATGAATTTACCTGCTCACATGGAATTTTGTAGTCATTAAATACCTGTTGCTTTAGTAAATTTGAATCCTTTAATATATAAAGACTGCAATAGATAGTCTGTATATTCATAAGTACATATGAGCTTGTGATGTTGGGTAATTTGCAAGATGTTTACCTGTATTTTGTTTGGATGACCAATGGCATTTGAAAATATCACACATCATGGATGCACTAATTTAAAAGGAGAAATACTCTTTGATAAATTGAAGTAATGATTGTAAAAAGGAGAGACTTTATCTCTAGCACATAATGGTCATTGAAGGTTGTTAATGAGTAACTGATGGCTTAACGGGAACATGGAAAATTTGTTATCAGAGAAAATTTAATCAATAATACCAATTACTATTACTAATATACATTATTATTATTATTTCATAACTTACTGTTAGCGTCATACAGCTTTTTCAGGATTGTTGTGCTACATATTAATAGGCATGAGAGAACTATGCTTAAATGTTTTCTGTAACTTTATTTCATTCTCTAATATCCAGAAGCTTTCCAGGCTTTAAGAGTAGTCTTATTAATATATTGTGCACATCCCTCTTCTCTTTTCATTGTATGGTTTCCTTTATTTCATACCTACTAGGTCAACCTCACCTGTTAAACTTCCCTGGGGTTTAATTCTCTGTGCACCAAAGGCATTGCTGTGTGAGTACTCACATGACCTCTGACCACTTTATAGAGTCCAGGTGGAGGTGAGAATTATTGGTCTGTGGGACAAGATACTATCATAAAGGATGAGAATGTTTAGGTCAGTCAGGATAGCAGTTTAGTAAGGAGAGGAGAATTCTGCTTAAATATTTGTACTTCCTCCATGGAATAGAGGGCTATGTTGTGACTTGTGTGAAAGCTGGGGAGGAAGCTTCATGCGTTTCCTAGCATCTTAGAACAATTACTGCAGGGAATGTGAAGGACTCTGACTAGGGACAAGTAAGCAATAAGGAAGGAGTAATGCTCTAGCCCCCTGGATCCTTGCAGCATGTGCAGCTCTGCAGTGCAGCGTCACTTCAGGATGACTGCTGAAAGTTGGGTCAGGTTGGCCAGTGCTTGAGTATACCTAGATATTAATCGGGGGGGGGGCGCTTGTTACTATAAAAGTATCATTTTCACATTTACATCACACTATTATATTAACTATGTGTAGTAGAGGTATTTTTTTTCACAACACTGAATTTGGTAATTTTGAATTTTAAAATAACTGCCAAATGAACTGGGGCATGACAGTGCATGAACACTACACATGGTAAAGGGACTAAGCTAGGACTCTGTGTACTCACTAGGAGGATTTCACAGAGAAATTGCATTGCATAGTGCTCTTAATATGATCTCATAAGCTGTGGGTAGAACATACCCATGGAATGTTGTTAGTGTATAGGAAGTAGGTAGCGCTCTGTAGGGTGCAACTTTGAAAACTGAACATGGCGAGCATGCATTCACTAGCACATTCCTTTATTCTGAGGCTGAATGCCTAACCTTTCTTGAAGGATGGTGACTGTAATAAGGTGGGAGGTTGGCCACCATCCCTATATCAGCAGGACTCTAGAGGGAGCTATTTGATGGCAGTGTTTGGGCGTAGCTTAGAGATTTAACTCTGGCTGAAACAGGTAAAAATTGCAGAATTTACCCAAAAATGGAGGAGTCCTGAAATTCTCACTAGTATTGAAACATTGTGGGAAGAGGAGGGAGAGTGACTTAATCGATTATTCTAGGCGTCAAAACTGAGTAGTACCTTTGCTCTTCAGAGCTCCTGTGAGCTGAATGGCACAAGCACTGTTACCCTTTAAAATTGACTGCTGTGCAGATACCTTCCCTAATCAGAGGCCTTCAGTGTTCTGCCCAGCGCCTTGGGTGGGACCCACAACCTTACTTTGTTCCAGGTGACTTTGGTAATAATAAAATCTCTGATCTCACCTGGGTAGCAGTCTTTCAACACCCTGGGGCCACAATACAGCCAGGTTCAGAAATAAACTGGGCTCTTTGGTTCCCATAAAAGTTGACCATCTCATGGCAACTCTCATTCGATACAAATAGGTAATGGATAAAATATATCTGAAAAGTCTTCATGAAGATACTAAGAATCAAACAAGTTAGTGATGAATTACCTGAATTCTGAGAAGGACAGAAGCATAGGGAAGTGAGTCTGGTATCGGGGGGGTGTTTCACTGTTCAGGGGGTCGCCGAGAAAGCAATCAGTTTGAGAGTTTGACTAGCTCTTTTGAAGGGGGTTTGTATAGAGGTACTAAGTAAAATATAGGACACCAGGTAAATTTGAATTTCAAATAAACAATGAACATTTTTGTGTGTTTGCCAGGATGCTCTATATTTACTTTAAGGTGAGTAAAAGAAAAAGTCAGTGTCTATAGGAGGATGGTACATCTGGATGTTCAGCAATACAATGTCACTATGCTGTTTGCTTTGTAAGGTTTTCATTTGTGGTAGATTAATGCTTTGGTACCAAAAAAAGTGTGGACAGTGGCTAGTTTTGATTTTTATTGCTAGTGTGAAAGGAAATGGGCATTTACAAAGTTTGAAAAGAGGCTGGCTGAATTTGGCAGAAAAAGGAAGGAAAATTGGAATAAAGTGGAGTGTTTATGTAGGTTGCTTTTTCCTGCCTTCTGTTCTTCAAACACACACACACACACACACACACACACACACACACAGCGACACACTTTCACACACATAGGGTAGGTGGAAAGAAGAAAGCCAAATTCTCTTGTGTTGAGAAGACCTGAATGTCTAAGAATAGGGTAGCCTACATAATTTTTCGTGGGAAGCTCATTGAAGTACTCATACTCAATAAGGTGTGAAAGAGCAGAATAAATTGTGTCTGGCATGTGGAGAAAGGAGGAGGAGATAGACGAGCATTTCCTCTTGGAAGAGCTTCCAAAAAAAGTAGAGAAAGCCAAATCATCCCTTAGTGGACTGGAGAAAGAGCAGGGGGGTGGACAGGGAATGGACAGGAAGCCTGCCAAGAATTAGAAGCATCGGGTGAGGGGAAATCACATCTCCATCACAGCAGTTAGCAGCAGACAAAGAGACTAAGTAATACATAGTGTATGTGGTCTAAATCTCTAAGAATTCCTACTCCAGGGAACACGAGCTGGGCTGAAGGCTGTGAAAGCTCTGGGAAGTGGGATCAGAAGAGAATGTTAATTCTGAGAGTCCTGTTGCTTAATTGGCCCGAGTCTTAAATTGAGTGGTCTTTTTTGGTTTTGTTTTGTTAATCAAGAGGGTTAATTTTATGTGCCAACTTGGCTGTGCTAAAGGATAACCTGGAATGTGGCCATATATTATTTCTGGGAGGAACTGTGAAGGTGTTTCCAAAAGATTTGAATTGGTGAACGAAGTAGATGGTCCTTCCCAAGATGGGCATATCCGTTCTGCTGAGGTCTGAGAATAGAGCAAAAAAGATGAAGGAAAGGTATATTTCCTCTCTGCTTTAGTTGAGACACCCATCTCTCCTGCCCTCAGGCATTCACTCTCTTGCTTCTCAGACTTTTGGATTCAGATTGGACATACACAAGCCTCCCAATTCTTCAGCCTTCAAATTTACCCTGAATGATATTGCTGCCTTTCTTGGCTCCCCAGCTTGCAGGCAGAAGTTTGCAAGACTTTTTGGCTTCTACAACTGTGTGAGCCAATTCATATAGAAATACCCTCTTATAATAGGCTATATGTCTATATATCCTGTTGGTTCTGGATTTCAGAGCCAGGTATAAATTGATTATAAAAATGAAGATAATTTGCTTAGGATTAAAAAATGTATAAAGAGAATCTGAAGCAATATCATAGCAAATTGCTTGTGGTGATTATTTGGGGTAGGGTATTTTGGAATGTGGATATGGGAATTTTATCACTATTCCCTTAGAACATTGTTTATTTCTCAAATGTTTGCATTTCAGATGAAAAAACAATTTGTTTTGTAGTAAGAAATAAATGCTTCTAAACACAATTAACATCAGCGGGGGGGGGGGGGATGGCCTGAGCATATAGATTCACAACTTTTTTCCTCCTGGGCACTGAACTATTAGGTCAAGTCTAGTTTGGGATTGAAGAACCTGTAGGAGACCCCAAGGGGGTGCTCAGCTTTGCTAATTAGAATGTGTAAGCTCAGGGCACGAAGGATGTCAATGCCAAGACAACTGAGGGCCTACTCTTTTCACTGCAACTCTGGATTTGCGAAGTCCATGTGGAGAACCTCAGACTTACAGCTAACATAGGTGGAAACTGGCTGACATATGGGAAAGAACTGGCCTGTCTTCTTGCTTCACTTATCCCCAGGATACTTTTCCATAGACACTAGTTATCTGAGAGAAATGTCCAGGTAAGGTAAAATCACCTGGAGTTGACCTTAGTTCTCTCTACTGGAGAAAGCATCTTGACTCAGCCTAACTTCTGGTGAAGAACTTCTTTTACTGTGTGACAGTTCACCACTGCTCAAGAGCTGAGCAGAAGCTTATGGAGACTTGTTTTATGGAGAGCAAGCAGCGAATACCTAGGTGCCCAAATGGGGAGGTGGAAAGCAGAAACAGTACTGCTGAAGACTGCCTTGCGATCAGAAGGCTAACCAGAAGAACTCTACAAATATGAAGGAGAAAAGCTAAGATGTAAATCATGACTGAAAAAACGAGGCACTGATGACAGTTCTAGGAGTAATAATTTGCAAATACTCAGCATTGAGAGAGAAAAAGAAGATGGAGGTGAAATCAATAATCAAATCAGTAATCTTCAGCTTTCTGATCTGAAGAAAGATCAAAAGAGCTTAGCAAATAAAAGGCAGAATTGATGAAAAAGACACACATCTAGCAGCCTTGTGAAATTTCTGATCTTTGTGGAAAAAGAAAAAAAACAATTTTTTTCTGACTGAAAAAAAATCCACATATAATAGAAAGGGAATGTATGAATTTGACTTCTTATAAGTCACAATAGAAGCTAATAGAATAATATTTACTAAATTGTGGAAGAGAAAGCACTGTTGTCTAGATACTCTACTCCCTGAAAAGTTGTCATTCATATGATGACAAAAGAAAGATATTTTTGAATATGGAGAAACTCTAAATATTCTATTCATGTTCTCATTCAAAAATTTTTAAGGAAACACTCCAGCATAAATGGTAGTAAATAAAGAGATCTAAATAAACCCATTAATAAAGAATGAGTAAATAATAGTGAACACTAAATCTAGTAAAATGTATTGATGAAGATAAAGTGATTGCAAATTATAATACCAGTGTTAACAATACCAGGGACAACTGAAAGGTAAAAGAAAGAGAAATAGCTTAAAAACTGCCTGTGCAGGCCAGTGAAAGTATAAAATCATAAGAAAAAGTAAGAGTGGAATAAAGAAATTTAATGAAATCATATGGGAATGAGAATAAGTACATTCGTTTTCACAATAAATGGAAATAGTTTGAATTCTCTAATTAAAGATAGAGATATATGCTTTTTTAAAATAAGAAATGTATCTGAAATAAAAACCAAGTGTTATAAATTAAAGGAAGAGCAAAGGCATATTTATTAAATGTAAAGAAAAATGGGTACTTATAATGATATCAGAAGATGTGGAATTCCAGGCAAATCTAAACATTAAATGTGCAAGATACATACATACATATATATATGTGTATATATATATATATACATACACACATATATATGTATGTATGTAAATACATCTAATATATAATATTCTACTCCAGGATAGATTTTATTATTTATTTATTTATTTCTAAAGATGTATTTATTTATACAAAATATATATATAAATATATATAGTATATATGTTATATATACATATATATGTATATATATAAAATAGCAAAGCTATCTGACACAGAGCTGTAGCTTTGTATCACTCAGGGAATAATAATCACACTGTAATTTGAGTGGGAAAAATTTAATGTAAGAATTTTTAAGAGTAACAGGAGATTAAATACTCAGAAGTAAAGTGAGCATGAAAGAATGCAGGAAGGCAGATGAAAGGCATAGTTACTTCTCCTAGACTCCAAGGCCATTATTGAATACCTAAGAAAGGAACAAATTTGAAAGCCGTTACCCCAATTCCAACCCCTCAGCTCCCTGCCAGGCGAGGGATGTAGCTGAAGGCCTTGCTGGTGAAGTTCACTAAAATATTGCAGGAAGTAGCTAGTTAGCAGGAGCTTCCTGCAAGAATGGTAATAGAAGTTGCCAGAAGGCTGCTTATCAGCCCTGTTAAATTCACTTGAAAGCTACTAGGATGCTGTGAAACTCTTTGGGAAGCTGCCTAGGAACTGCTGAACTTTGCTGAGTCTCAGAACCACTGGGAATCCCAAATGCTGATCAAGTGCCAGAAGAACCAGAAGAACTAGAAGAAAGGGAAGTCCACTAAATCCTGGAAACAGAAGTGTCTTTCTCCTCCAGTGTCCCTCTATCACCCACTACCAATGAAGGTTAACATTGTGCCAGGTACCAAAGGAAAAATGTCTGTTGATCCAGTTTCAGTATCACGTGTAGGGCAACAAGCAGGTTTTGAAATCAGAGGCAATACCTCAAAAACTGACAAAGTATTCAAGAAAAATTTGATAAAAATGAAACAATAGAATTTTAATAATTTTCAGATTTTATTAGGTTATATTAAAAAATGTAATCCACTTACAAAGAAAACTCTAAATTGATTTGGTGCAGAAAATGTAGATGTTACAAAAATTATGTATTTTGGTCATAAACAAAAATCATAATAGTTGTATGATGTGGTTATTTTAAAGGGATCATTAGTTGACCATAAAACAGACTTTAAATGAAAGCAACACCTTAGCACTGAGATAACTCAAAACTTAATCAGTTTTGGAACAATTTCAACTGAAATTGAGAGTTTTTTTTTTTAGTTTGTGGATCAGTGAAATAAACAAAACTGAAATTATAAATGAACACAAATTTGACAAGAATAAAAACACTCATTGCAATCGATGGGTGTGGTTAAAATAATAATAATAAAAAAACCATATAAACTTGAAGCTTTTATCCTTAGGCAAAAGAGAGAGAACATAAGAAAAGTAAATAAACCAAATAAAACTACAAAATTTATAAAGTTAAATAAAATGAAAGAATTAAAAGAGAAAAATAAAAACTAGAGTGGAACACTAAGGAAAGAAAATGGGAAAATAAACTATTTTTAGCAATCTAATCTATAAAATAAAAACTTTACTCAAGAAGAGTGTGTTTAAGAACAATCAGTAGCTGTAGACATTTGTGTGCTGTGTTGTATGTAAAAGAATATTAACACTAACACTAAAAAGTACTAGATTTAACTGCTTTTACATTTAAGTTCAAATTAACCTTCTAGAGAGAGTCAGAATGTATGTGCAAGAAAGTGACCATCAGCCATCAGATTCAGTGGCCCCTGTGTGGAAGTTCTCTTTTGCCTCTCCTGATGTTCTCAGACCCTGCATTTTGCTTGATGCAGATTGCTACCCCCTGCTTTCTCCTATCCCCATTCTTATCTGGTTTAGGGGAGAAGAAACCCTCTTGAAGCATTAAAGAGCTGCATGACTATGAACAAACAACCTTATTTCATTCAGACCCAAGTTTCCTAATTTACAATGTGGAAGCATTCTACCAGTTTATGTTCCCTTTACCCTGAAAATAGGATTCTGTGGATCATGAAGTAGAAAAAAATAATTTGGAATTATAGGAAATTTTCAAACGATAGGTAAATATCCATGAGAATGAATTTTACTTAGTGTTTTATAGAAGCAGGAAGGTGGATTAGTGGAATCAGGACAACTTGAGCTGTGAAAGGAAAATTGAGCGCCAGGAACAAAAGATAAATGTGGTTGCAGTGATATGTTTGTTTAGGGCTTTGAGAGATGAAAGATGACAGTGGGCTTCTTTGCCCCAAATGTTTCTACCAGAACCAAGGCATTTCTCATACAAAGGAAAAAACAATAAATTACACATAAATAAAATAACATATTGAGAAGGTCTTAATTACCCAACATTTAGAATCAGAATATGTCAATGTGATGAACCACCCAATTATACAAACCTCCAATTATTCAGATAAATTTATATTTTGTGACAGTACTTGACCAATTTGGAAAATAACAGAAAAATAATTTTTTTTTGATGGAAGTATTTTAACAGATTAGGAAATAGTAGAGAAAAAAATTAGAAACTCTTTCATCCATAAATAACTATTGTGACACAAAATGAAATCTTAAAGAAATTTTGAGAAGGTTGATGCTGGCTGATAAGAAAAAATAAAGATCTATGAAGCATCCATAAATCTCAGAAGAACAAGGTTATAAAAATTGAAGTTCTGGATTTTTACTGTAAAATATAATTATTTCAGAATGATTCTCATATTTATCATTTGACTCACACATTTTGTAGCTGATTAGAATACTAACACATTCATGCTTATTTTTTTTCCCTCATTGTTTACACAATACAGAATAAATGGTGCATTTTTCAAACTGGCACTAGAAATCCAACAATCTGGATAGATGAAAGAAATCCTGGAAAATCCAGGAGAGTTGAAGTACAAAATTAAAGCTAATTGTTTGTCTATACAACAGATTTTACCCTGTCTTCTCTGTTACCAGATTCTGATTTTGTTCAGGAATTCAGGTAGGTGGCAATGCGCTCAGTGTATGTGGGTTTCTTCTCAGGTTGTGGGAGCTAAATCCTCTTAGTCTAAATAAGACAGGATATTCTTTTACCACTGATTGATTGAAGGGTGTGTGTGGGCAGTGACCTAGTTCTGACCCATAGCTAGGAGGTGGGTATTTGCTAGGAGAACTCTAGGAAATTTTCTTTTTTTCCACTAAAAAGACATGTGTAGGGACAGATACCCTCCCCATTTCTTTTCTGCCTTTTCATATTATGACATCATGTTTGGCACCATGGAAGTCATTTTATGTTCATGAAGAGAAGAGCAAAAACATTTCAGAGTATATTAGCCAGAGACCTGACAGTTAATACTTCTTTTGCTTTAACCAACCCTGGAAACATGAAACTCTACCCATTCGTTATTGGGTATAGCCTATTTTGACTAAGGTTTTTTTGTTATTTGCAAGCAAAAACACAAAAGCTGAGACAGAATGACCCAAACCTTATTAAAGCATTTCCACTATGGAATCAAACAGCCATAGATTTGAATTGCATAGTTATCAAATTTTGTTGTATTTTTATCAACACACACACACACACACACTTTCTAGACCATAATTAAGCTGCCAAAACCTCAGTTTTTTATCCCTGAAATGGGAATGAGTCCACCTCTCAGGATTGTTGAGAGTATTAAATAGTGTGAAGCAGTTAACACAGTTAACAAAATACCAGCCACTTAGTGAACACACAATGGAATTTGCTTTGGTTATTTCTAAGAGGCTTGTGATTGTAACTTATACAGATTTCTGTCAGCTCTACCCAAGAAAATTAGAGAAAAGTAAGTGCTTTCTTCTGGTTTGCTTACCTTGATCAGCACTATTCCACTTAGAAAATAGCCATTTGGTTTCCTCCTCAATTGCTACAGAAGATTCAAGAACAAAAGGATACTCAGAGACCTCTCTACTCATTGGAGGATGATCAGAGTCCAAAGACTGGCATTGTGGGAGATTGTACATCTTGGGATGTGTTAAGAAAATGGAGATGGCATATGGTTCTGGAGGATAACAGGTGGTTAAGTCTTTGAGAACCAGAGGACCAAAAAATTACAGTTAGAAAGATTTTAGACCCCTGTTTACCCATGCTTTTGCTTGCTGAGGTTTCAGTTACCCACCACCAATAACATCCTGAAAAATTGTGTTCAGTAAGATATTTTGAGAGAAAGAGCACATTCATGTAACTTGTATTACAGCATAATAGTTCTAGTTTTTATTAGCTGTGTGGTTAATCTCTTGCTGTTCCTCATTTACACACTGAACATTTGCATAGGTAAATGTGTAGGAATAAAACAGTGTGTATTGGGCTCAGTACTATCATGACTGCACGCACCATGGGGGCCCTGGGATGAGTGCCCCATAGACAAGGGGAGCTACTGTATTTGAAGAGTTGACTGAAAATTAAGGCGATGAAAGCCACACAATGACTGGGTTTTGGGAATCTGTATCTCTTCCCCCCACTTTCAGTTTTGCACTCAGTCCAGGGTAGTTAATAGGGAGTGACAAGGTTCAAGAAAGAGGATGTAAAAATTGATTATTTCTTTCATCTTGAAACCTGTTTTTTTTTTCCCCTTAAGTTCTTGAAATAATTTTGATCCCAGTATAGCCTTTTGGTTCGAAAAGCTTATGCTGTGAAACCTACTACCAGGAAGCAGAAAGAATGAAAAATGTAAGCAAGCGCTCTTCAGCTGCTGCTTCAAGTGGTGATGTGGTAACAGAGAGCTGCGTCAGTGCTCCCCTTTCCTTCTGTCTGCCTCATTCCCTCAGCCCACAGATTGTGCAGGAGATGAAGTAGTTTGGCTGGACAACTTGTAGCAACCTCACTTGGAAGCTCCTGGTTTTAGTATTTTTACTACAAAATTTACCTTCAGTATCTCCATCAAATTCACCTTAAGATTGCATTGAATCACTTGGATGTTCACAGTGCAGATTCTCAGATTCCCAGTTTAGCTGAGGGCATTTGTATGGGACCAGGAACTTTAAATCTGCAACACCATCCTCAGTGATTCTAATTTAGGGAGTCCAGGAACTACATTTTAAAACATGTGCTTTAATACCATGCCTCCCCTCATAGTGTCTTTTTCTTTCTTCCCCCCACTTCCTAACTTACAAGATATACAGCAATAATGATGCAACTTTTTAATAACTACTGAAAAAGTCTCTTTAAAAATTAAACTTAAATGGGCAATGTTCTGAAATTAGCACTTTTCCTGGCTCTATATTAAGACTATCCTACTCTCAGAAGAACATCCTTCTCCTGGGAAAGAGCTGACACCTGAATTACTAAAAAACCAACTCATGCTCTGCTTCAGCCTGTAGTGCTCCTTCAAGGGGTGAGCTCTCTCTGAAGTCTGTGGGAATGGTGCCAGGGAGGAACGTCGTGTGGGAGATGTGAGCTCAGGGTGTCAGCAAAGTCATATTCAGGCATATCAATAAGCTCATTAATTAATAGACTTTTATAATAATTTGTTTAGAGATAAGCAATCTGAGTGACATGGCTAGGGAACAGTACCACACTTGTGCCCTGTTTTGAGAGAACCCAATTTAGTATCAGGTAAGAAGCAGCATTCAGGGAGGCTTCTGATTGATAGGTATTAATTAGTGTCTTAGTAAGAGCAGGAAGGGTAGATAGTAGGTAGCAATGGAGAAGAGGCTGCTGCTCTAAAGCATCATGCCCATAAATGCTTGCTCAGGAAGTTTGCTCCTGCAAATTTCTTCAAGCATGTGATGATGTGGGTTAAATGGGTGCCTGAAGAGAGTAAATTTTTTTTTTTACATAAATTCATTTTACTGAAGTTTTGTGTCCAAGAAGAATGCAAATGAAAAATTCCCATACCATTTCAAAGATTCGTGGGGCTCCTGAAACCCATCCTTAGATCCCACATGAAGAATTCTGCTCAAGAATAAACATTTTGTAGCCTGAAGATGGATGTCAGGGATAGGGTAATTCAATAAAAATGTGATTTGGGATGAGGAAAAGCATTGACTTCATCATGGCCTTTCTGTAACCAGATTACCAAACCTGGCACCCCCCCACATCTCTCCAGCTGTAGCAATGAAGCTGACAAATTCTTTCCCTGTGGCATAGTTCATATTTATTAAACACACATCTGGTTACTGTGAGGAGTAAATAAGGGAATATGGCCTTACCTGGCATATAAAGGTTTGCTGATATTATTATTGCATCCCCTGTGTTATTGAATGATGCCAGTGTTGCCACTTTTTCAGCCAGTCTAGCTAGAAAACAGCATTATCACTCTAATTCATACTGAGTGTTTTATCAAACAGAATAAATGACTCAGGAGGACTAATTTTAACACTTTAGACCCTGTGTTTAATGCAAGGTAGATACTTATTGAAAATATGTCAAAAAGGGCCTTCCCTGGTGGCACAGTGGGTTAAAGCTCAGCACTAAGAAGCTTAAGCCTCTTCTGCTTGAGTTTGAGCTCCACCTGCCCCGGAGGTGACCACATGGCGTGAGGACCTCTCCTGACCCGCCCGCTGCTCCCCTCAGCAGTGTACTTCGTCTACCTGCCTGTTCTGCTCCCCACTCTGTCTCTGGTGAAGCCTCTCGCCACCCCTGAGCCTCTGGCCTGTACCCCAGTTCTGTATACTTAAATAAATAAATCTTTAAAAAGAGAAATCTTAAAAAAAAAAGAAAATATGTCAAAAGTTGACGCTTTACAATGAAATTTACTGGGCTTTTCTAAATGTTTCTTTTCTTTCCTCCTTTATTGCTACTGTTTTGATTCAAAACTTCCTCCTATCTTACCAGGATTCATCATAGTTATTGCCTACATTAGAATCACCTGTGGGGATTTTAGCTACACGTGTTTTGCCCTTATGAGATGTTTGGAATCATCAGCTCCAAAGTGATAGTATGAGGAAAGTAAAATGCCTGCAAAAGTCCCCTTGATGATCCTTACGTAAGTCTAGTTTTTGCAACTACCTAGTAGATACTAAAAAATCTGAATTCTTACTCTTTCATGAAAGCTCCTTATCCATTTAGTCATCTGTCTATATTTACCCAAGTATTGCCCATCACACTCCCAAATCACCCTAGATGCCCACTTCTGGTGCTTATTGGGTATTTGTAAATCTTTGGAAAATATTTACCCAGATTATTTTCTGAATTTGATATTGGGTTAACTGTCTTTATTGTAGAGTTGTAAGCATTCTGAACACACATCTTTAATCAGAGACAGGATTTGCAAATATACTATCCAGTTCTTCAGGAAGCACAATTTTTTTTCTTGAAATCTAATTTCTTTTTTTAATTTTTAAAAAATCAATATAATTTTGGTTTACAACACTGCATGTGATTCAAAAGCATAAGATCACACCTCCTGAAATACATGTCACCACACCACATCTACCACCAACATTAATAATCCTTCATCACTGCTTATGATTAGGAACTCCTGTGATTGATAACAGGACCAGAGCAGCCTGACTTTGGCAGATGGAGGCCAGGCTCTCCTAGATGGTGGCAGGAAGCCAGAATGGTCCTGCTTCCTCACTAGGCTATTGGAAGATGGGTTCCCTCAGCTGGTAGCTAGATGTCAGAAACTGCTCAGGTCTCTCTTCCTCAGCTAGCTTCTTGTAGCTGGTAACTGAAAGTTCATCAATCTTTTGTACTGTTCTTGATTTCTTTTTTATAGCTGCTCTATTTATTATTATTTTCTTCTTCTAGTGGTTTCCTTTGTTCTTTTTCTATTTCCTTAGGGTGTAAGATTAATTTATTTGAAATCTTCCTGTTTCGTGATGTAGACCTGTGTTGGTACACGTATCCCTCTTAGAACTGCTTTTGCAATATTCCAGGTTCTGGTAGTCATGTCTTAATTTTCATGTTGATAAATTTAAAATATATATTATAAAATTTCTGCTTTAACTTTTTGTTAATTTAGTATTAGTAATAATATTCAATAGTGTTTTGTTTAGTCTCCACTTATTTGAAGTTATCTCTGCTTTCTTTTAGTGATTGATTTCTAGTTTCTGTTGTGATCAGAGATGATTTGTAATATGATTTTCATTTTCATGAATTTATTAACACTGGTTTTGTGACTCAACATTTGGTTTATCCTGGAAAAAAATTCCATGTACTAAATGTAAGACTTTCTCTGAACATTCAGTTCTGTTCCATAGACCTATGTGTAGCCTTATATACCAGTATTGTACTCTCTAGGTTATGGCAACTTTGTGGTAAATTTTGAAAGCTTGAAGTTTGAATCTTCAACTTTTTTTTTGAAAAAAATTTTTTGGTTACTCTGAGTTATTTGCATTTTCACGTGAATTTTTGGAAAAAAAATTTGGAAAAAATAGTACTAAGAATTTGATAAATATTTTACTTAAATATAGATAAATTTGAGGAGTGCTATCATCCTGCTTACATTAAATCTTTTCATGAATTTGTATTTTTATATACTTAGGCCTTCTCTAATCTATTTCAATAATGTCTTTGAACTTCTAGTGTGTAAGTTTTATATTTGTTCTGTTAATGTATGTGTACACACTTTATTCCATTTGATAATAATATAAGTGGAATTATTTTCTGAATTTCATTTTTGGACTGTTTATTGTTAGCATATATATTTACAATTGATATTTTAAAATTGATTTATCTGCAACTTTGCTGAACTCATTTATTTCTTGATATGTATATTCCTTGGTATTGTATGTGTGTGTGTGTAGTGTACATCCATATACATATATTTACGTGCATATATATTTATATATGTGTGTGTGTTTCTATCATGCTACTTGTGAAACACAGGTTTTTTTAAATTGGTATAGACTCTGTATAATTCACTTTATTGTCTTGATTGACCTGTTTAACTTACATCAGAATTATTTTCTTCTTTTGTAAAATGACTAACAATTCTAAAACTCACAGTTGCTATGAGGAGTACATATTCTGATACTGACAAAGTAATATATTAGTTTAGAGATTTGTTTTATTTATTTATGCATACAAGAGCTGGCCAGAGGTGTTGGGGTAATGGTGAGAGGATTCACTAGAGACAGAGTAGCGAGCAAAAGAGGTAGACTGACTGAAATACACTGCTGAGGGGAGCAGCTTGGGATCGAAATCATGCTCAAGGGTTGTTGACAGCTTCATAGTGTTGAGACTTAACATGTTGCACTACCAGGATGGCCCATAAAATAACATTACTTTAATGATTTAATTAATGAAAATGAGAACAAGGCCTTTGTAGATAAGGAGTTCTAAATCATTGTCACAATGATTACCTTTCTGAGAATTTTTCTTAGACATGGAACTGAGAAAAAGTTTATTGGGTAATGAAAATTTCTTAAGGTATAGTGTCAAGTCTTCTAAGGTGATTGGAAGAGTAAAAAGTTAATTTTCAAAGCTATATTAAAGTTTCATTTAACCATGTTACTAGATTTGATGACCACTATGGAAAAAATAAGCCAAAAGGATTTTGTTAGAAAATAATAAAATCAGTGTAGTGGGTATGTTGAAGGAATGAGAAAATAAGTTGGGGGGAAAGCAGACTATTATAATAGAACAATAAAAAATTTGGAGGGATCTTAATAAGACAATATGTGGATAAATAAGAAAGAATATAGTTTAGAAATATTTTGTATATTTTGATTGGAGGGCAAAGATCATAACTTCCAGAATTCTGAATTGTAAGCCATTAATTGAAAGAAGGATTACAAAAAGAGTAGGATGTTTGGGAACTGTGGTGTTTTCTGTCTTGGAAATACTATGTAAGGTACCTGCCGAGTACATGGATAGACATGTTAATAGAGTGATAAATAATCATTTCAGAATTTGGATGAAAAATCAAGGGTTCTAGATACAAACTTTTAAAACTTATTTTCTATGACAACATTTGGTCTTCAGTTTTCTCTTTTCTTAGTATAGAGTTCATAATTCATAAGTATCATAATTCTCCTGTACCTTAGTTCCTCTAAGTTGTCTGTAAAACAAAACCATTACCATAGTATAATCTAAATTATTTACATCTTAACCTAGAATTACTACCTCCATAAATTTTCCTCTCCTGCTAGTCTGAACTAATTGCACTCCAAGACACCTTTTTCTTGGAACATCTATTTTTCATTTTTTTCCCCCAGAGATCCTGTTTCTTGAGAAAATCTATTCTTTTTTGATTTAAAGTAGCAAGGAAAGACTTTTAAAAGCATATTGTGTGAAATGTTTTGACTTTGATTAGAATCATAGTCTGAATTTCTCTTAGAATGTTGAAGGTGTTTTAGGGACTAGGTTTACCTAACATTATTCTGGTATGTTTTTTCCTGTTTATGATATGTGGTTTATGTGGTTTGCTTTAAGTTCATGTGAAGAATTTTGACTTTTATCTTTCTTCCTTTTCTTCTTTGATTTTACAACGAAGGTGAATCTTTTAAAATATATTCGCTTGGGCATTTGGCAAGATCTCTCAAACCCATTTCCAACAGTTTTGGGAAATGATTGGTATTATTGATTGTACATACCTTTCTCTCCATATTCACATTTGTCTTTCCTAAATCTATAATCTGGAAGAAAGACTTCTTTTGAATGATCCAATTTTAAAATCTTTTTTTTCTTATATTATAATCATGGTGTTTGAAATATTGTTTTAATTTATTTTCCATGCATTTATTGATTATTCTATATGGTTAATTACCATTTTTTAACTTCAAAGTTCCTTTATGTTTAAAAAGTTTATGGTGTCTTTTTTTTTTTTTTATAAAGATTTATTTACTTAAGCATACATAAGTGGGGTATAGCTAGAGGTGCAGGGGCCGTGAGAGGCTTCACCTGAAACAGAGTAAGAAGCAGAACAGGCAGATCCGTGAAGTACGGCCGGCGGGTCAGGAGAGGTCTGCCATGCATGTGGGCCACCTCTGGTGCAGGGATCTAACTCATACTGAATTGGCGTTAGCTTCTTAGTCCTGTGCTTTAACCCACTGTGCTATCAGGAGGGCCCTATGGTGTCTTTTTTTTTTTTTTAATGAATGTAATGTTTTTATTTTCCATTTATATTAGTAAGATTTAAAAATTTTCTTTATATAGCCCTAATATTTTTATCTTATATTTGATATTCATATAGAGTCTAATTCTTAATTTTGTTTTAATTGAATATATACAGTATAACAGATTTTACATTAAAATTTCAGTAATTTTGGCTTCTTTAAAACCATTAGAAGATCCAACAATAATATGGCCACCCTTTTCTAAGTAGAAACTACTTTAGCTAGGACATATATTCTATTGAATTCCAATTTTATTCCTTTATGTGTCAGTCTCAAAAGGCATTAGGTAGAGCAATTTGTCCATGTTCCACTGTCACTCATCTGTCTCTGGTTCATTCTGAAATCTCCAGACTTAATCTTCAAGACATGTGGCTTATCTTTGAAAATATAATATTTGCTCTGTTTTTCTTTCATTAAACCCTCTCCTGTCATCTAATCCTTTTGTAATGCAATTGTTCTTTTAACAAGACAGTGAGAACAAGTTTTATGAGCATTGAAAATCCACCAAAGACAAGCTATTATTTGATATGCTCCAAAAACACTCATTAGTAGGGATAATTTAAAGTGTTCATCTCATAAATCTATTCTTGTACAAATTAAAGAAAATTTAAAGTTTTAAGTTTCTCATATATCACCTTGTGAGGTTTGAATCAATTAACACTTTCTAAGTATAGCATTCTTTATTTATCTGTGAATCTTGTGACTTAACTAAATGTTGACTACTTAGTGTTTATTTTTAATATGATAAATGATTTTTTTAATTTTAAGTGAAAGAACTGATTCAACTTAGTAAATGTTCAACATATTTAAATAAAACGATATTACATGTCTCATGGAAAGATCACTTGATTATCATTTAGCCAGGTTTTAGTCAAGCACTGGTCTAGATGCTAGAAGCATCTTGTAAGTAAAATAAATCTGTTTATAGGAGTTTATAGCATAATGTAGAATAAAATAGACAGTAAACTCTACAAACAAATGTGCTTACTTATGGTAACTTCATAGCTTTGGTAAATAATTTAATATATCAGAGGCTCAATTTCTCCACTTAGACAAAATTTGGAGAAGGTTTAATTCTAATTTTTCAAAAAGATAATTTTTTTGTCCTCATGAAATCTAAATTTTATATAGTAAAATTTTCCACAAACACAAACAAGTAAATAACATTTTGGGTAGTGATAAGTGCTATGAGTAAAAATAAAGTAGTTTAGGAAATCAGAGAATCATGAAGCACCAAGAAAGACCTCCCTGGCGAGGTAATTATGACATTGCCAGATAAAGTAGCTGAAGATCATTGTTTATCCAAGATTCAAGTTTAACTGGATTTCTCACACTTATTTCCTAAACTAGCAACCCTATACTCAAGCATGAAAACACTGAGGAATTTGTCTATATTTTAGATATAAAAGGGGAATGTTTTAAGATAAAAGGAAGAGCAAGTGCAAAGTCTAATGATTTTCCAAGAAACAGCAGGAAAGCCAGTAGGATGGACTGGACTGAGAGAGCAGAGGAACTATGACTGTTTGAGATACAGGCAGAATTCATATCACAGAGGCCTATTAAACCACTGTTAATAATTTGAATCTCACTTGCTAGAACATCATTAGAAGTTTTAAATGAAGAAAGATGGGATCTAATTTAAATGTAAACAGTGTATTTTGTTTGCTATATGAACAGACCAGACCATATAAGCATAAGAGATGAAGGAGAATGGCTTGCTAGGAAATTAGTGAAAGAGACCCCAGTGGTTTAGAATATGATGTAGGCATGGTGCTCAGAGTCTGAACCGAGTTATTTTTTAAAGGAAGAACCCCAGCGTTGCTGATGAGTTGTGGGTTATGAGAGAAAGAAGAATCAGAATACTTTCATTGTCTTTGACATGAGCGCTAGTATAACTGACTGTAAGCAAGTTTTATGACAATTAAGGATATGCAAATTAGATTTGTTTAAGTGGTTGTTTACTGAAACACCTCCCCCCCCCACATATACATACCTTTTGCATGTTCTTTGTCAGGATAGCCAAATCAAGTTACTCTTCTAGTCCATCATTGTCAGCATTCTCATGTTTTTACTATGCCAGAATTACTAACCATTCATATTCAGTTAATTACCCAACAGGCCTATGAGAAAAGCACTATTATTACAGCCTTTCTCAGGTTATAGGTGAAGCAGGCAAAGTCCATCAGGATTTAATAAGTTGCCCAAACTCCCATAGCTTGAATGGTGCTATTAGCTCTAAAGAGAACCTGACCAATTTCAAAAACTTTCACTTTATTAAGGTTTGCAAACACAAATAAAGGAAAAAACAACACCATTTTGAATCATCCTGAATTAAAAATTTTTATTTTGTAATAAAGAAATTGATGAAGAAATACTTTTAAAACTTCATTTCAAGTGCCAAATTTAAGAAATTTGTTCTCAAGTGGGTAGATTAAAATAAGTTTTTCCACGTTAGTTTTAAAGTGAGATTTCTGTTATATACATAGATACATGTATATCTATGTATGTATATATTTATAATCTAGTGCATGTGTTTACTAGTATTATTTTAAATAATCATAAAGCAGATAAACCCCAATCTAACTTTATCAAAAGAGGAGAAAGCACAAATACAAAACACAGGAAATAGAAGTAGTCTGAGAAGCAGTAGAAATTAGAATTGTCACAAAAGACTTCTTACCACACCACTCTCCCCAGTTTATTCTCATATATGTGAAGATGTTGATACAGAAAAATTTCCAAGATATGTATTACTGGTGGAATACATATGGAAACTGGTGAAGACTAGGAAAATGTTATGATATGACTTTGTTGTGCATAGAACAACAGAAAATAAGATTGTATATTCATATTTACTTTTACCTGTACAAAGAAATTCTGAAAGGGTATACAGTGCATTCATAAATGCTGTAGAATTTCTGCTCATGTATTTCATATTGAAAAGGTGAAGGCATTGTTAATTCAAACCTAAAAATGTAATATTGAAATATTAACATGCTGTATTTTAGAAACTGAAAGGCAATTACTTCTGTGATGAAAAAAGTATGCTTTGTGCACTGAACATACACATTTTGAAGAGTTTTACTATAAAACTGTCTTGTTTGGGAAGCATATGATTTAGAGCAAATAAATCTCTAGAAGTTTTTTTTTTTTATAAGTCTTGCATCACCTGTTGATTCAGAAAAAAAGTCATTAGACATCATAGTAAGTGTTTCGTCTAATTCTGTAGTACTCGCTTGATTTCCCTATAGTCTCTGAAGCATTTTACTTCCATGCTTGAACAAGGTTCCAGTTCAGAAATGAAATAGAAAAAAAGATTAACTATATCTGATACATTATTTATTCTGTTTTGCTTCTTACTGAATCTACAGTTCTGTACTTGATTCATTAAAAAGTAGGAATACAAATATTGTTACATTTAATACTTTGAACAGTGTATTTTTAAATGGTTTTGCATGTTTAATCATCTTTTCTACTCCATAACAAGGTGCAAAATAGGTTTGAATAGATTTTAAGAAACTTGATAATAATGTTTCTCTTGGAAGCTATTGTATTTTGCATAATTCTCTCTGTAATTCTGATATTAGCAACTACAATTTTTAGAGGGAAAATTTTATGTTTTTTCTTTTATATACTCTCATTTAATTTATCCATTTAGCTGAATTTGAGTTTATATAATTTGTCTTCTTTGTTATTGCTTTTACTTTCCATTTAATAAAAACCTATATTTGGGGAGATTATAATTTTTCAATTGCTTGCAACATTGTAAAGTCACTATTGTAGACATTTCATTTCTTAAACAACAGAGAAATCATTATTATGTTCCAAACTCTTCTTTCCAGTAGTGTTTCCTTTTCTACAGTTCTGTTTCAAACATGTTGCCATACTATTTCTAAAATTTTTATGGGGCTGTCACAATAACTACTTGTGAGTACTGATAACATTTGTGAGACAGAGAAAATTGTTACTAATGGGTTAAATTGATGTGGAGAATGATCTCTCTTAAGGAAATGAATTTTATAGTTCATTTCAAGTACTTATGGCTTTTAAGTCTTCTCTTAGTATTTGGAATAACCTAAATTTTTTTTTTGATGTTGTAACATAAAACGTTATTATGAAACCTCTCTTTGCTTTGTACAATTTAGGATCCCAGTGATTTTTATCTCACATAGATACTTTAATGATTATGATGAAATAAAGCTTCACTAACCATGATTTTCTGAGAAATTTGTCTCCATTGAAAGAAAAGTAGTGAGATTCCTTATGAAACCCTTAGCATGTTTGACCTGGACTATATAGTTGTCCTAAGAGAAACACATGTAAAGCATGGTGTGAATATTAGAGATACCTCTGCTACACTGAGGAAGAAAAAGTTCAGGGGAGGCTCTTCAGAAAAGACCACCCAAATGTATCATCAAAGAATGCAGAGGTATTTGTCAAGTGAAAAAGTTATGAAGGTCAATGCAGAACATGGAGAAGAGAGCATATAACATGGAAGCATGTAACACTGAATGCCTTTGACCAACTGGGTGGAAATATGTTGAGATACTGGGGAGAATAATTGAGGAATAAGGAATTTGGCTATATCAGAGATTAAAGTGTCTGTGTGATCCATTCTAAAGACTTGAAAAATAATTTGTCGAATCCTCTTTTGATAAATAGTAGTAAGGCTTCATAAACTTTAATTTTATTGAGATTTGCATAGTCTTAGGAAACAAACTAATTTTGTAATTGTCTAGTGTAGACCATCAAGAGGAAGTACAGACATGCTAACTGAGAGTTCTCTCCACTGCTTTGTTCACTTTCTCATCTTCCATTCACTCCCACAGTTATAGTTTGGCTCAACTTCTATTACACCATCATAATCATTATGTCACTATGTTAGACTAAATGTTTGTCTTCCCTCCCCATGAATTCACACACTGAAATCCTCATTCCCTAGATTATTGGACCTTTGGGAGACAATTAGTTCAAGCGAGTGAGCTTCATGAGTGGAATTAGAGTTCCTGCAAACACACTAAGATTGGGCTGTTATACCCTGCTTTCTAATATGCCAAGAAGCAAAAAAGATGGCTACTTGTGCTACAACCCAACTAGGCCTCCTAAACTGTGAGAAATAGGTGTATGCTGTTTAAATGACCTAATCTGTGGTGACTGGTTACAGAAATCCCAAACTGACTAATTCACCAATAGACTTTATTTACAAATTAAATGCACATACTTCAGGCTTGTCTTGTTTGATCATTTGAGAGCATTGAAAATTATGTGCTAAAATTAAAACATGGAATAGATAAGGTGCTCCCAAAGTAGACTGAAATTTTGGAGCAGAAAAAGGAAAGGAAAATCAGGCAACTGATACATTTGAGAAGATAGTTTAAAAGATATATTTTAGTTTTCTTGGAGTTTTATTCTTTCCCTCATGTCCTCTCTGCTGGGGCAGTCTGTTTCCATGATTTTAGCTGTAATTAATATCTTCAAGTAGGTGACTTTCAAATCTCTAAAAATGTCCCTCTTGAGAGTTATGTTAGCATGTATTTTTCAGTATTTATACCTAGAGATTCAATATTTCCGGTTTAACTTGATCAGACACAAAGGCCTTATCTTCCTTATAAATATGTTTTTATCATAAACATCATGACTGTGCACTCGGTTGTTCTAACTTAAACAACACATGCTGTTGAAGATCCTCCACTGCCCTCCAAAGCTGGGCCTTTGATTGTACCTCTTAAATGGTTTTCTAGTTCCTTTGTTCTTTCCATTCCTACAGCCACTGGCCAAGTTCAGACCACCTAGAATTTTAGTTCTTTCTCATCTTCAGCCATAGTATCCATATTGGATCTTTTAAAATGTGACATAATTATGTCTACCGTATGGATAAAATAATTTAGTGGTTTCACTTTTTTTTTTCCTGAGAGCATGCCTGTGCTTTACCCTATAAGTACCTATCAAACATATTGCAACCACTTGTTCCATTGAGTATTTATCCTGCCATAGTACAAATTATTGTTTATAGAAATAGAAGCAAGCTAAAATATTTTCTGTGTATGATCATAATGGTTAACATACTCAAATTTATAGCAAATGAGTATTCAAACCTAATACATTCCTTCAACTTTAATGGCTTTTGTCTAGAGAAGTGTGAAAAGTATAATCTTTACTTAATACAATTTTATTATTCATCTGTATGCCACAAAACCAGGAAGGTATAGATTAAACAAGATTTGACATTAAATTAATGGTACTTGTATATAAATAAAGAGATGAGGAGAGATATTCAGAGGTGGCATTTGGAAACAAGTCTAAAATAAATAGGACTTGAGAACATAAAGGAAGAATAGATAGAATCAGTTTCATAAAGGGAATAATGTGTAAAAATTAAAAACAAAGATGCTAAAAGCAAACCCTTTTAGGACAAATAAACTTACTAATAAAATTATGTAAACTTTAACTTCTATTGGGGTCTACCTGTCTTAGAGAGATATAACATTTATTGGTCAATTTTCCTCTCTGATAACTATAATTTAATTTGGTTACCTGGAACCAATGTGTTAGTTTTTGTTTTTGTTTTATCTCTGTGTGGGTTGCCATAATTCCATGGGCCTAGGCCACGTTTTCCTCATTGTTAGTCTGATTTTGCAAGGATATATCCTCCCTCAGAGGTGAGATGCTGATGCTAGCTAAAACAGAAGTTAGGTTAGTTAACCATTTTTCTTTTTTAGGACTCTGTAAAGGTGTAATTCTGGCTTAACCATCCTGCTGTCAACAAGTGAGGAACTTGGACATTTTCTTTCAGAAATGTTATGTGCTAATAGGTATTTGTATTGTGTTTCCTACCACCTCTAATTCTTGTGTGATCTTAGCCCTCAGTACCTCAAAATGTTGACTTTCATTAGAGCCAATGTCTTTAAATAGGTATTTAGTTTAGATTGAGGTCTTTAGAGTGGGGGCTGTGTCCAACAGGAAGGTATCTTTGTAATGAGAGGAAATTTGAATATGATGGATACAGGGGCAAGACCATGCAAAGCCCAAGAGAACAGCCACTTCCCAAAGAGCGAGGCCTTGAGAAACCAACCTCGCCCACGCCTGGGTGTCGGGCTTCTGCCCGCCAGTTTTGGAAGAAAATATTTCTGTTTTCTGTGCCATCCAGTCTGTGACACCTTGTTACTTCAGTGCTAGAATTCTGATACAGTGATGAAAGATGCTTCTTGCAAAGAAAATCTCCACCAATAATTATGATAATGTTACATATTTTTAGGATAATGGTCTTTAATAACTTTTAAAATGAATAATATGGATTTTTAGGGGCAATAAAATAAAAATGTGATATTTAACACTAATTTGTAGTTTAATAAAAATATTCAGATCCTATTTTCCTGTAATGACTATTAACATAGTAAAATACATTCTAATATAAGGAGTGTGAGCTGGTTTCCTGTGTATTA
The DNA here is from genome assembly GCF_000260355.1 of Condylura cristata. Taxonomy (NCBI): domain Eukaryota; kingdom Metazoa; phylum Chordata; class Mammalia; order Eulipotyphla; family Talpidae; genus Condylura; species Condylura cristata. The sequence continues at coordinate 21,426,245 of NW_004567121.1, forward strand.
TATGTTATTACATAGTCAGGTATGATTTAGAATTCACTTCTAAGGAAGAGATCAGAAAAATGCTGTTTGAAACAGTTATAAGTCACGGATGATAAAGTTCTTTTATGTTACCCAAGAATGTTAAATGGATTGTACTGTAATGTGAAAGTGACAATCCTATACTTAGGGTTGAAAAGTCATTTCCATTTAAAACTCCTATTTTCTCTTCCCCACAAATATTTTTTAAAGTCCTGTTTGCTGAAATTTCTAATGCTTCATCTCAATTTCATCCACATATTGTAAAGTTCCACAAAAAAATTCTTTGGGACATTCTGAGCTATCTGAATGTGAAAGGACATTTCTCAGTTAAAGAAAGTTTTAAAGAGAAATTAAAGACTGATCATTCAACGTCATTTGACCTTTAGTTTAAGTAGTGCTTTTCCTTGTCTTGAAACAATTTCGAATGGAAATACCAAATTGGTGGCCTCTTGAAAGGAATGACGGTGGGGTTAGGTCCTGGGCAGTGGTGTTGCCCCTCTGAACGCCCCGCTGTCTCTGTCCCCTGTCATGCCACAGCTCAGCGCTGTCTGTGGGTAGACAGTGGGTAAGGTAGTCTATTTGATCTATAAAGTATACACTGAGCTGCCTATTCCTGGAGATACACGTGGAAACAGTGAGAGTCTGAATGAGGAAAAACTTGGGCTGTGTAGTCAGGGTCTGATTTGTCTTTGAGTTGTCAATGAAAGGCAGTATAGGGTCCATGGAGAGTCCTAACAGGACCACCTCTTACATAAATATGTCTCAGAATAGCTTTCCTTTTTCATCAGAGCCCCGGGTCTCCAATATTCATTTTTAATTTTATGTGACTTCCACAGACAGGCCATAGTTCTTTTGTTTTGTTCCCCTTCAGTTAGATTAAAATCTCAAATGACAACTTGGCCTATGCAAAAGCAGCAGGGATATAACCAGAGCTAAAGCTGGCAGCTGAAGAGGGAGGGGAGGACTCAGAGAGAAAATGAGAGGAAGAGATAAGATTGAAAATCAACACTCAGTGCAAAACAGCAAAGAACCAGTGCAAAGGGCCCATTCAAAGCTCCCTTCACTTCTCTATCACAGCACTAGGCTGATTGCTGCTTCTCAGCTGCCAAGTTTCTTCTGACTGAGCAGCTCTTCTGAAGATAAGTCTTTACATTTAAGAATGATTCTCTGAACAATAATATATGCTTTCCTTGCACTATGTTATTATATTATGTAATAGGGAACTGAGTGCCATTAATTCACTCCAGGATAAGAGTTATTAATATGGAATGTGATTCTGGTGTTTTATTTATGACCACTTTTCTTTTAGCTCTGTGCTAGAATTAACTTAGCACTGCATTTCAGGTATTGATTTGGAATATTCAAGTTTAATTTATTACCTCCATTGGAATTGAGGGTATTTAGACAGCATTTGCTTTACCCTAGTGGAATGTCTGTATGGAAGTCCTCTGACATTGCTCTTCTTTCTCTTTTCTTGCCTTTCTTTGGGTGTTTAACAGCTCCCTCAGGGCATTGCCAATTATTTATGACACACTTCTTGTAAGATCTAGTTGGAAAACCTGTTCCTATGGAAACTGCTGTTTTCAAACAGGATGGTTCTAACTTCAAAACAATATCATCAAATATGCAACGGCACATACATCTTTTAATGGCAAGTGTATTCTAATAATTTGTACAAGCAAATCTGAAAACCTAGACATTAAAGAAAGACAAAATGTGTGGAAAGCCCATCTGAATGAGTGGGAGATGAAGTGATTATCTGAAGGAAACTTGGAATTAGTTTGCTGGGTACCTTTAGAGAAGTCAAATGAGAGGAGCCTAGAATTTTGAAATTGTGGTTAGTAAAGACTGGTGACCTTCAGGAACTAGACTGGTCAGAGATGAATGAAATCTGGGTTTCATTTCTTTGTTTTTAGTATATTCTTTATAATTGAATCCTTACAGCAGTCTTTTCATTCAAGCACAGGCACTGGCAACACAACACTGAACACTACATTTTTATAACCAAAGTATTTATTAGCTGATTACCCAGTGATAGTTGTTTTCTTTGTTTCACTGTTTATTCTTTTCAATGCCAATGAAATGAAGGACAGTTTGCCACTGAGTGATGCTCCTTACAGAGAACATTGTTAATCAGGTTACTGAGGCTCAATCACTCTATCCTTGACTGATGTTTTTTCTTTTGTTTGTTGAGAGACAGTCATTTTCTCTCACTGCATTCAAACCCAAATTTTGCTAGTTACCATGGCAATATCTTTGAAGTCAGTATCACTCTAATGTTCCATCATGACCTATTATGATATAGCTTGGATTTGTGGTAGACTTCATTTGTCTATCAATCATTCTGGAATATTCTGATAAAGGGGATGGAAAAAAGGAAAGGAGTGGGGAGAGAAAAATCATATTATAACATAAGAATGTGAAGATAAACCTATATAAATTCAAAGTAGTATTTTGTATTGAGGAGGACAAATTATTTTTTTTAACTACACTCAATTTTAATGCAGTATAAATCCAAGCACAAATTATTAATCCATTATCAGGAATATACTTCTTCCTTTATTTTTCAATTTTGAGTCAAGAGGTTATTGAGATGCATGTAGACAAACTTAAGAAAAACCAGACAGCTCAAATTAAACAAGTGAAGTTAGGGTTGCTGCTAAGGAGTTCTCCTGTAAAGACTTTGATTTGTTCTTTCCCAAAATTGATCCATGATTGGAAGCTCCTCCTTAACATATCTCATTGCTACGTGAGTCCTAGAGACATTTGGCTTCAGGGAGTTAGGCCATATAAAATGGGAAAGAGCACTGTGAGAAGATGTCTTCCTCTGCCCTCATCTTTGGTCAAAAACCCGATCAGGTTTACAATGGAAGAAGCTTGATTATAAAAGTTCAGAATAAGTTTCATCTTTGTCTTGACTCTAAATCATCAAGTTGTGTTAAGTAAGATCTATTTTGTTTGTTCAATTTGAGAACAAATAAACTCTAAGAGGCCTAATAAAGTGGGAGAGGAGAGTGACTTGGGAGTGGCAAGTCTCGATGAGCAAAGCTTACTTCAATAAAAAGGACTTTCAGTATGGTCCATGAAGGAAACTGGAGAGCACAATAGGTAAAGTAGAAGGGGAGTAAAAGGTAATTGAGGAAGAAGAAAGTGACATAATTTTTATCCAGTCTTTGATGTTTAATGGACTAGGCAAAAACAGTTCCAGTTCTGTTGTTTGCAGGCTTTGTTTTCAGAAGTTAAAACAGTGGGAAGTAGAGTTAGATACAAGGAAGATACAGAAAACCAGAAACTATAGACAAATATCAATAAGGACTGTGAAAATTACTGGGTGCTGAAAAGTTTTAAAAGAATCAGGGGAGTTTTTGAGGAAATCAAATGTGTAAACCAAAACAAAAGTTTCTGTATTTCAGTACCATGTATAGCACTGCAGGCTGCATATCTGTGCAAAATCATTTTGCATTAACTATCGCCTTCAGGTAACAGTGGGTTACTGTTTCCAAGGAAGAAACAGAGTATTTGTCTCCCTGGAGGCGGCTGGAAAGAGGCATGGTGAATCAGAACAACAGATCTGAATTATCCCCTGTTTACATTGTGTAAGAAGATGTGGGTCTTGAGAGTAGTTGGTTTATACTAAGAAATTAAAGACAAAATTATAATTTGCATGGAAGAAAATCAGAGGCAGATATCAGATAATGAGATTTTAATATCACAACATTTCAAGGTTGTTTTAAAGTCCATTGTGGGTAATGCATAATCCAAATCGGAAGATGAGAAATTAGGTGTTAGGAGACAGGAGATTTCTCTTCACGGTGTGTGGTCAAGATGGGGGAGGGGGCAGTGTTCTCCAATTTGCAACTATGGAATATTTGTTTCCTTAGACTGATGAAACAGGGAACTGAAACAATCCAAATGTCAAATTGAATTGCAGAGCTTTGAGTCCCCTAGTATTTTAATCCTCAAAAATTATAAGATTCTAAACTCAGAGTAAGTCACAGAATCAAATTTTCATCTATTCAATTTCTTCTTTAAGCATGAAATTATGCAACGTGTTTTGAAAATTAGAGTATTTTTCCTTTGCATTTTCTGCTTGATATTCACATACAAAATTGAATATTTTTGGTCTTAGGATAAGTATTTCTTATACTGTTGTCACTTTTATTACAATTAATAGGCAACATTCTTTTAGCTCTATATACACTGTCATTACCCAATTCCTCCCCTTAAAATCAGTATTTTACAAGAAGATATATTAACAGGGTAAGTGCACTTGCTAATAACCAAATGGGAACGATATTTTACAAACTTATTTTATGATGCAATTGGCATTTTAGTAAGTAAAATACTTTAAGAATATTATTTACATAAAATGTTTCTATATAAAATAATTATATAAAAGAAATTTTAATATATAAAACACTAGAATATTTATATGTAATATAAATATATAATATTATTCTAGTACATATATGGTTAATTCATTGCAGCACTATGAATATTAGAGATTACATGTCCTTTTGGCTTTATTCTCATTTTAAATAATGACAATTATATTACTCGGCAACCCAAAATATTTTCCAATATAAAATTTTCAGAAACACTTTGTTTATCCCATGAAATATGGTTTTGCTACATACAATACTATGCAAAGGAATAATATCCTTTTAAATTTGACCCATCTTTATAAAGTTTCTGGGAAAAAGTGGGGGAAATCTTATTGTATGTAATTATAGAATTTTGACTTATTTCTAAAAAAAATACAACCTGGCGTTACTTCTCCTTTCTTGTAATTTCTGTAATGTTTCTAGTGTTAATGGTTGACATGGGCACGTGAAGCAAGATGGTGTTTATAAACCCAATGTTACAGCCCAGAATTTCCTTCAGCAAATTAATAGAGAAAGAGAACAAGGAAGATTCAGTGTCTTACTTTATACCCAGGAGAATTTCTGGAGTTTTCAATACCTGTGTTCCCAGAGGAAGGGAAGAGGAAGTTAACAGGGTAGAATACAACAATTCAATTCAATTTATGCTTCTAGCTGCATTCAATCCACAGGATTGTGCAAGGTATGCAAATGAGAAGTTTGGTTAGTGCCCCCCAGAGCACTTCTTTTCCCTTTTTTTCATAATGAGAGACAGATTTTTCCTTTAGAGGCCTTCCACCCTTCCTGGGGTTGCAGCCCTATGCTTTGAGATTGACCTAGTTTCAAGGCGGACCTCAACTTTCTAAACCGGACAGTGGTGAGTGGTCAGAGTGTAGACTTTGTGAAGCCATACATTTCTGTCACAACTGCTCCTCTTTGTCCTTAGAGCAGCCACAGTACAGAAGGAGACAAAGGCATGTGTCTGCACTCTGTAAAACTGTAGTTACAGAAAAGGGCTGTGGGCTGGATTTTGAATTTGCCCCTGTGCTGCAGTCTACATCAGTGCCAACCTCTGGTCTTACCCAAACTCTGGTGCTGTGGTAATTGATTCAGGCATCAGCCAATCAATGCATGCTGTTTCCTTCATTAAAGGGATTCTTGGGGTTAGTTAGCAGGGAATGCAAAATTTCTTCTTTCAAGTCATTCGGAGATATTAAATCCTGTAGCAACATGTAGCAACATGTGAAGAGGAAGTTATGATTGCTGCAGCTGCCAGATTGGTACCGTGAAGGAAGCCAGTGCCGAAGGTGAAGCCACCACACAGAGGAGAGCAGGAAAAAAGAAGAGTCACAGATATTTGGAAGGCAAATTCTCCTTTAGCCTAGTTGGGAGCCATGCTAGTCATACTTCTTCACTTGTTAACTATTTTGTAGTTTTAGCCAACTTGAAGAGTTTCATGTTACGTAGAATGAAGAGACCCCACATGATACAGAAACACATGCAGATGGAGTAAAATAGTCTGGTGCGGTGAGAGCACTGCCAAATATCAGAGCAGAGAGAATCATAATTTGTTGGGATAAAGATTTTTAACATGATGGCATTTGAGGCAAGCCTTTTTTATTAGATTCTTGTAGGGGAGACAGAAGACAATCAGCATGATAAAGTGCTCACAGGTGAGCTGAATTTCTGGCTAGGCCACTGTTATAAGATGATAGAGGCATAGGGTTTTTCAAGAAAGGGCATCAGAGGATTGTTCTGGAGTCAGTGTGAGGTATCTGAATGACACCTCAGTGTGGAAAGCTTAAGGGTGAATAGTGGGCCTGGCAATGAAATTGGGATTTCTAATAGGAACCAGGAAATATCTGATGTACAGCTTTGCCATGTGAAGAAAATGACAATTAATAGGGAAAACAAGGTAGTTTCAGAGATATATCAGACACTCGGTAGCAGCCAGTGCAGGGTGCATGTAAATCCCTCAGAAACTGGGGAAGAGTAAAACAAGATAAATATCAATGTTTTTCTCCCATAGTTCCCCTGAGGGAAACTAAAGATGTCATTAGTATAAATATTAATAAAGCACTTAGGGATGGTACAGGTGACTCTCCCAGCAACAAAACTAAATTACAAATCACTAAAATTCCTTTGAATAGGGTTGATTAACTAATAGTTTTTATTTTGTAAAATGTTGTATGTGGGCTCTCCCTGATGGCACAAGGGGTTAAAGCACTGCAGCATGAAGCTCTCTGAAGCCTCTGCAGCACGAGTTCAATGCCCCTTCAGAGAGGTGACCCACATGGTGTGGCAGACGTTTCCTGACCTGCCGGCTGCTTCTCTCAGCAGTGTGTTTCAGTAGATCTGCCTGTTCTGCTCCCCATTCTGTCTCTGGTGAATCCTCTTACCCACCACACCTCTGGCCTGTACCCCAGTTCAGTAAGCATCAATAAATAAATCTTAAAAAAAAAGTTGTATGTATACACACTTGGGTGGAGAATAGGTTTTTTTATATCCTGGATGTCAATAATTTGCCACCACCAGCTAGTCTTCCTCCCCCTTTTACCCATTCTCTGGTCCCTATTCTAAACAATAGCCATTTTAATATTTTTTAATTATTTTTTTGGATCTGTTAGCTTTTTTTTTTTATTTGTATCATTTACATCATTGTGTACAGCCATCTTAAACATGTCCCCACAGGGCTACTCCCAGGCTGTCGAGCCTGGTCTGGAGGTGCTGACTTTGCTGTTTTCCAGGAGGAAATCCCTCTACAATCTCAGTCCATTGGAAAAATCCAGGGAAAAAGTCGTTTATGCTAAACATTGGTCCCTATTGTGACCCCTCTCTATCCAGACACACATGGTTAGGTGATGGGGATTCAAAAATGAATAATTACTGTCCTTGTTCTTAGGAGTTGGGGTCCGTTTCTAGTGCTGATTCCCAACCACCTTTCTGCACACCTACCAAGTTCCATTCCTTTCACCCTTCTACAATTTGTCACTACATAAATTAGCACTGAACTGTGATTTCAAAAAGTACAGTAAGACATAGCCTGGGGTTAATTTCCATTTCAGCTGCCTTGATTAGCCACTAATTAAAAGTTTTGTTAGAAAACTACCCTTAATAAGCAAGTAGATTATTTTAATTATCTATTCCTTGGATCTTCTAGAATACTTATTCCCACCCTTGACTTCATATTGCAATTACCTGAGGGACTTTAATAATACCCAGATCGACTTCCACCTCAGAGATTCTGACTTATCTCAAGGTGAACCTGAGCGTAGGTTTGTTTTTTTGACTTCCCCAGTCCTGGTGCAGACAGACTATTCTGGATTCCTGTTCCATATTGTTAAGAAGCCTCTTGGAGCCTGTTTACTTGTCTCTGGTGACACTTGGAGAAGGTTTATTGCCATTCTGCCCCAGGAATGGTTCAGAATTTAGCTGGTCCTTGTGGGTGCGATTCAACCCATGACTTTCTGGCTTCCACCAGACTCCTTCTATGAAGAGTTGCTGGATGAGCTGGTGACATCTCAGCGCAAGGGAAGTGAGAAGGTTGTCCCTTCATTGCTGTTCCCTGACATTATTACTTAGAGATGCTCTTAAGGCCAGAGGCCAATGGGAAGCTGAGTGAGCTAATACCTTATGGATGGAAATGAAAACCCCCTAAAAGGCTATTTGTGGAGGGTGAGGCAAAGGTGGAGGGGTATAAAATAAAGACTTCTGTTGAAAATTGCTTTTAATTTTAACTCTGATGACAACAGCTTTTCTTAGATTCCAAGGGCCATATATTTTGAGGAGTATGGCTGTTTCCCAAGTTTTATCTTTTTAATTGTCATCTAAAGAAATAAACCTGCTAGATTTCCTGAATGTGTAAGTTCATCCTGCAAAAAGAAAATTCCTTATTGGCAGAGAGTCTCTGGTCACTGTGTGAAGTCTCTTGCTTCAGTCTGTTCTTTTTTTTACATCCTTATAATGGTGAAGCTCTAGGCTTAATCTGAGGTCCCTTCTCATTTCTTTGGGTTTTCCTTTTTCTTCTTAGTTACATTCCTCATTTGCTCTGTATATACAATTTGACATTTGGCTATTCTCAGTAGTTGACTATAAAAAAAATGAGTGATACATTATTTATTAAACTAAACCCAACTCCCAATTCCTTGTTTCAGTTGGTATTTTCTTTCATGCCTAACTATCTCCTGGTTGAACAGAGTCATTTATGGCCCCCTCAAAAACTTATAAAGCCCACACACCATAATCTTTTGACACACATTTCTACCAAGAACCTAGCAACTTGATGTGAGTTCTTTACGTAGTCAGGCCAACTGATGTGTTGTATAATACACTGATCATTCTTGTAGTGATATTTCACCTTTGTTATTGCTAACCACATCCCCCTACCCCCAATATTTTGTTGGATTGATTTTAATTCATTTTTTCTATTGATTTTCTTAATTCTTAATTGTTTTCCTTTCCAACAACAAAAATGCTTTCAGTTCATTTAAAATATACCTGTTTGTTTGTATGAACAAACAAAATCCTTGCAAAATCTTTGTTTTAGTCATATGTACAGTGAATATACTTTTACGTTTTCTATATAGTCTTTTTCTATGTTCTTCTACAAAAGCAGTCCTTGCCCCCTGCACTGTGACTTAATAATACTAAAATGAAGAAAAGACTCAGTTCTCATGGGCCTTTCCAGCAGTCACATCCACATTTTCTCAAGCACAGCTTCATTTGCTGAACAAGCCATCATCCAGGACCCACATCACCCTCGTGTGCACTTCTAGTGTCTGCGATTTCCATTGCCCTTGTCCGAGCAGTAAGCACAATAGAATAATACTCTTGAACGCACCACGGTGTCCAGAGACTGGGAATGTTAGCTGCAGCAGACAAACCTCTACACTAGATTATTTGCATAGCAGTATGAAAAGAACATTTCTTTCTATGATTGAAATCCCAGTCAGAATCACAGAATCTGGCAACTCTGAAATTTCAAATTTTAGGGACATGATTTCTGTCGAATAAAGTAAGAATCTGGTAGAAATCTCTGTTTTCTCATTTTCATGTTTCCTCATACCCAAACAGTTTGCATTCTGTTCAGTTCTTAATTAAGTTAACCCCTGAATGAGTAGCCAATGTGGTTGGGTCCCTCGACAGTAGAAAAGCAGTGCTCCTGGGTCTAGAAGCCTGGACCCGAGACTTTCACTGTGACTGTGGCCTCAGTGTAGTCTGTTGTGGCTCGGATAACATTTATGTTCCTAAGTCTTCCACTTTATGATTCTAGTGTTTTTGTTGATGATCTTTTATGTCAGGATTGTGTGTATGTCTATAGCAGCATCTGAGATTGAGAAAGTTAAAAATATTGTGGGTTGGGGCCCTTGCTGGTAGTGCAGCAGGTTAAAGTACAGCTCTAAAAAGCTAAAGCCACTTCAGCATGAGTTGGATCACTGCTCAGGATGTGAGCCACATGGTGTGGCAGGCCTCCCCTGACCCACCCACTGCTCCCCTCAGCAGTGTACCTCACCAGTTGGCCGGCCTGTTCTGCTCTCCAGACTGTCTCTGGTGAACCCTCTCACCGCCCCTACACTTCTGGCCTGTACCCCAGTTCTGTATACAATAATAAATAAGGTATTTTTTTTTAATGTGGGTTGTTATCTGAAGTTTATCTGGAGCTCTGTCTTTGTCATCTCATCCAGTTTTACATTCTCATCACCCAGCTTACTCAAACTCTAGTACAAAGAGAAAAAACTTCATTTTAGGTAAAAGCATTTCCTGTAGGTATAAACAATAGCTTTGATGATAATTTCTTTGTTATGAGAAATAATCACTTCTTAATAACCTGTCTTATGACTTGCGCTGTGATTAAATGCTTTTTGAGAGTACACTGCCACATTAGAAATCACTGAAAGTAAAAAATGGGATTATGAGCATAGTTAGGTGACTAAAGTGAGGGGTGGCAGTAACAGGAAAATTTTTGAACTGCAAATTTGTCAATGCCAGCATATTCCATAGTCTACTGAGGACACCTCCAACTTTCACTTTGTATAAGAAGCATGAAAGATTGTACATACTACACTGTTAAAAATTTCAAATGATAAATTTAGCTGAAAACAAAAGCAAATCTATCAACAAAAACATATTAAGAAATTTCTGGGGGGCATCCCTGGTGGTGCAGGGGTTAAAGTCTCAGTGCTTTCCAAACTACCACCAACCACTGCAGCAGGAGTTCTATCCCTGGCTAAGGACATAACCCCATGGTGCAGCAGACTTCTCCTGTCTCACCTGCTGCTCCCCTCAGCATTTCATTTGATCTGCCTGTTTTGTTCCCCATTCTGTCTCTGGTGAATTCTCTCACACTACTTCTTCCTCTGACTGATACCCCAGTTCTTCTATGCATAAATAAATAAATCTTTAAGAGAAATTCCTGGGATATGTTTCTAAAGCCATAATGTCAGATCAATTAGTATTCTAAATGAGTAATAATATTACAATGCCTTAAATTTTTGTAAGTTTTTACATCTTTCAAAGGGCATGACATACACTTTTATTTATACCACAATGTGGGTAGAGTAGACCTGTTATTGCAAACCCCAAATTATTCCTAAAATTGTCTTTAAAAATAACAATAATAATAATAAAGTTGCTAGTAAGTGGAGGCATATCAATATATAAGAAAGTTACAAGAGGGAGAGGGAGAGCGAGGGGGAATGAATCTGCTTACGGCAAGGATTACAGAGCAATGAAGCAGTGACACTCCACTCCTGAGGAGCAAATGCAACTCTCAGAGTTGGGGCTAAATTACATCCCCATTGAAAAGAACTGCTGCTTATTTGAGAAATGACTGACATGACTGAATTACTCACTGATGTGAACCTGGCAGTAGAAATTGTGCAGTAGAAATCTAAGATGTGGTCAAAAAGCAGTGAAGTCATTTCAGATTGATTTGAAAGATCGATTGAAGGCCCTCATTGGTCACACATTGGGCATTTTGGGCATTGAATATTTATGGTTACACTGGTACAAATATCTATAGTTGGTCCTGATACCTGGGAGAGTATGTGTATGTGTGGGTTACAATTAAAGCTCCTCTGAGATAAAGATCAGTAGTGAATATGAAAGGAATGATAGGATTAGGAAATCACTCTGTCAGCCCTGGTGTAGTAACTGGACCAGGCAGGGATCTGCATGATGCTAAAACTTGCAGGTAAAAATGTGACTAGAAAGTAGGATGTCCAGTCAAACTCAGTGATTCACCCTCATAGATTATTCACTGACTGAATTTTATAAAGGAAGTACTTTTATAAATACAGAACTAGTCATCAGCTTCTTACCAAGCTACCAGACAGCATTGCTATGTAATAGGACAGTCTGACATCTGGCCCTCCTAATGGGACATCTTAAAAAGTATCTGTAGCACCTATATTATTCTTTGCAAATATGTTTACCCTAAATATCTTCACAGAAGAACACTCAGAAAATTCAAAATGTAATCTGTTTTTCAAAGTAACTGCCTGTACTTTCAGTATTAAATAAAGATATATGGCTTCAGATTTAAAAAGGTAACTATAGTTAGATGCTTTTGCCTTCATTAAATCCTGTTTGTAAAAAGATATAAAATATTTTTCAAAATTATGTAACATTTTAATTTGGATAGTAGATAGTGTTATTAATTGTACCATGTAAAATGGTGTTCTTATCTTTATGAGATGAGTAACGATATATTCAGGGATGAAGTGTCTCCATTTCTGTAGCCAAACTCAATTTGTCCAGAAAAAGGGGAGAGAAAGATATAAAGGGTATTTAGATGTTTACTGTATTAGTCTCTCATCTTCTCTGTCAATTTGAAAAATTCAAAATTTGAATCTGGGAATTAAAGTAAAATAATATCGCCAGAGACAGAAGTCATAAAGGCATTTGATGAGATATGTTGGCAAACTGTTACTGAGACATCTGCTGAATGACTCCAGTTCAGAACTGCTAAGAGGAGTGTGATTAGAAGGACATTCACTTATAATGTGATGATTGGAAGGAACCAATCACAGGAAAAAAATCTCAGGATTTCTAGAACCATTCTTAGTGTGGCCAGGAATATACTCATTTCTTCTTATGATCAATTGCAGTTTAGAACTGCAAACACAAACACAAACACACACACACACATATTTTCCTCACTCATTCTAATATTATAATATTAGAATCTGTACAGGACTGAACTTTCAAAGGGGGACTTTCTCACCTTTTTATCACTTAGCACCGATTTTCTTTCTCCCTATCTCCTCACCACTCATTTTTTAAAAATTGTTCTACATTGAAGAAACATTGGTTAAAGTACAGTATATGACTTACAGGTGTCAATTCACACCTCTTAGATGTATGTTACCAAGCCTCCCCCATGGTCAAAGCACTCATTCCATGACTCTTCTATTTCCATTTTCTCCTGTTTTACTTCTTACTCTGACTTTGCTTCAAAGATTGTAGGATTATTTTTCCTTAAAAAAAAAAATCTTACTGTTCATAAGGCAACAGAGATCTTGTTAATCTTTTTTCTTAGCTTATTACTTTTAGATTTTACCACGGACTCTAACCTTTCCTCATCTTATCTTGGCCCAAATTTCAGTGGGAGATTGACCAAGCTTAGAACAATCACTTGAATTTACTCTATTAGATAGCTATCTGAAGTAAGTAGGATATAAAAAGTAAAATTTGGGCATTCTGCTAAGTATTGACAAGCAAACTCCTAGTCATTTTGAATTGTGAATGATATCCTTCCTTCACTAGAAAAGACTATTAAAAAATACAAAACACTGTGTGTTCCTTCCAGATTTTCTGCACTGCCCCAAGTTATGTTGATGAAAAAACTCTTTGAAGGAGAATTATACACATACTATCTTCCCTTAAGTGATGAGTGGAGGAACATTCTAAAGATAGAACATCATTTGGGTCTACAAATCACCTATCAGGAGTAAAGGATTAAAAGGATAGAGAATGCATTGAAAAAAAAATTAATCACTCACTTTGGGACTTTAAAACGATGTGAGTCAGCCTGACTAAAACATGGAAGCAACTTGTATGCATCTACCCATACTAAGTCAACTTTAGACTAAGTTTCACTATCTCAACATTTTTCATTAGAAAAAATTATATGGGGAAATCAATTTGTAGCACTGGGAAAAAGAAATTGATATAATTTTTAAAAATATTTATTTATTTACGTACAGAGAACTGGGGTACAGGCCAGAGATGCAGGAGTGGTGAGAAGATTCACCAGAGACAGAGCAGGGAGCAGAACAGGTAGATCTACTGAAGGGACTATATGAACAGGTTTTCAATTCTAATTGATGGCTTTCTATGGGTGTCCCAGTGTTTGCAGAAACTACCTCAGTCTGAAAACTGACTGAGTATATTTAATCTTTCAAGGAAATAAGACTTGACGTGTTTCCTAAGAACAGAGTGATCTTTGATTAAAAATGAGAAATTGCTGTGAAACTGGATGAGAGTGTATCCAGAATATGGAGACTGCTGTGTGGCAGCTTGGTATGTGGAAGGGCATGGAATATTTTAAAAAATTGTAGTCCTGACTTCCAAACAAGGCTATTTTGAGACAGTTGCTTAAACACATTCATTTTTTCCTCCTTTGTAAAATGGTACAGTTTTTCCTGCCTCTTCAGTCTTTATTGTAAGGATTAAATGAGGTAATGTTTATTCGAAGTATCTGACCTTGGTGAGTGCTCAGTACTCCCTAGTGGCAAACTCTGAACCAGTTATGTCATATGCTTTCCTTAAAAAATGGGATGCAAACACATTGAATTCTTTCCATGCTGCAGTTCTTTCGGTTTATCCTTGTATACAATTTTTCTCTGAGGTGTTTGTAATTTTTCTGTCTCTCCAGGGTCTTATTCAAGACTCTGTACCCAGGAGGAACCTAATAAGTACTTCTTAAAAATAATTTCATCACCACTTCATTCTGAGCTTACTTTGACTCCAAGCAACTGTGAATCATATCAATATCACTGACAAATTTCATCTGTATCTTGAATTACTGATTTGAATTGAAAATGTGTCAAGCCTGAGAGCATTATCCCTAATAGCCTTATTAGTCAGCAAATGCCAATCAAATGGTTTGCTGTTTAAAAACAAAATATAAAAACCTCTTCCTTAAATAGACTTCTATTGTTTTTGCTGATTCTTCCAATTGCAGCTATATTGTGTTATTTGGACTATAATCACATATCTCCCCACATCAGCAAGAAGCAAACAGTATTTCTAGTACATTGAATCTCACTTAAACTTGTTGCTAATTACTTGCTCCTGGAGCACAATATTCTCTTTTCTTAATATGTTTAATTACTTCAATCATTTGCTTTAAAGTTGCTTCTTTCTTTTGTGCTTCAGGGTGTCCTTATGCAGCAGGAGACCAACATTGCCAGGATTTAGTTAAGCAGAAGCCAGTAACTGGAAATAGGAGAGAGAGTTTTCTTTATGCTCAATAAAAGGAAGTCTTTGGTATTTTAAACCCTGAAGTAAAATGACTGGAATCTGCTCCTTTAATATATGCTAAGTAGTTGGTACTAAAAGGCAATGCTCCCTTCTGAGGGCGAATGAGTCAAGGGCATTTTGTTCCATCTCCAGGACAATAGGATGTAGGAAAGAATCCTCATTTCGAAAAGTTGAATAGAATGCTGCTTACAAAGGAAAAACAAACATTTTCAGCTGTTTAAATTTGAGATGTTGAGTGAAGTTCATTACAATGCCTCTAGCACTTTTATTTGATCTTGAATAGGAGAGGTTTTCATATTCTTGAAGCCATTGTTTCTCAAAGCTTTGTTGAGATATTCCAACAAATATTTCAAGCTATATTTGACACAGTAAGTTGAAATATTCTTGTCCTTAAATATTAATTTCAGCTGTGTGGCTAGCTGAACATAACATTGTATTTGTTGATATTTAGTAAAAGATTAATTATGTGGGGAATAGGAATAGAAGCATTTCCTACAATTTAATATAGTTATTTGGGGAATTGGTGGTAGAAAGAGAAGTATATCAGCAAAAAGGTACTCACCGGTGCCATGAAGGGAGTAATATGAATTAAATATGGAGAAGCAAATATGACAGAAACTAGTGTAACAGTAAATACACACAAAATACAATAAGTAAGGGCAAGGGTATGCTATCTGGGCCCTGTGTATAGTTCGTCCTGATTTTCTCACCTATTT
>NW_004567121.1:21441994-21458307 GCF_000260355.1 Condylura cristata
TTTTTTTTTATTTTAAAAAATATATTTATTACATCACCCTTCATTTTTGTACAATGTATAATTTCCCCATAAGTATATGCCCTATATTTTTGGAAATGAACTGAAATTCGAGAATAAAGTAGAGATACAAATTCATAGTTAAAAATCAGTTCCTATTGTCTAATAAAGAAAAGGCATTAACAAAGATTAAATTCTTTCCTATTGTTTAGTGATAGGTTTTCTTATTTGGGTCTTTTTAAAGACAACTTGGAAAACATAAAATGATGTCCTCATTGCCCTGGCCAAGAAAAATACAGCATCAATTTAGTTGACCTTGAATAAAAGGCAAGGGCAAAATGATAACTTACAGTGTTGTAGAGACAATTTCATTACACCATTCTAGATGAATAGAGCCTTCTGGCAAAATGATTGGATAGATGAACAAAATCTTGAGAGTCAAAAGGAAAGAAAGAATTTCTCCAGTCATTCTTACAGTGTGGTTCCTAGATCAACACCATCAGGACCATCTGGAAGTACCAAATCTGTGTTCTTGCCCCAGGCCCATGAAATAATGGACTTCAGATGATTTTGATTCTCGTTTAAATCAAGAACCACCACTGAGTATCCATTCCCAGCAAATGGGCATTTGCCTCTACCCGAATCTTGAAAAGTATTTAAAAACAATGTGAGCTTATTAAAGAAGACTATGAAATAGAACATAGAAAAGCTAGAAGAGTTAGTAGAAGGATGAGATCAAATATAACACTCTCTGTACCCCTCACATACCCAAATTCAAGAATTTCAAGAAAGTGTTTAATTTGTACCCAGTGCATAAATTTTATGCCTAACAGGTTTTTCATAACACTCATTTTAAAACATATGTATATTAAAGCTTTCACTTTAAATATGGTACACTTTTCTGTTATTGCTTGGATGTGTAAATCTTGTTTTTATATTAAAAATGCCATTCATTTAACTATCTGCCTATAGTTGGATATGAATAGAAAGCATAAAGCATTTGAGTAAAGATGTAAGTATAAAGCATTTTCTACATTTTCAAATATGTCCTTAGTAGAGTCCCCTATGTAGATGTCCTGAGTCCTGTAGATGATTTTATTTAGTTAGAATCTGAACATTGTGTGGACTTCTGAAGAACATTAATTTCTGAGGACTTCAATTTTAACTCAGAAGGCAAATCTACTTTCTTCTTATCCATTTATATTTCTATTAAAATTTGAAGCAAATCTTCCTAGATTTTGTCCAAATTTAGTATCATTTCAAATTTCTAGTGTTGCTTAAGTAATCCCCCATGTGCAGACCTTTATAGGGCAGACTGAAAGGAAGTTTGATGCAAGGTCAGAAGCTCATATGTAATTACCATCTGTCCCTAAAGTCTTCAGATTTCTTTTCAAACCTTCCTTCAATAATGTCCATATCTCCACTTTTTCCAGTAAATTGTTATTCATATCTATGTTGAAAGTTCCTTGGTCCATTTCAACATCCAGGAGTCTCTTTAAGTATTTTTCCCCATAAACAGTGAAATGTTGTTTATCATCCTTTTTATTACTGTTTTGGCCTTCTTTCCAGGATCCTGTGTGCTACCTTTTCTCTCTTCTTTCAGTCTGTTGGCAAAAGTTACATATTTATAATTAGGGGAAACTTTGCATTCATTTTCCTAGTCAACCTATTTTTGCTAGATCTATGTTTTCATTGACAGGTTTACAACCAATCCAGATGTCCACAATATTCTTTTTCCATGAATTTTTACTAACTTCCTCATAACTTCTTTGCGTTACTGTTTTACTAACTTCCTCATAACTTCTCTGCATTACTATTTTACTATTTTACTAACTTCCTCATAACTTCTCTACATTACTATTTTCCAACTTCTCTCTGCTCTGCCTATGTACTATTGTATTGATGTTTTACCTAGGAAAAGAGACAGGCAAACAGCATGTCATAGAATTCTTAAAATTCTGTACCCAACTTACCTTTTCTAAAGCTTTCTGACTGTAGGTTCAAGAGCCAGAGTGTGATGTTCAGTAGAGAAAGGGCCTTCTTGTTATCCTTTCTATAAATGGATTTATAATGGTTGACAAATCAATACACTTTTTTTAAAGTCATCTTTCTTTTGCTTAAAGAGCACTTAAACTGCATTCAGTCTTTCAGTCTAGTGGGGAAGTCCAATTTAATGAATTTACTTCTACAGAAGCCTAAGAAAGTAAATGTAGCTTTGAAAGTGTTTAATTTGCACCCAGGGAATAGTTTGCATGCCTGGAAGAAGCTCTATCAAGATCCAACAGGAATTTAGAAAATTGACTCAGTGCTGGGCTAATATTATAACATTCTAACCAGCATTTTTTTGACACTACTTTATTGCACCACATTTCCAAATTGTACTGCTAGAAGGAACAGACTACCAGATATAACTACATGGGTTGTACCTGAAAAATGGGTTGAGAAAGAGAGTGTGTGAACACAGTAAAATGCATTCCTTAATAGAATAAGAGATTGATTGGTCAAGTCCTGCAGAAATTATAAAATTTTATGACTAAGAAATCAATGAACTGATTAATCGATGTATGCTCACATACTAAATAAAGAGAACTAAATCCAGGGATCCCAAAATTCCAAAGAAGCATGTTAAGGTTTGGGGGGAACAAATTGCATCAGGCAAAAACATATCAAAGTGATTTAAACCCCAGTCAAGCATCAGTGAATTCATATTTTCAAGTAAGAGACATATACAATATGATTTTAGAAAGCTTTCTAGGAAGAGACTAAGACATCAGATTTTCCAGTGGTGTTGAGAGTGGGGTCTGAAATACTATATAAAATGTAACAAACACTTACTCCACAGTTGTGCTCATACAAGCACAAGGGAAACTGACAAGAGCCAAAATTGAAGGAAAGTAAAAAACCAGAAATGTGTGGGTCAAGAAGGCATATTTGATCTGAGGATATTTACCAGTTTCTGTAGAGCTTAGTTTGAAATAGATGTAGAAAGTCCAAACATAGACCTTGAGTCTCTGCAGAGTTGGGCCTGATATGCTGGTATAATGCTAGAACTTTGGAAGTTTCCTCATCATATTCACTCTTTTCTAGTGCTTAACTGTTTACCACTTCATTCTTTATGGGCATTCCATAGACGAGAAACTCAGTCCTCTAATTTCATAATCCCTTCGATTTTTATCTCATGGCTGGCATAGTTAATAGCAAAGATGTAGAATGGATTCATAATTAATAGCTTCACATGGAACATCAACTAGTTTCAGGGAACAAATACTACCAGACACTTTTGCCCAGGTGCTCTACTGAAGTCCAAACTCATTTACTACTTGTGACTTTATTTTGGAGTCTTATATTCTTGTCTGTCATGACCTTGCATGTCTCTCCAGGGATGTCTGAATAAGATTTTAGTTTACTTGAGGGCTATAGGATGGAAATTTGCTAAAGATTTATTTATTTATGCATAAAAGAACTGCAGTACAGAACAGAGGTATGGGGATTCACCAGAGACAGAGTGGGGAACAGAACAGCTAAGTTAACTAAAATACACTGCTGAGGGCAGCAGCAGGTAGGGCAGGTGAGGTCTGCCTTGCCACATGGGTCACCTCTCTGGTCAGAGATCAAATTCGTGCAGTAGTGGCTGTAGATAGCTTCATAGTGCTGCACTTGAATCCGTTGCACCACTGGGGAGGGTCCAGGATTTAATTTTTACTCATTGAGCTTCTAGGCCCTAGGATAATCAAAGATTGTAGCTAAACAGCATTTTCTGTGTCCATGATTATTTCAGATATAATTATACTGGCTTTGTCTATCTGGAGCACCTAGAAATCACAGATAGTATAAAGAAAATGGAAAGCAGGAATGGAGACTGCACAAGCTTTATCTGATAGTTTCATGTTACAGATAACTGTGTAGGGGAGCAGGTAAATGGCATCATGTCTGTAAGCAAGTATTCTCTTGGTTGATGTTTTCACTTGTTCTCTATCTTCTTGATGGGAGTAAAGTTTGGGAGATACAGTAGCAGGATTCCAGCCTTGTTATGTTATGCCTGTCCTAACACTACTGATATTTATGGTACTGTAAGTATGCAGAAAGATGTTATTGCTCTAATAATCACAAGTTACCATTGCATTCCAGTGTGTGCTCTCTGGGAGTTCATTGTGTAGAACTGAAGTTAAAGAAGAAGCACAGAAAGTGGCAAATTTTTACCTTACTGTCTCTAAATATCCTTATCTATTCCATCTTAAGAAAAAAAGAAAGGTGTTTATGTGTGTGGGGGGTAGAAATGCAGATTATTTAAACATTTGTGTCAGAACATATTCATCATTAGGAGTGAGGAGAAGGAAAAAGAAGGGTAGGAGAAGAGAAGAGAGACTAAGTATGAATAGCTAGGTTGATACATTGAAAACCTTTATATCATTAAGCTGCTGATTTATTCCTTCAGTAAATGCATTCATATTCATTGTGGTTAGGGAAGACTGGAGGGACCATCCATTATGAACTTCTGCATCATAAACCACTAGACACTTCATCAATGTCACTAATTTCTTTCCATGCCTCTCCTTGAAGACTGAGAGCAATAGGCCCTCACTCTGTCCGAGGTAGGCAATTACTGTGCCATTGCTTTTTATTGTTTGGCTGTCTCACACAGCAATAAATTAAAACATCTAAGTCTGAATCTAGACAAAGAATTTGTTCTACCCTTTTTCTTCCAGTGTGTCCAGTTAGGTAGCTTTTCTAAAGGGCTATGTGTTTAACAAATGTTGACATTTGGGTTTAGCGCATGAATTAGCCATTTCACCACAGCTTTGATCTACACAGATGCTAACTCAGCAGTGAGAATCTGTGTGAAACAGAATTCACCAAAGTAGTTTTGGGCAGCGCCAGTGACCTGGAAAACTCATTCCTGATCTTTCCAACCACAGGTATCCTCTTGTCTCTTAGTAATGATTACAGTAATCAGTGTTTAATAATATATATTTTAGGATTTATTTATTTTATGCATATAGAACTAGGATACCAGCCAGCGGTGCAGTGGCAGTGAGAGGATTCACCAGAGACAGAGTGAGGAGAGGACCAGGCAGATTGATGAAGTACATGGCTGAGGGGAGCAGTGGACGAGACAGGAGAGGTCTGCTGTGCCATGTGGGTCACCTCCTTGCACAGGGCTTCAACTTGTGCTGAAGGGGCTGCAGCTAGCACCACCAAGGAGATCCCTGGTGTTTAATGATTCTTAAAGTACATATTAAAATACCCAAATCTTCCTCTATCACAGATTGGCTCTAACTATTAACATATGAGTTGCCAAATGTTAAAAATTGATTTGCAATTTTTTTAAAGATTTATTTATTTATTAATATAGAGCTGGGGTACAGGCCAGAGGAGGGTGAGAGGATTCACCAGAGACAGAGTGGGGAGCAGAACAGGCAGATCGACGCAGTACACTGCTGAGGGGAGCAGTGGGTGGGTCAGGAGAGGTCTGCCACTCCATGTGGTCACCTCCAGGGAAGGCGGGAATCGAACTCATGTGGAAGTGGCTTAAGCTTCTCAGTGCTGTGCTTTAACCCACTGTGCCACAGGGAGGGCCTGATTTTGCAATTTTACCGATTATTAATGTAAGTCTGTAAAGCAGAAAAGATTATTATGTGCACATACCTCCTCCCCCAGAGTGGAAAAATGTAAGCAGCTGTCTTGGAATGGAAAAGCTCTTCTAGGTCTGACGTGTAGGGACTTTAAAATAAGAGTTAGAACATGACATTTGGAGTCAGACACACTTGGGTTCAGATGTTGGTTTAGATCTAAGCCTGATTTTCCTCATCATTCAGATGAAGCTACAAATAAAACCTCCTGTGGAAAAACATACTGAGGATTAAATAAGAATGTGAGTGAGTCATTTAACACATGCGTTATTTTATCCAGACACATAGCAAAGCTAACATCAGCATCATTATAAATATTCTTGTGTATAACTTATGGTGTTCTGCCTTCCTGACCAAAGTACTCCATAGCTTTCTACAATTCTCTCTATAAACTCTACTTCTCAATGGCTCTCTACATCAGGAAGGACTGACTTTTTAAAAATTAACATCACAACAGATAACTTTGCATGGGAGTTGGGTTTGGAAGACCAGGCCTATCGCTGTGACTCCACCCTATTGCAGACTTACAGCTTCATCAGTATTCACAACTGTTGCTGTGCTTGACCAGAGATTGAATATCAAAAAAATCTTGCTTTTTTTTTTTAAGATTTATTTATTTATGGATACAGAAATGGGTATAGGCCAGAGGTGCAGGGACAGTGAGAGGATTGACCACACACAGAGCAGGGAGCAGAACAGGCAGATAGATGAAGTACACTGCTGAGGGGAGCAGCGGGCGGGCCAGGAGAGGTCTGCCTCGCCATGTGGATCACCTCTGGGGCAGGCAGGAATGGAACTCATGCGGAAGTGGCTTTAGCTTCTTAGTACAGTGCTTTAACCTGCTGCGCCACCAGGAAGGGCCCAAAATCTTGCCGTTTTTTAAAGTCCAGACATGTTTTGCATCTTTCATATGATTCATTCAAGCCTATAAATAGCTATTGATTTTTTCTTAGGGCTAAAGCACTATCCATTGAGGGACAACAAAGGAAAAGAAAGGGGGAGTCTGTAAGACGCTTGGCCCCCACTTCCACAGGCATCACCATCCATTTGTATGTTTGAAAAATATATGGAATTGAAGCACAGGGAGGCTGTTCCTGTTTCTAGTCCTTATCTCTAGCTGTGCAGGAGTCAGCCATGAGGGAATGGGGTTTGAAGTGCCCTGGGAAATCTTGGCTATCAGGAAATCTGCACAGAGGCCAGTGGAGTAAGTCATGGCACACAAGTTTGCTTGTGGGTGCTCCCCATTGTGGCAAAACACAGCTAGAAAATGATATTGTTTGGAGGGGTAGAGAAACTTTGGAAGTTGTATAAAATGCATGGCAATGAAAATAGATTTCTTAAAAATGAAATTTAGGGAAAAATACGAATGCTTTTACTAGATGAATACATTCAAGTAAAATCTTGAAATTGCAAATGAGAAAACTGAACTTGCTTCTATGAATATAACTAATTTTAATAGGGAGTTTATATTCAAAATGACCACTGGCAACATCTAATAAGACTTTTTAAAATAGTGACGTCTTCAAATTTTTGATAGTCATCATCAACAGGAAACTTTGTTTCCACAAATAGATGACAAAAAGATGAAACCATTATTATAGCAATTCAAACATTTATAACAGTGGAAATTAGATTTGAAGAATATGGCTAGTATTCTTTTTATTTTGTTAACAAAAACAGTGTTGAAATGTCTTATGATAATGAAAATGGACTTTAAATCTAATAATTTAGAAATAATGCTGGAGCTCTGATTGCAGAATTATGGAGCTCAAGTTTTTATACATTCTTAGAGCAGCTGCCCTGGACACCTGTGAACACCCTCACGGATACCCAGAAAAGTCTGTGTGGTGTGAAGACTTCAGTTATTAGCCGTTATAAGGAAATGTATCTACAAGGAGTTCACCCTCTTCCCCAACTGACTGGAAGTTGGGGTGCTCTTCTGTGTGGTTCTCCTTTAGCGCTTCCCTCCTAAAGTCACAGTGCCCTGGTGTCCAGGTGATAGTTACTGCTGGATCTGCACAAGAGCACCAGGGCACCGTAATGAGAGCTAATTGTAATTGGGAGTGCTCACCACCTGGCAGAACCTGGCAATGCTGTCAGATGCCACTCCTCGCGCACTATTCTTGGAGGAGCTCAGCAAGAGGAATCTCATGATTATATGCAACTGGGACGCAACCAGCCCCGTGCTCCTCCAGTAGATCCCAGAGGGAATCCATATCTCACAGGACCCCTATAACTCTTTTGCAACATGCATCTTAGGCCTATAGTTTTAGCCTATAGTCTGAAGAAGTGACTGGCTATCTACACGATTAAATATAGGATGACAGTGAAGTGTCCCACTTTTCCCTAAGAACTGGGAGATGTTTGTAGGGACGCACATAATGTTTTTCTTATTAATTATTGTATTCTCAACTGCAAGTGCATAGAAGGAGCTCTGTCAATCAATGTTTTGAATGAATGAGTGAATAATAAGAGAAGTGAGGCTGCCCCCTGATGGTTACAACTGGTTAACATACTTGGAAAGAAAAACTAGTGCCATGGGCAATGCCATTGGAATAGTAGCTTAATTTATTTATTCAATGACTAGTTATTGTATTTTTAGGTACCAGGTGCTCTTGTGAATGCTACGGATCTAATAGTGAACCTGAATAACAAATCTTCCATGGAAAATACAGCACACAGAAATATATCTATATAAGAATATATCTATAGATGAATATATCTATAAGATATTCATCTATAAGATGTTTGTGAGAGTTATGAAAAAAATAGCCATTGAAGAAGAATAAGGGATGATAGATAATGTAATTTAAAAAATTAATTACAGGAAAATAATCATTTGAACAAAGGCCTAAAGAAGTGAGGAAACAACCACTACAGATATGGATGGTGATGCCTGTGGAAGTGGGGGCCAAGCGTCTTACAGATATGAGGCTGGAGAGTGCTGTTGCATTCAGGAACTAATAAGGGTGTCAGTCTTGCTGGAACGGCGAACGAAAGATAGGAGGAGAGTGTAGTAGTTTAGGTCATATAGACCCCCTAGGCTATATTAAGGACATTACCTTTTATCTTTTAAAATAATAATTTATGCTTTTAACTGTGGTAACATCAGGATTTTCCTCATCAGGGTAGGGTACCTACCTCTAAATCTTCCATAGACCACACTATAGTGCATTGTGCTTCCTTCTTTCTTTGTTCCTTCTTCTCCTCCCTGCCCCTTTCTGGATACTTCACTTATGTAGTAGGTTTTCAAAAGTCAGCTTTTTTTTTTTTTTTTTTTTTAAGATTTATTTATTTATTTGTGCATACAGAACTGGGGTACAGGCCAGAGGCTCAGGGGCGGTGAGAGGCTTCACCAGAGACAGAGTGGGGAGCAGAATAGGCAGATCTACGAAGTACACTGCTGAGGGAAGCAGCGGGTGGGCCAGGAGAGGTCTGGCTCGCCATGTGGTCTCCTCCGGGGCAGGCTGCAGGCGGGAATCGAACTCATGAGGAAGTGGCTTCAGATTCTCAGTGCTGTGCTTTAACCCGCTGCGCCACCAGGGAGGGCCCAAAAGTCAGCTTTTAAGGTTGTTTTTGCTGACTCTTAGTTTGGTGGGAGGGATAATGCTAAGTGAAATAAGTCAGGGGAAAGATAAATACTAGTTTGTGTCACTAGTGTGGAGTATAGATATTTCCGTCTCATCTGAGTGACATGCCATGCCATGGCAGATGAATAAAGGTGTCACTTCACCTGGCCTTTAACAGAACTCCTCCGGCTGCCCTGTTGAGAATAAACAAAGAGCAAAAAGTCAGAAGCAGGGAGACCAGTGATTCAGATGAGAGGTAGTGGTAACTTGAAAAAGATTGATGCAGCACAAACGATGAGATGGATTCAGATTCAAGATCTATGTCAAAGGTAGAGCCAGGAAGATTTGCTGATGGAGTCAGTGTGGGGTATGAAGGAGAAAAGGGAGTCAAGGATGATATCCAGGTTCTTATCTTGAGCAAGCGAAGAATTAAGCTGCCATGAGCACTTTGGTTCAATCAGTGTAAACCTACCGAATGGAATTATTTTTCAGAATGGAGCTCAGAGAAATAACCTTGGCTATATAACTCTAATACTTTTTTCTTTAAAACGTTTTTATAGAGGATGACATACACACAAGTATAGGGGAGAGTAATATAATAAAACCAAATTCAATAAAGATCGATATTGAGCCAGTCTTGTATCTTCTGTTCTGTGCCCCCCACACACACAATTATCTTTCTGGAATATATGAAAGTATCCTAACCATCAGGTTATATCCTTCCTAAATCATTCAGTGTGAATCACTAATTAATAATGAATTTTTATGCACCCATCCATGATACTATTATTTATGAAAGTCCTTTTTCTTAACATGTCTAAAAGAATGAGTCATTTCAAATTTTCCTGTCTCAAAATTATCTACTGACAATTGATTTGTTCAAATCAAGATCTAAATAAGAACCTCACATTACATTTGATTGTCATGCCTCGTAAGGCTCATGTTCAATAACAGTCCCTTTCTTCCCTCTCCATTTCTTCTCTATGATCATTTATTTATTTATTTATTTATTTATTTGCTTGTAGAAAATGGGTCATTTGTCCTACTCTATACTAAGAATTAGGTTGACTGTATCTCTCTGAGTAGACTCTAAAAATAGGCCCGTGCATCCTTATTTTGAAAAATTCAACAGACTTTTATTCTTTGGATTTGATTCACTAATTAATAATGAATTTTTATGCACCCAGAATTTTTGGTCAGAATTCACATAGGTATTGCTTACTACTACCTATTGTGTAACTAAGCTTTTGAATACATGGGTAAACATTGCTTAGATCCAATAATAAAATTGGGGTTGTAAAATACTGATTTTTTAAATTTCATCAGATGTTCCTTTTATCAGATATCTAATAAGAAAGAACTTTGTTGGTTAATGCGCAGCACTGTGGGGCTGTCGCATTCATCACAGCACGAGTTCAGTCCCCGCCAGGGAGGTGACCCTCCTGTCTGTGGCAGACCTCTCCTGTCTCGCCCGCTGCTCCCCTCAGCAGTGTATCTCAATGCATCTGCCTGTTCTGCTCCCCATTCTGTCTCTGGAAAATCTTCTCACCCCCACACCTTTAGCCTGCACCCCATTTCTGTGTGCATAAATAAATAAATCTTAAAAAAAAAAGGACTTTCCCTTATCAAAGATTTGGTTACTCTGAACTAGAGTTTTAGCAGCAAAGCAGGATAAACATTTGATATTTTCCCTTTATTAATTAATATTAATTTGCAGAACATTGAGTCCATCCATTGTGGTAAACAGTGATGTTTATTTTTTTTTAAAAGTCATGGACTCATAGGTTTTTATATATTTTATATATTGTAATCCCTTGTGATTATTATTTTTTTGGCAATTCCCTTGTCCTCTCCTAAATTAGCCCTTTAGTTTAGCTCATTTGTCCCTCTGGTGTGAGCTTACTAGTCTGTAGTGACTTCCTTGCCATCTGACACAAGATAACAAAGCTTCCTTGTTGACGTTTCCTGCACCGATACGGAGTTAGTCATTTTCCTTAGGAGCCCTCATGTCTGTTAACATGAAATAGGGCCATAATTCTTAAAGCTTCTATCTTAACATCACCCAGTATAAACTGGGAGAGACCATGAGGGTATTTTCTCTTTGAGAGAGGAATTGACAGCCAGGCAATGAGGTAAGTCCGGGTCAGTGTGTGCATGACTCTAACGAGGTTATATCAGGTACTTCTGGATTCAATGGTGTGGCCAGTGCAGGTTCTTGTACTGTTAGGAATCTCTTCTAGGGTCAACTTGCACTTCTTTGGGACTATAGAACCAGCCTTTCCCAGTGCTTAGCAAAATACTTTCTAGTTAATAAACCCTATGAAAACATTAGTTAAATGCACCCATGCATGTTTATAAGTGCATAATTAAATTGATAAATTATTTGTGTTAAAATCAGAGGCAGAATATACTTTCTTCCTTGAGTAATGATTCATGTTAATTGAATAAGGCTGATTAATATTGTTTAGTTCAATTTAGTAATTTGTTTCTCAAGAATTTATTATTTAGGTCTTAGCAGCTCCTTTTATTAATGGCAAATGTTTTCCAACCTTGCCTCATTTTACTTCTTCTTCTTGTGGGTTACCAGAACAATAGAACTTACCTTACTGTGAGCAGCAAATATGGTAAAACAATGAGAAGAATGTACGCCTTTCATGAGGACTTACTATTGCTACAACTAGGGTAAAACAGAAACGGGGTTTTCAGGCCAGTTGCCCTTCTGATGCCTCCCTCATGTCCATGACCCACCCATGGGACTCTTGACAGACTCACTCTGCCCTTCAGCTGGTTGCTCACCCTCCTGCCCAGTGTTTGGCTCCTTCTCATGTTCGGTCTTGCCCTCTTCATAAGAACGGCTTTTCTCTGAGACTGATGCACACAGCTTTTCTCCGAGGGCAGTAGGTTCTCCCTGAGGGGCTTAGTCTGCTTTCTTTTTATGTCCAATAATGTCATATTGCCATTCTCTTAACTGCACTTTTCTTTTTCTAAAAGCCTGCTGTCATAGTAAAGTGCCAGAGTAAGTGACTCTGAGCTGAATGGGCTCAAAGCCTTTGTGTTGTCCCAGGGGGGATTAAGTTGTCTTGGGTTATTTGAATGAATGGAAAAGCAGGTCTATTTTCTGAGGTGGGAGCACAACAGAACTGAAAAGCATTAGAGTTAGAATTAACTGAGTTAACATTATGGATTGGCTTGTAATAATGCTTTATATGAAATCTCTCTTTTCACCTTTATATCTTCGTAACTCTGTGTATGTGTGTGTGGGGGGTGCTTTTACTATGCCCATTTAAAAATGAGGAAATAAAGGTTTAGTGAGCAGTCATCATTGCTATTACTATAATTATTACAGCTACACTTTAAAGGGCACATCGTTTACATGGGATCTACTGCAATGATAAAATGTAAATGTAGGTGTAATTGGGCACTTTTTACATGCCTGATATGATTCTTAGACCATTTGTCATTTATATTATATAATCATTACTATAATCTCCTATGCCAAATCCTACTGTTAACTTTCTTATATAGCTAAGAAACCTGAAGCACCAAGAAATTAAGGAATGTGTCTGAGGTTTCACAACTAATACCTCTAAGTGATGAAGGCAAACTTCAAAACCAGGGTTCCTAATGCCATACCTCTTGTCTTTATTGATAGATTGCCTCCTTTCATAATCTTTTCAATCTGTGGAGAGGTCCCAAAGGATAAATAGGCTTATTTTAGAATTTATGCATAAGATTCTAAAGGCAGTGATTCCTGCTTGTTTTGCTCCCTCTTCATCCCGAGCACAGAAAGCCGTGGGTATGCCATATTGCTCTTGAGTAAGTGAATGAAACTGAGTAGTATATACTCCTGATGAAGACTGCTCCCACAAATTGTGGGTTATTTCTGGCACATTTCCCAGAGAAGTATTGCAGCTACAGGTGCATTGAAGTACTGGGTTGTTAGAAAAGCCATGACATTTTTTTTCTGTTTTTAAAGGTCATTTATTTTTATAAAGAACAAAGGTCAATCAATGATATATTGCCCATTTTGTTTGATAACCTTTTGCCCTATTTCATTGAGCTTCATAATTTCTTGTTCATTTCAATAGAAAGAACTGAACAAGGTGCAAATTTACCGCCTCACCTGTATTGAATGTTACGCCGCGTAAGGAATTCTGCAGAGAACAAAACAAGTGGAAGTCTGACAAAGCAAGGTCAGTCGAATTTGGTGGATGTGACAACATATCCCATCCAAGTGCCAATAATTTTTGACAGGTGATCACACTTGTGTGTGGTCTTAGGTTGTCATGATGGAGCAAACTCCTTTGCGATTAATGAGCTCTGGACGTTTTGGGATGATCGATTCATTCAGACTTTCCAATTGCTGATACCACACTTTCAAACTGATTGTTTGGTTCCTTGGTCAGAGCTTGAAAAACATGATGCTTTAAAAAACTCACCACACTGAGAATATAACTTCCACTGATGAATGTCTGTTTTCAATGTGGTTTGAGGCGAACCATCACGTTGGGATCAAAACTGTTTGCTCATTACATCATTGTAAGCAGTCCATTTCTCATCACTGGTTTATCAGTTGCTTCAAAAAAAGCAGATAGTTTTCCTCATGTTTAATGAGCATGTCGTAGAAGTTTATGTGCTGTTAAGTGACCTTCTTTGAGTTCATGATGAACCCAAATATCGAGTTTGCTTATGTATCCCAGCTTTTTTCAGGTGGTCATGAAGGCTTGAGTGATGAATGCTCAATGTTTCTACAATCTCTTGAGTCATGCAACATGGCTTTTATTTGATCAATGCTTTTATTTTATGGTCATCAACCTCAGTGGACCTCCCTGACTGAGAAGTGTCCTAGAGATCAAAATCACCAGCATGGAATTTTGTGAACTCACACTGGTGCTGACATTCTTGTAGAGCATTGAAACCATACCCTTATGCAGTTTTCCACAGCTTGACATGCATTCTTCCCTTTAGGGAAGTTAAATAGTAAAACACGGTGAAAATGCAGCTTGATCTTCCATCATCCATTTTACAATGTTTGGAGATTGGTAAATTCTCCAAAACTCAATCAAATCGCTCAATTTCTTTTTTAGACTGAAGCTAGAATTGTCAACTGTCAAGTGACTAACGATAACATACAATAAATGTGAATGACTCCACTACTTCAAAAAATGAATTAGTGCCATTTGTTGCAAAAATGCATCATGACTTTTTTGACAACCCATCTTAATTACAAAAAGTCTCTGACTTTTATATCTGGAGGTATAGAGGTCTGAACTAACACTCTGCCTCACCTAGAAGCTGGAGATGTAATACCGTCATTCAATTTCACACACAAAAAATTGTTTTGTATTTAAGCCCCACACTTTGAGAATAGACTGTGACACTGAAGTCTTCCCTGTCCTCTAGACCTCTCCATCGCTAATCTTTCTTTTTCTGTTTCAAAAAATACACTTTTCCCCATCAACTTACAATTTTCAATATCTCCTCAGAGATTTTTTTGTTCTAGATTTTATGTCTCAAATTTCCTCTTGAGTCATTTTATTTCCATGCACGTCTTTATAATGCAGAATACAATTTCAGTTTACTTGTATCCAGGAGGGGCGAAAGAACTGGTATACTCCACGAGACTTGGGAGACTTTCTGTTGCTGTGGTACCTAAATGACATGCTTGGGCTAGATTCCCAAAACTTGATCGACTGTAGAAATTGCTCTACTGTCCGTTGGTGATTAATAAAAGAGAAGACTAACATGAACATAATTTTCATTTTTCTTTTATTTGTAAATATCTTTTCTGCCTGCTGCTTGCAATTCAAAATCTGTAAAATTTATCTATCTAGAAGTCCTAATTTCATCTACAACCATTCTTGGCTCATTAACCTGAAGCTTTAAACTTTTAGCTCAAGAGAATGGCCCTTGTTATTTATGTAATTGTGGTTTTGCCTGTCTTCTGTCTGCTATATCACTTTTGGGAAATTTTCTTCATGTACTTTCAACTAAAATGGTCTTAATCATAAGTATATTTTCTTACTTGCTTTTTAAAAAATAAGCTGAACTTCTACAGCAGAGATTGACAAACTCTGGTCTATGACATGTTGTATGCCCCATGTGCTAAAAATAGGTTTTACATTTTAAAGCAAAAATGCACTTAGTAGTACTACTTAGGACTAGTTAAGAGTCTGATGCTCTACCAACTGAGATAGCCAGGCTAACTACTTAGTAGAAAAGAAAGAGGAAAGGAAGGAGAAGGAAGAAAGAAGAAGGAAAAGAATGTGGGGGGGAGGGAAAAGGAAAAGGAACATACTTGTATGTGGAGTCTAAAATATTTACTTATTCTTTATAGAAAAAAATTTGATGATTCTTATTTCTAAAGCAAATTTCCTCTTCTGCAGTGTCCAATCTATTCTTTACTCTTCAATTTAATTGTTCTTTTTTATTCTTCAGAAAATAATTCCTTTCCTGTTCTTTTATCATTTTTGTGGATTAAACAATTTTATTTTTCTAGATGTAGTCCTTATTTCTCTGGCAATATAAAAGGGGGAACAGATCTCAAGTATAAAAGAAAGTAGCTTATTTTAGAAGAGCATATGAGCATGAGGATTTATGTCTGTCCCCCACCCCCCGCCCCTGTATTTTTTGTAGTACTGGAAAGTTGGAATTAGGTTGTTGGCTTCAGGAAAGACACATTTTTGGCAAGGAAATTTACTTTCTTGTGAAGTTCGTGTATATAAGTCCCTATTTATACTTGCAGTTCCTAAAGGTATTAAAACAGGTTTCTTTCTCTTGACTGACCAGTGGCCTGTTTTCACCACTGGATGGAAAGATAGGAAGCCCATGATCCAACAGAAATTTCCTTTTCAAGGGAAAATGGATAAAGGTATCAGAGAGGTAACTTTGTCTTAGCCCTCACCTTTTAAGGTGAGACAGTGTCATTCCATTCTCTAATGGACAAGGCTGTGTCTTATGTCTGCAACAGTAAGTCCCAAGACTTAGCTTGTGGGCTGGTCACATTAGTTGGAAGAATGACAGTGACTGTCTCAGGCAATGGTATATATGTATATATGTATGTTTGTGTATATATATATATGTGTGTGTGTGTATTTATATATATATATGTATGTAT
>NW_004567121.1:21458407-21462062 GCF_000260355.1 Condylura cristata
AATCTGGATTCTCTAATCTAATAGTTTCCTATCAGTGATCTAGGGAAGGTGATGTTGCTGATGTTTTCAGTAAGGGACATTCTTAGCATCACTTTTAACCATACAATAGATGAACCTGCTCTACTCTGCATTTATCTCTGAGTAGAAGCAGAGTATGAAACATGGAAACCAAGACTATTAACCAGGAAGGTGATCCTGAAACATGCTATTTCTCTAAAGCATGCTTTATTCATAAAGAATGTAAAGGTTTTTTTTTTTTTAATTCCAGTTCATGAGGTTGTATAAGGAAAAAAACAATGTCTGTGGAAATGTGCTGACATTCATATGGTTGAGGATAACTACTTAAGGACAATCAGCAAAGCCCCTTCTCTCCAAATTTTTTTGAAATGCCCAAAATGAAAATAAAAACTTTATTTAAAAACTTTATCAGTGCTATAAAACAAGGAAGATATTTGACATTAAGACAAAAATTTTGAAAATTTCCCTAAGACATGTAAAAATACAGTATGGAAATCAAGAACCTATTGGCACATCACGGAGGTGAGAGCCACAGGGGTCATAACAGGACTTTCCAAGTGAGCCTAAGGGCAACCCAGCTAAGACTGCATGATTTAAGTCAGGAAAGAAGAGAGGCCTGTGGGGATACCTGGAAGACTAGCAGATGGAAGAATTTGAATAGTTTTAGAAACGATCTATCTCAGTATATATATATATATATATACTGAGATAGATCGTTTCTAAAACTATTCAAATTCTTCCATCTGCTAGTCTTCCAGGTATCCCCACAGGCCTCTCTTCTTTCCTGACTTAAATCATGCAGTCTTAGCTGGGTTGCCCTTAGGCTCACTTGGAAAGTCCTGTTATGACCCCTGTGGCTCTCACCTCCGTGATGTGCCAATAGGTTCTTGATTTCCATACTGTATTTTTACATGTCTTAGGGAAATTTTCAAAATTTTTGTCTTAATGTCAAATATCTTCCTTGTTTTATAGCACTGATAAAGTTTTTAAATAAAGTTTTTATTTTCATTTTGGGCATTTCAAAAAAATTTGGAGAGAAGGGGCTTTGCTGATTGTCCTTAAGTAGTTATCCTCAACCATATGAATGTCAGCACATTTCCACAGACATTGTTTTTTTCCTTATACAACCTCATGAACTGGAATTAAAAAAAAAAAAACCTTTACATTCTTTATGAATAAAGCATGCTTTAGAGAAATAGCATGTTTCAGGATCACCTTCCTGGTTAATAGTCTTGGTTTCCATGTTTCATACTCTGCTTCTACTCAGAGATAAATGCAGAGTAGAGCAGGTTCATCTATTGTATGGTTAAAAGTGATGCTAAGAATGTCCCTTACTGAAAACATCAGCAACATCACCTTCCCTAGATCACTGATAGGAAACTATTAGATTAGAGAATCCAGATTTCAGAATTCAGTGAGAACACTCATTTTCTTTACTGTAGCCAATTTAAGAAAATTGATCCAGTCCACATCGGAGCATCCACATTCCGATCTGTTGCTGTCTGACTGTCATCCATTTGATCCCCTTACATCTCAATGTATCCTATTTCTACCAGTAGGAGTTTAAAAGGCAAGTGATTTGTATCCATCAGCTCAACAGTGACAACAGGGCTAAATCCATCATTTGGTATTACTTGGTCTTCCTGTGTAGGCTGCCAAATGCTTTCCAAAGCCACTGAAATTGATGGTGACAATTTTCCACATTCTTCATTTATAGTTTACACTGTGACTCTCTTTAACTTCAAACTCTCTAGGGACTAAATTCATTGTCTTGTGTTAGATTTTGCGGTTATAACCAATTTCATTGTTTAAAATTGCATTGTGAAAGAACCTTTTCTTAACATCTGTGAATCAACCACAATGCAGATAATGACTTCCTCTTCAAGGTCAGTCATCTTTTGTTGTCTTTAAACTGAGAGGACAGGATGAATATATTAAGTTTGATGGCATCAAATGTTTCTAGTATTTCAGTTTTGATTTGATCATCTAACTGTTCTGTTGGGTTTTATCTTTTAATGACTTGTACTTCCTATAAGTATTCAATATATAGTCAGTCTGGGCCAATTTTACTTTGTTGAACTGGTTATATTGAAATCATATCTGACAACAGGCCATTCAGTGGCAGAAATTAATTGGACACAAATACAGGAAGCAGAAATGCCTGCGTAGCCAGATACTAAGAGCAATTTTAGCCATGAAATATTGACGCAGAGAGGTAGTGTTCATGGCAGTAAGAGAGATGAAGTAAGTTGTTTATTTCAGGAAAAACTTCACATAGCAGATAGGAGAGAGAGCGAGAGCTCCAAAACTCTGGACTCTAGTTAAGAACATTGAGCAGAAATATGTCTTTAGTGTGTGAACTTCTAGTTATTTAGTAAGTGGGATTTATAAACTTTAAATATGTGGGAATTTTCCTTTTTTATTTTCCCCCCTCAAGTCCCATTTTTTGTATTATGTATAGATCTGATGAACAATAGTGAAGTAGATAAAATTATAGGGGTCAAATTCAAACTGCAACCAATAAAAATTCTGGGATCTATGCTTTTGTAAAGCAAATGCCTTTTATTGAAAATATTTTACATTCAAGATTTTAGACTGCTATTTCAGGCTCAAGATGATACCAAAGTGTATAAAATCTGTATCCTGACTGTGAGAAGTAGCTTTTCTAAAGAGGATATCTGGATATGCATAAATAGATCAAAGCTTAAAAACTAGTATTTCATAACCAGAGTTTTAGTTTGAGTATATATTTTAGAAAACTAGTGATATAAGCATCTGGGAAAGAATATGGGCAATGAAGGAATTATTATCTAGAGAATGGATCTCACACAATTAAATAAACAAGTAAACATGTTGAGTATGTTTACCATTTATTAAAGTAGAAAAACATTCTAACAAATGTACTAATTCAGAAGTTATACATATACTTACGCCATGACCTGCTTTTAATTATATCTGTTTCCTTCTCCTATATCCATTTTCTGCTCATGAGTTCAGTTGTGGACACATCCTATAGAAGGACGATTGAAGAGTTTTTAGCTCATGAATGTGCTTGTAACAGCAACTATTGCTGCCTCATCCAGACTTTGGAGATCATTTCTTTTCAGTTTCATAAGCACACCTTATTTGAAGAATGATTTTGAAGCTACTTGTTATACTTGCCATTACTTTGTTCTACACAAAATATCTGGCACAAATATAATATCTGAGTAATAGAAAAAAAAACTGTTTTTCTCATTACACTGCTGACCATAAATTCCTTTCTCATATTTTTTTCTTACAGTTTCCTTTTAATGTTTTATTTTTTTATCAAGATTTTTTCCATCAATATTTTTCTCTCCTATATAAAGTGTTATAACTTAGTGTACTTCATTTTATGACAGCTCCCTCTGCAGTCAAATACACTTTTAATTTTTGTAAATTAAATAATCTCTGAACCTTTCTATGTAGAGAGAAACAATTTAAGTTTTAACATATCGAGACTCCAGTGTTAAAACTCTGAGTGGTTAAGGAAAGTGGGGTTTCCTCACACAAAAAGAAAGTAGGATTTTTTTAAAAAAGATTTATTTATTTATTCATACAGAACTGGGGTACAAGCCAGAAATGCAGAGGGTGAGAGGATTCACCAGAGACAGAG
>NW_004567121.1:21462897-21481401 GCF_000260355.1 Condylura cristata
TGGGGGTACAAGTATCTTTTTCAATCAGTGTTTTTGTGTCTTTTGGGTAGATACCTAGGAGTGGGATTGCTGGGTCATAGGGAAGCTCCATGTTTACCAGCTAAACTCTTTTATCTATCAAATCAGATATGACCTTATTAGGAAGCTCTTCCAGACATTTTGTGGCTAGAAATGATCTAAGTAGTCCTTTCTGTGTATGCCTATCACATCCTATGTTTCCTTCTTACACAAATAGCTTATATTCAGTTTGTTGCACATTCTGTTTCTGTTCCTCCTTTGTGTTTGTGGGAATTAACCCAGCACATGACACAGAGTACATGCACCTATGTGTTTGTTGCAACATCAATAAAATAAAAAATACAAAAATAAAAAGAACAAAAACATGTTACAGCTGTCAAAAATAGAAATGTGACATTCTAATCAGGAACATTAATCAGAATAAAAATTTATTTCAACTTTACTGTAGAGGATAAAATTTCTATCATACCTATTATGAGAGTTCTCTTCAATATACATGAGCTTTGATCACTTAACTGTTCAGTGGTGGAATTTCCTTGGTCTTTGCTTTCTGGATAAAATTCTAAAGTCTTCCGCATGCATAGAAAAATCTGAATTCTAGACTATAATTTCTTGGTCTCATTTTCCTCTATTGCCTTTTCTGGCCCTCCCTGGTGGCACAATGGGTTAGGACGCAGCACTGCAAGCTGGCCACAGCTGCTTCAGTGTGAGTTTGATGCCCAGACTAGAGGAGATCGACATGACACAGCAGACCTCTCCTGATCTGCCCGCTGCTCCCCTCAGCAGTGTTCTTTGTCGATCTGCCTGTTCTGCTCCTCACTTTTTCCCTATTGAATCCTCTGACCCCTCTACCTTTGGCTTGTACCCCAGTTCTATATAAATAAATAAATAAATCTTTAAAATAAATAAATAAAAGCTTCACTGTAATCTAGGCATATGATTTTAAGGTAACTATTTTTCTTGACACCTGAATTTCTAACTTTTAAAATGGGAATAAATGATATGTACTTTAAAAAAAAAGATTTATCTATTTATGTATACAGAACTGCAGTACAGGCCAGAAGTGCAGGGGCGGTGAGAGGATTCACCAGGGACAGAGTAGGGAGCAGAATGCAGATCAACAAAGTACATTGCTGAGGGGAGCAGCAGGCGGGTCAGGAGAGGTCTGCCTCACCACGTGGATCACCTCCCTCTGGAGTGGGGATCAAACATATGCTGAAGCGGCTTTAGCTTCTTAGTGCTGTGCTTTAACCCACTGCATCACCAGGGAAGGCCTGATATATACTTTCTAATGGAAGAATATATAAAGTATGTCATCCAGAAACATATAAACAATATCATCCAGTTCAAAATGTTAAATACCATTAATATTGAAATATGTTATGACTTCCAAATATTTTACTTTGTTCATACTCATTTATAAGCAAGTTTTGAATATATCCATGCAACAATGCTGTTTTTCTTTTGTTTTCATTTTCCTATTTCCTACTCAAATGATAATTACTATTTAAGTTCAGGTTTCTAGAAGTAATTTAGAATCTTAGCTATTTTTATTTTCTACAACCCAATCTTATCAATATTTCTGTTTATTTTTATAGATATTATTTTATATTGTATAATGACTTTTAAAATTTGTTTATACAATTACCCAAAAGATACTGATTGTGCATTTACTGTGCATAAGTCATTGTGTTAGATAATACAGGAAGGTGGAAAATGAGATACCATTATCATTGCTCCCAAGGAATTTTTGGTGTAAAGTTTTGTAGAGTGAAATCTAGTGTCAGATTTTTCATACGTGTATCAAGATTCTCCTAAAGTGGCTAAATGTGAAAATAAAGAGACAGGCAATGGCCAAAAACAGTAGAATTTCATTGAAGTGATTCTATATATGAGAGGTTTGATCAGATTTTGAGTTAGCTTGAGACTATTAATTTTAACTTGATTTGTGGTGCTATGATTTTAGCCCTTAATAAGATGTTAAGTACTTGAAGATTCTTTCTACTTACAGGCCTTAGTGTTAGTGTCTTTCCCATGGTATAGCTTCAACAACTATTTTCAATTGTATTTACTTACAAATTAAACTTCTGTAAATATTGCATTAATTTGAACAAAGCCTTTTCTTTGACACTGTATTGTTGTCATAATAGGAGGCTTCATGGGCCCTCCCCAGTGGTACAGCAGGTTAAAACTCAACACTGTGAAGCTGGATGTGAGCACTTCAGTGCCAGTTTGATCCCTGGCCCCAGATGTGATCCACACGGTGCAGCAGATCTCCTGTGTTGCCCGCTGCTCCCATCAGCAGTGTACATGGTCTATCTGCCTGTTTACTTCTCTCTGTGTCTCTGATGAATTCTCTCACTGCCTCTGCACCTCTGGCTTGTGCTCCAGTTCTGTATGCATAAATAAATTCTTAAGAAAAAAATATTCATTTAAAATAATAGGAAGCTTTTAAAAATTACTAGGATATACTTGTAAGTTTCCTTGTTCTTTGCACAAATATCACTAGCCTAGATAGTGTGTCTACATATCTATGGTAAAGGGATGACTATAGATTAATTCCTTTGGTGAAATTCAGGCCCAATTTTATTTTAGCACAGAAAACAACTAACCAAACAGGACACCTTAAGTGAACTTTTGCCAGAAGTATCTAGAAGTTTGCCTTTATTGTTCATTTATTACTGCATATGTAGATGCAATTTGACTGATTATAAAATGGATTTATATCAATCCTCTAAGTCCTCTCATCTAGGAAATGATTTCAAATCAGTTACTCCTGAGCTGACATTTTACCATTAGTATTGTGCATTTCTAAATAAGAGATGCATGAAAATGTATAGCAATTCAAACCCACATAGTAGTGTTTATAATGTAGAAAAACATTAACTATTACTAGAAATTTAATGAAATATTAAAGCTATGACCTGAAATAAAAATAGTACAGAAGTATTAAACTTAAATTAGCATTGCAATATTGTCTTAACACACATTGAATATTCCATGTAGCCAAAACATATTAGCATTAGAAATTGTAGCCATAATATTTTATAATACTTTTTGTGTTTGCAACCTCATCTGTACAGTTGGAGCATTACAGTCTGTTTCTTTTCATTTTAATTCATTTTTCAGGGAGAGAGGTAAGACAGTTTTAATAGTGGAAGAAAGGGAAAGACTCATTAAATTAAGTAATTGTTTTATAGAATTATGAGCATTTAAAGTAACCCATAAATGCATTTATTTTTGCCTAGTATTACTTAAAGTTCTCCATATCTAGTCTAGGTGCTATAGATAATGGTTTCATTTAGCTACATTTCATACCTAGACATTTAAAACAGCAGGTTGTCATTTTGATGGGACATTTGCTGACTGCCTGAAGAAATACAAAATAGGTTCCGTGCAATACCATGCCATGTATGAGTTCACTGAAGTAAGTTTCTCTATTCTGAAGCTGTGAGTCAGCATAGTAAAAGTGAAGTCTGACCACTGCTTTTTCTGTGCAGAAGTATTGTAGGGCGACAGT
The DNA here is from genome assembly GCF_000260355.1 of Condylura cristata. Lineage (NCBI taxonomy): Eukaryota > Metazoa > Chordata > Mammalia > Eulipotyphla > Talpidae > Condylura > Condylura cristata. The sequence goes on from NW_004567121.1 coordinate 21,466,436, forward strand.
CATTACTATTGATGTCCTTTCCAGGTATCTCTGAACAGTAATTGATAAAACTCAATATTGGTGCTTTATAGGGTGGCATTCAAGGTTCTGTATAATTTGGCTTGACCTTTATTTCCAATTTATAGTGCACCTTAGTTGAATCCTTCACTCCTATGTATGTTTACCTTTGCTTCCCTCCTAAATGTCATGTATTTGCTTATGTGTTTTACACTTACAGAAATATGGATATCCTCCTATTTACCTATAGGAGGTGGTTCTGCCCTCTTTTAATGTTCAAATTAAATTTTAATTGTTATATGAAACATCTCATCAAAAGTTCTCTCCGGAAATAATGAGTCTTAGTGTCCTTTGACATTTTTTCTCTTTACTTAAACACCCTTCACTTTTTCATTCACTGAAGTCATAGGCATTGTACCAGATGGAATGTAAAATCTTTAAAAGCAAAAGTCATCCTTTCCTTTTGGCACAAAGCCTTCCTCATAGCAAATACACCATCATTTTTACATGATTTCTTTAAGATTCCAATCCCCCAAGAAGTATTATGTTAGAAATACAGGCCTAGCTATAGATCCATTAAACAAAACAAAACCCAAAACCACCACCTCCACCAAAAAACCAAAATGCTAACTCAAAGTGATCTAGGTATTCCTGTGTTCATTGTAGCCCTTTTCATAATTGTTGGTTTATGGAAACAACCAAGTGTCTAAGAAAAGAGGACTAGATCAGGAAAATGTGATATATATGCACAATAGAACACTATTCAGCTATAGAAAATCATGAACTCTTGCCATTTGTGACAAGACATTGGAGAGAATAATGCTAAGCAAATTAAGTCAGAAGGAGGAATACAGATACTATTTTGGCTCACTTGTATGTGGAACATAGAGATCAAACCAAAGGGTGGGACAGACCAAACCAATAATAAACGCTGAATGTAAAACTGAGGCAACTAGAGATGGCTAGTGGGATGGGAGAGAGGGCGAGTGGGTGGGAACACAGTAGAATATTTTGGATTGTTGGGGTACTGGTGGTAGCATGTATGAAAACATATATTTTTAGAGTTTTGAACCTATAACTCTCCCAAAGCAGATACAGTTATGTAAACCAACTCTGCCTCAATAAATATAACTGAGAAAAAAATATGTATATGTATACAGTCTCAAAGATAAAATTACAGACCTGACTAGGAATTCTTTGTACTTTGTACCAAAAGATATTTTTGGTGGATGCTTATTAGTTTGTTCTCCTAAGTAAGACTGCTTTAACAATCTCCAAATTTCATTTACTGAGCAGAGTTGTATTTCTCCTTAATGGTGTTTTGGACATAAATATCTGTTTTGGTCATGGATTGTTATGGACCTGGTGTCTTCATTCCAAAGCTCAGTCTAATGAATTAAATTCTAATATTGACTTATCTATGTCGTGACAGACAAAAGAGCAAGACTATCAATGGAAGTTTGCAGTGTTTTGCAGAATGTTTGGAATGGAGAAATGATTCTTACAATCATATTTCATTGATTGACACAAGTCAGATGGCCCAGATTGATAATAAAGCTCTAAAGTATACACTATTCACAGAGATGTTAAATGCTCAAGGCAATTGTGGGTATATACAATGCTTTTACTTGGGAAAAGGAAGATGTACAATCTGCCTCACTTGGGATTCACAATGTTGTTCTTAATTACTACTTTTTTTTAAGGACTCCCCCAATGCTCATCCTCATTCCCCAATATTGATCTGGTATTGGGGAATTCCTATTGGCTATTTTCTTTTAGCTGTTTGCATTTGAATTCATTTTAAATTCAGATTCTTGCCCTCCTTCTGCTTTGTTCCTGCCAGGTAAAGTTTCCTGTATTTGCTCTGGCTCTGCAATCTCTCTCATTTGTACACCAAACAGTTTACCAGAGACTATTGTGTAAACCTCAAGAACATTTAATAAATATGTATCAAGTTATTTTTTAATAATCAGTTCATTATTTAATAAACGACATTACTTTTTATTCTGGACTCACTGCTATAGTATTCAGGTACCCACCTTTACCATGCCAGAGCACATGTTTTTGGCAAGGTTTACCTCTGGAAGTGTTAAGAATGAAAATCTTGAGAGTCTATTTGAACAAAAAAGTAAAAGTTTACCTCCACCACTGTTCTGGGAAGGTTTTTTTCTTAACACTGCTGGGGGAAGGATTGATCAGGACATATATATTTATGCTTGATAGTGTTTTAAGAGATTTTGCTGAAATAAGAAGTGAATTCTGGCCCAAACTATGTTAAAAAATTCACAGTAGGGAAGGAAAACTTTCAGAATTAAGCTAATTCTGTACTTGAAATTAGACTATTTTTTTTTGGTGCAGATTTTCAGTAAGATTTGTATGATTTCATAATTTTTTATAACTTAGATTATAGGTCTAATATAAATAATTATCTGTACTGCTTATAATAAGGGAACATGATTATTGCCCCAAAGCTATTGCTATTTAGCCTTATGAGTTACAAATTTGCAGATAGTTTCTGTAGTTGTCTTTTCCTTAGCAATAGTGTCTAAACAGTAAACCATGTAGTGTTATGTAAGACAACACATTTGACATGTAATTTTACATAGCATCAACTGGTATCTATCAATTTTCATTTACTGATGCATTGATATAACTCTACATCCTTTGCCTCATACCACAGCTATGGTGGTACCCCAAAGTATACTGACAACCAAGACTCAGATCTAGGGTGCCAAGGAAGGTGTCAGCATTAGTACTGCATAGAAATAAGGTCTCCCACCACTTAGCCACATAGGAAGGGAACAGTTTCCATACCTTCCCCATCTTCTTCAGAACACTGGCAGCTGCACCTACCATTTCCCATTTCCCAGATAGAATGTAGCAGAGGTAAGAGTCAAGCAGCATTGAGGCTGTTGCTAAAGCAATAGCACCAACTACTGGGGGACCAAAAGGAGAGACCTATAATTGCTAAACTGCTGATCTAGAATTTATACAACAGAAAAAAAAAATAAGCAAAAAATGTATAGTGTTATCGTATTTATCAGCAGAAACTCTATAGGACAGGAGAGTATGGAAGGACATATTCGGAATACTCTGGGGGCAAAAGCTGTCAACCAAGAATACTATAATAAGCTAAGAGTGCTTCACATATATGGAGAAATACAGGCTTACCCATACAAATACTGAAAGGGTACACCAATACTTGGCCTTGAACTTCTATTTTGTTTTGGTTTTACATACGTTGAAGTACAAGACAATGATGCACAAATGAATCTTACATAATTGTATAGTGCAGTGTTATTTCAATTAAAATACATAAAATTTTAAGACTTTTCAATACCTTAAACATTGCAAATTCACATCATAACTGAGAAATGAATGCTGAAAGGAGTTCTTTTATCTGAACAAACAAAAAAAGTAAACAGAAATGTGAGCAGTCATAAATATCATTAGAAAGTAACAGCTCTAACTCAGAGCAGGGGATTAGACATTATATTTTAGCATTAAGTTTAATGGGAAAAAGGCATTAATAGTTACAGCTACCCCAATTTGGTAGTTTAAAAATGATAATTTGTGTCAAGAAAACACTAGTGGAGAGAATGGAAAGGAAAGAACTATATAGGCATATTAAGGTAAAGTGATAGCAACAGAAAGGGACTACTTGAGATGTGAGGCATTCTATACAACATCTATAACAACCAGAAATCTGGGGTAAACTGAGGAAAACATAGAAATTCACCTAAATAAAGTGTCAGATAAAATTACAAGGAAAGAAACAATGTACCTATAGAACAACTAGCAAACAAAAGATAAAGCAGCAGTAGTATGCCTTTACATGTGAATAATTATCCTATATGTCAATGGATGGAACTTAATAATTAAAGGCACTGAGCAGATAATGGATTAAGCAACATAATCCAAGTACAGGTTCTCCCCAAGAGAGTCACTTCAGCTCTAAAGACAAAGACAGACTCAACGCGAAAATAATACACACTCCCCTTTGAATTATACTTATGGTAGATACCCTGAGAAAACACATAATTTATATAATTAATTTATCTGATTTTAATAATGTTAATGATAGTGATAATTAGAGTTTATGTTTTCTCTGGTAGAATACACATAATACATTTCTACAAGATTGCTCTGTTTACTTGTAATGTAAACAGTGTAATAGAATTTACAAATATCTGATTAGCTAGAAAGTGTCATTTTATGGATAATTTACCTCCAGCAATACTTTTTTCCTAATACTTATATTTCAAGCAGCATCTGTGGTGGTGGGGGGATGATTTTTTTGTCACTTTAATCAATTGTAGAGGATGATGAATACTTTTTTTTTTGCTAAATAATAGGAGTATTCTCGGTTGGAGAAATAATATAATAAATGCAAAACAAGTGGGTATATATGTGTACTTAAGAGAATTCCTAGGAAGAAAATATGTATAGGTGATGGTATAGATTCATCTTAAGATATATTTAAATTGTTTCTTGGGAGAAACAGCCCATTTAAGGCTGCCAAGTTGTAAAAACCCATCTATACCTCTTAGCAGTAAGCTTCATGAATAAAATGCACAGGGTGATTGGTATAATGCTGTGATAATACCACACTCTGTGCATAACAATTTGAATTTAGAGAGTTTATTAAGTACAAATATACTGCATTTAGATTTAAAAAAAAATTTCCCTAAAAAAGATCATGGTATAAATTTTTGGAATTGTTTCTTCCAAGCATCAGAAAGTTCCATCAGATTTCTTGGCTGGAAGTTAAGAAAGAAGTGTTGAATTAATGACTCACAGCCTGTACTTAGGGTCAAGGTTCTGATATTTAATGATTTTGATGAGATGACATTGTAACCTGTAGAAATTCTTGTAAGATGTGCAAAAGGAAGACTGTATTTCAGAGTACTTGAAAAAATATTTGGAAGGTTTTTTCCATGCATGTTTTTTATCCATCATGTTGATAGATTTATCTGCACTAAACAAATTCTTTGTGCCACTGTGGTGGTGGATAGCAGTTAGAACAGATTGATGATTTCAAAATTCAATTATATGCCTGGCATTCAGTTGACTTGACAACAAATACAGCAAACAGCTTACATGCATGAAATTATATATGCTTCCCCTAAACAATGAAAGGACTGAATAAGTTTTCTGTTGAATAGAATTTTTATTTTTACTATGTCAGTTTAAAATATGTCAAGTGGCATTGTTTATATATGCTATAATTCTTGGTATCTTCTCTTACTTTGGAACTAGAAAACATTGTGACTAAACTTTTTCAATTCTTAATTTAAAAAATGGAAGACCTTTTTTAATGTAGCACTGATGTAGACTTAACCTTTCGTATTGTATCATAATTAAGACTTAAAGGGGGCAAGCACTTGAAATGTCATTAATCCAAATTGCAACATGCTAAAGTAAAAAAAAAATGTATCAATAGCAAAGATATAGGCATAAGATATACATACAATATCTCAATAATAATTTTACATGGATTTATGTTGTCATGGTAATATTTTGAATACCAAAATTAAGCAACTTATGCTGTTAAAATTAATTTTCCCTGTTCATTTTTCAGTGAAAACTCTAGAAAATTTAGTTAGGTCATTCACATTATATGTTAGTGCCTTAGATCAACCTTCTCATCTGAAGGTCAAAAAACCAACTACCAATTGATAAGTTCCCTTAACTTCCAAGCCAGTGATATTCTCACTATATTGCATTGATGCAAGATTCAGTATGTTATATTATTATTTAATTTTCATAAAACATAGTAAGAAGTTTGATTAGGATTTATAATCTCCAATTTACGAGTAGGCACAGAAAGGTAAGTGAAGTGGTGAAGGTAATGTGTGTAGTTTATGGAAACATGGGTCAGGACCTACTATCTTTCATGAAACCAAGATCATGTAGTTTATACCTATGAGTCTTGAGGAATGTGGGGAATCTCAAAGGTAGAACAGCAGGTTATGTATTTTTTTATTGCAGCCGCCTGTCATAGATGAGGAATTAGTAAAAGAGCATCCATCAGTACTTTAAAGTTCCCATATTTTGAAATAGTTACTATCAGTCATTTTTGATACATTATGACTAGAAGAAATGAAAAATTCTCCATATCCATATTTCAACAAATTACTTGATAAAATTGCCAAAATATGTTTGAGGACCCCATGTGAAATGTGAATTATTAGATTAAAAATCATAATCTCTGATCTGTCTTTAAAAGCCAGAGGATCTGCTAATATTGGGCTAGTAAAGTTACATGAGCTATTGCTGAAACACAGAGTCAGCTGCCCCGTATACACATATTTTGACATCCTTTGAACTACTTCCTACTGCGTTAGAAGCTTTCTGCTTTATTTTGCCTAATCCTACAGATGTTTAGGTTTGTAGTTTCCAGGCTCCTTGCTCTCCAAGGTACTTTCTAGCTCTCGGGGCTTATCATTGATGACCCACAATTATATGTTTTTAAGTCTCATACTTAAAAATTATTTACTAGATAGGTAGATAATACAATCACTCCCCCCTTCCCCCATATGGTGCATATAACCTAGTGTGCTTTCTGGCTTGAGATTTGTTATCTTTACCTGTTTGCTGAATACATCATGGTACATTTTTATGTTTGTTATGTTTATATTCTTCTTCTGATGCTATGCTTTCAAAATATTTTATTCTATTTAACAATACATCTCTCCCTGCTGGCCATTTTATAAAAGTGATGTGTGTTAGCTTGGCTTCCAAGGTTCTGCATGAACTATCCCCCACCTCATTTTTCTTCCTTTTTTATTATACTCTAACACAGGGATTTAGCCAGAACCATGTCTCTCTTTCCTGTCACTCTCCTTCCTCTGCTAAATGTTGTGCTTACCAAATATCAGGTAGTGCCTTTCACTCTATGTGAGTATTATTGTACTATGCACAGATTTTCTGCCTTTATCCTAGATTTACTGAATAAAAACCACCAAAGATGGATTTGGCTCCTGCCTGGCATAGAGCCTACCATTTACTCTGAAATAAAAACACCTGTATTTGAGTTTTGGCTTCTATATTTATTAGCTCAGTGACCTGGGTGGAATCGCGTCATCTCTCAATGCCCTATAATTGGTAAAACATGGTATCTCCCTTTAAGGGTTGTAAAGTGGGTTAAGTGAGGTAGCATTTGTAGACTGTTTATAGAAGTTTCAGACACGGTGAATACCATGGAAGTATGTGTCAACTACATAAGTGTGAAGATTTTCTCTATATGGTTCTGATAAAAATAAGGTTTAAGAACTAGTAGGATGAAAAGAAGGCAGCACTGACATGCCTGGCTCATTTCTCATTGAAAACCTGTCTTCTCTAATTTCAGTTATGCTCAGCAGAGGTAGTGCCATCCTGAGTTGCTTGGCAAGTATGTGGATGCACTTTCATTGTTAGTGCTTAGGCAGAGCCGTGATTTGAGGCTATTAGACTTGCTGCAGTGTGAGGAATGGTGCACAGTAAGGATTGCTCCTAGTCCTAAACCATATACATGGAAAGTCTGTTTCTACTCCTTTGAGACCAGAATTTAACTCATGAGCATATAGATGATGAACATTTTTACATTTAATTTTGGTTTTTTTACTGAGGTGACGTTTATAACACTGTGATTCAGAGGTGTAGGATCACACTTCTGCTGATGTGTATTACCACAGCACATCAAAGCATTTTTGTACAGCTTTACTGCACACTGATTTTTTCATGAGTGTAAATGAAGGGAAGATATTTTTCCCACATGTAAATGAAGGGAAGATTTTTTTCCTTTGGAAGTTGACCAAGAGTCAGTTACCACTTCGGGAAATCACATTTTGATGACCATTCCTTTCCTGAATTTTTTGAGTCACCGACACATTTCTAGTTGTCACTGGTAGTGTAAGCATCTCACACTGCAATCTCCTCTTAGTGTCTTTCAGTTTGCTTGAGCTGATCTGTTAAAATTTTTGAATTGTTGTCATAAACTATTTTTGCTTTATTTCCCCATATTTTATAGATAAGGCATTATAGTAATTTCCTTGATGTTATATATAGTTAGATTTTTTTAATTTAAATGAAGTAATTTGATAGTAAATGGCTATCAAAATTTTGCTTTGAAATAAAGCATATCTAATACTAATTCAAATATCGGAAGAACTTAGTCAAACTTGTTTAGTATTAAATGATGTTGCATTCTTTCTGACTATATATAAGGGTTTGCTAAACTAATACATGCCCTTTTCAGGCTATTTTAGGTGTTTTAGATACTTTTGATGGGAATATATGTTTTGTCTCACCAAGTAGATTTTACATTTTTCAAGGAAAGAAAATCTTGCCTTGACTCCTTTTGTATCTTTTCACAGCAGGCATTTAATAACTGGTGTTGACAGCTGACTCAAGTTTAAAGAGAAGCAGGAAAATTCAGAGACTTGAGTCAGAAGTTTAAGGTAAATTGAAAAAAGAGTGCCTGAAAAATGTTAGTTCACCAGAAAGAAACCAACAAAGTTAAGGAAATAAAAACAGAAAATGCCTTTAGGGCAACTTTGGGGAATGTGATGTGGAGGCAACTGGAAAGTTCAGCTGTTAAAGATAAATGCAGGTGTGTCCCATCTTAGAAAAACCCAAAACAAGCATCAAAAATGTACAACACACACACACATATACACACACCATGATAATTAGAGGGATTTGTGGAGGGGTCTTGGAAGAGCATCAGTCATGCATGAGTCGTGAACTATGAGTCATTAAATTATTATCTGATATATAGCCCTAAGTACATCCATTTGAAATGGACTTAGCTACATTTAAAATAGTGGCCAATTTATAACACATTAATATAGAAAGTTAGACAGTGATTTTTTTATTGGTAGGCCTGGAAATTAGTAAACCCTTAATTCATTGTGGTACGTAGACACCAACATAAATTTTATAATTTCAACTCAAACAGGTATTAAGATAAACAGAAAGAGAACAAGCACATGTCGACCATTTCAATTAAATGAGGTGCTGTGTGAATAGGCTGAAATGGAATGTTTACTTGCTTATTGACAATTAATATAACTAGAAAACAACCTGGCCCTCCCTAGTGGCGCAGCGGGTTAAAGCACAGCACTAAGAAGCTTAAGCCACTTCCACATGAGTTCGATTCCTGCCTGCCCTGGAGGAGATCCACATGGCGAGGCAGACCTCTCCTGACCCGCCCGCTGCTCCCTTCAGCAGTGTACTTCATCGATCTGCCTGTACTGCTCCCTGCTATGTCTCTGATGAATCCTCTCACCCTCCACATCTCTGGCCTGTATCCCAGTTCTGTATGAATAAATAAAATCTTAAAAAAAAAAAAAAACCTAACTACACCTATCATGGTGATAAAGAGCGGGGCATTGGAGCAATAAAAGGTGATGCTGAGGACTCTGTATACGACTCTAATATCTTTAAGTTAAGAAACCTCATATAACCTATATACCACACACACATCTACACAAATGTGTGTATATTTTAAGTATATTGATATAACAATTATTAAAAAATGAAGCAGAAAGAAAATATAGAAAATAGGTAGACTATTGTCAGTTCAATTTGTCTTCTAAAATGCAGGGTTTACTTTTCCTGTCAGCCCAAGTCTCATAGAAACATACAGAAAAGAAAACACAAATCTATAAGGATCTGGAAAGCTGGAAAAGAGCAGCAAAGTATCAGAACAGTGATGCATTAAAAAAAAATTGAACAGTTTTTAGGTTGACAATGAAATGCAAGATTGTGAGAAGTATGCACTGGGGAGTACTAGCTCCCAAGATGACTGCTCCTGGAGGTGAGTTTTAGAAAAGGTGACCATGGGAAGTCTGCTTGATTATTAATTAAAAGGCTGAGACAAAGTTGAGCCAATTATATTAACCAGGTTCCTAAGTATCAACAAATTATGCCTACTCTGAATGAAGCAGATAAGTATTTAAGTGGCTTGCAGAATTACAGGAAGGCTGGAGAACCAGACTGTAGTTGGTGCTTCCAGAAGCAACAAACAAATCCAAGTCTCAGAAGTGGCCTTTTTATGAACTTTCTGTTACTTCATTCCAAAGATTTGGCATTGTGCCTCTTCTGTCTTAGGGTGTTCATTTTCAGGGGTGGACATAGATCTTCACTTTTGAACTAGCCAATCTGGCATGGATCCATTTTTATTGGCAAACTCTAGGTTAGGTAACTAGGAAACCAATCACCAGTTTCAGACTTTGTAAAGGGCATTATGTATGTATGTATGTATGTATGTATGTATCTATCTATCTATCTATCTACCTATCTATCTATCTATCTATCTATCTAGTCTCAGTCAGACTCATCTGATAGCAACTTTCAGCATGTAAAGGGGTTCAGATGCTGGGTCAGGTAAAACAAAAATGTTCATTCATTAACCTTTCCAACACTTTTCCAATTTTGACCTCAGAATGGGGTGGTGGGGGATGGTGGACTTTAATAGACACCTAGTTAATATATTCTCACAGGAGATTTTTAAGAGCTCTGAGTTGGTGTCCAGAAAGGCTTAGGTAACTTATGTTGACCAGATTGGAAGTCCCTCTGTTTCAAAAGGGAAGTCTCCCTTCTCTAGCAAAGAATATACTCTTAAAATACACAAGCTACAAACTCACTCTACCTTATACTACACTGAACAGCCTCTGAAAACAGAACTCCTAACTTAGAGCCTTTTTGCCCCCTGGGTTTTCAGTGATTCATAGATGCTTAAACTAGAAATAGTTTATATTCAGTAAGAGTTTTCAGATGTGTAAGGAAATCCAAAGGAAAGATAGGAAATTAAACAAAATTAAGAAGTAATCACAAAGGAAGACATTTAATATAGGAAAGAAGAAACTTTAAAAATATTTATTAGTATCTTCTGGGAAGGAATAAAACAAAAACACACATGAATGAAAAAACAAACTTTAAGTTTTGGGAATGAAAAACATAACTCAATGAAAAAATAAACATAAAGGAGTTGAATAGAAGGAAGGATAAGCTGATGCTAAATGAATGGATTGAGACATTGACTCAAATGATTATTTGAATTTTGTTGAGAAATAATGGACAAAATTTTGGAATTTTGCATTTTTCTATACTAGCTATATTTATGTATGTTCAACACTAATTATTTTCTTTTTATGGCATTTGTAGTCTCAAAAGTCTAATATCAATGATAAGTTGTCACATATATATCACTTGTTTTGCAAACTGATTTGTTCCTAGATGACTGATATTTTAGGGAACAGTCTGAGCATAATGTGAATTTTGTATTTGTCGATGCACAGTTTTATTTTTGAGTACTGTGAGGTGACTCTAGAAAACTGGCCACCAACTTGATTCAGCTAGAAACACACACACGTATCCCTCAAATGTCTTCTCATTACCTTGATTTAGTGTCCGTTGTAAGCTACATCTGTGTCTGATGTTATTTTTCATACAATTTCTGATTCTGCTAATCCCCTTTCTACCTCGTCACAATAGCTTACATTCTGCTTTCCATAACTTCTATCTCCCACTGCCACAGCAACCTTCAGGTTTTTTTCAAGGTAAAGTGCCTTATAGATTATAGCAATTAAGCATTTCTTAACTCTGTGGGATGAATAAAACCTGTATGTCCACGCTCATTAAGCTCCTATCTTTTCCCCAGTATTTCTCTGACAAAGTTCTTGTGTGTAAGTGTGTCCCTATTCCCCCCTTTTTAAAAAATATAATCTCTATGGTTTTTAATTGCACAATTTTTCAGAAATTTGAGACTTCACCATTTGAAAACAAGTTATACTTTGCTGATATGTGTTATGGATATTTGTGAAAATTTATATTTACAGAGGTATGGTCTTGCCTCATGATTTCTAACAAAAATGTTTAGAAAACTATCTCTCCAGTGTTTATGTAAATAGAATTCAACATTACTCAGAGCAAACAAATGCCAATTTTCAAAAGTTCACTTATTCAAAAGACTCTCCAGTAGAATTTATATCACTTCCCATTTGATGTGTCAATGTAATGAAATTTTTTAAATCTCTTTTGTTATATTACCTTTCTCATTAAATCAAACTGATGCGATCCTTAATGCTTAGTTTTGAAATTAACATTTTTTATCTTCCTATTTCAATAATTACCTTAAAAATAATATTTGGATCTGACAGTTTGAGTTCAGGCAACTAATAATAATTTACTATTTCCTAGGTACTTTTCTAAGAACTGCTCAAAAATCCTTGCCAGGGAGTATAGAATCCCCTCTATTTACAATGAGAAGCTCTGATGCACCCTAAGGAATTTTCTTAAATATACATAACTGATGATAAAGCTAGAATTTGAACCCAGATATTTTACCTGCATCTGTGTGCTTATTTATAACAATATTCCTGTGACCTGGGACAACTGAACATGTTATGTTATTTCTTGGCTTAGGAGAGACCAGTTGCTTTGTGGTCTAATGTAAGGGTTCTTTGGTATAGTTCCTAAATATTTGACAGTTAGAATGACTGGGTTAATAGCTTTTAGTTCATTCCCACCCACCCCCCAAAACCCAAGGATCTAACAAGCTCTTATTTCACTAACTAGTGAACAGTAAGTCACCCTGTACTTGAAAACTGCTTTTTGGTTATATCTGTACTCACTTTATTCTAAGTACATTTCCCCTCTCTGAAGATGACAAAGGCTTAGATTTATCTTTAATTATAGAAAGTCACCCGTTAATGCTTACTTCTTTAGATTTTACAATTTAAATTCCTTTAACTTTCTCACAAATGTTCTTTGCTTTTTCTTTTTTATTTAGTCTTATTGTTCATTTATGTGCCAGTTCATATGTTTTATTTTTAAACATATAGATCTGGAATCTTCTTTTTTTCCTCTTTGAAGTTTTATTGCATTGAATATGAACTTATAAATTCATTACTAGAATTTACCATTTATTTCATACCTCGAGTTAGATATTAGATATTACATTATGCAATCCATTATTGTAGTGACGAGAACACTCAAATTTGTAAGAGGAAAGAGAACAGTTTTACCTGGAAACAGCAACATATTTATTGCATGGACTATTGGCTGTGAGGACTTGAATGAGTTCCTTATTTCTTTCGGCTGCAGTTGCTTCCCTATAGAAGTAAGGGCTGGATTTATTTGTTCTATTCCTTGCAGCTTTAATACTGACATAGAAGTGAATCCTCAAGTCATCTTACTCAGTTGAAATATGGTATGATTTTGTTAATAGAGAAAATTTTGTTATTAATCAAATGCTGACTCATAATTATTTTTCTTTCTATGTATAAAAAGCTTACTGCTTTCAAAAACTTTTATACTTGGTTTTATCCTCAAGAACTTATTTTACTTAAATTTCATTTGGCATTTGGTTAATTACTAGTTGATTAAGTTAGTTCAGTCTTCTTTTTCTCTTATTATTTAAAAAAGCTGATACTGTTTGGAGTTAATTTTCTTTCTGTGTTTTTGTTCAAAGCATTGATTAGGATTAAAGATATGTCTGTTCTCCAATTGATCTCTGTGGTCTGGAAAAGATGACAATGAATTTTTTTAACATGGTCTATCCTTTGGCTGGAACTAAACATATATATATATATTAGGTTTGCTTTCAGTTTTCATCAACATGCAATGGCTATGAAAACAGAAGCCAGAAACAAAATTTTCCATAGTCCTTTGAACAATTTTAATAAATTTCACTTAATTAAATTAAATTAAATAATTTAATTAAAATAATAATTCAATAGTTTCACTTAATAAATTTTACTTATTGCCATAGACTCCACATTCATAAAAAGAATCTCTTACCATTTAACTTATACAATTAAATTTATAATTAAAATAATTAAGGATATTGTGTGTTATATTCTAATAAAATTATTTGATCTTTAGAAAAATGAAAATGACATTAAATAAGACATTATATTGTATTAAATAAACATTATATTATGGTCACCCTAATATGAGAAAATATTGATTCATTAAAAAGAACAAGATGTCATAATAAAAGAACTACAACAATAAACTACTGGAAAGAACAGAAAATTACAAAATGCATTAATTAATGGAAAAGTGATATTCAAATATTTGACCAGGATGCTTTTTCAAAATGAAAGGGTCCACTAAGTGTTTAGCACAACGAATGGAAATAGCCACAAAATCGCATATTGTGAAATTTCACCAGTAGGAAAAATGAGAAGAACTTAAAATTCTCCAAGTAGGGAGCAAGAAGATGGCCACATGAGAAGATGAACAATTGTAGTCTGGTTAGCAAATCTCACTGTGTGACATGTGACTTAATTCATTGTTCCCCTTCATGGAAATAAGGTGGAGAAATATTACTGAAATATGAAATTCCTCTCATAGATTGTTTCAGTATCCTAAACTAATCTGTGTCACAAATGAAGGTCATCAGGAACATGAAATGCTTGGTGTACATGAACCAAAGGGAGAGTAACAGCTACTAACAAAACACTGACCTGGGAATACAACAATCAAGTGAGGTTAGAATATCACTTAGTATTGAAAGGACAAGGATGGTGTCATTTAGGTCACACCTCAAAGAAACAAGAATTGACATGGAGAAAGAGGAAAATCTCCAGAGCAGCTTAGAAAGGAGGAAGGCATTTGTAGACATGGGACTTCCAGGCCTAACACTGGCACAGAGCCCCTGGCAAAGTGGACAGCTGAGGTCAAGCCAAATAAAGAGCCAGGGCCTCTGAGGATGAGACAAATGTAGGGCCCTGAATGGGATGGAAAGAGTAACTGAGGAATTAGCCAGTGCTTGAGAGTACAGTTAGAATAAGCCAAACTTTGGGGCTTTCCCTGCTGTCGTAGCGTGGTAAAGCACCGCATTATGAAGCTCTCCGAAGCCACTGCAGCATGTGTTCAATCCCCAGCCAGGGAGCTGACCCACTTGGTGCAGCAGACCTCTCCTGACCCGCCCGCTGCTCCCCTCAGCAGTGTATTTCAGTAGATCTGCCTGTTCT
>NW_004567121.1:21481501-21483050 GCF_000260355.1 Condylura cristata
TTTTTTTTTTTTTTTTTTTTTTTAAGAATAAGCCAATCTTTGAAGGAACCCATTAGCCAGAAGACTGAGAGCTGAGATTGGGGCTGGCAGGTGATAGACCCAATAACGTGCCCAAAAGATTGTGACCCACTCATGTCTAATCTTTCTCAGTTTTAAATGCCTCTTTGTAAACAAATAAAAAAAAACAAATGTCAAATCTACTTTTTTCTCAGGATTAATTGGTGGTACACACATGAGTTTAATCAAAAAAATTTATTTCTTGATAGTCAAATTCAGGAGGTTTTCTTTTGATTCTGATTGTTTGGGCCTAACACTGTAGAGAACCATCACTATCATTGGAAACCAAACTCGCCCTTGAGAACTCCACATGGCTCTCTCTGTGCTGTGCCTGCTGTGCCTCCCTCTGGCGCTTTCTTCAGGCGCCTACTTCTGTGCCTTCTGAAATTTCAAGGTCACAGTTCATTTTCATAAACACCTTTGTGACAGAAATTCAACAAAGGCCCCAAGACATACTGTCAGAGCAAACGTCTAATTGGCCTCTATGTTAAAGAATGTGCTCAGAATGCAGTACTAGAATGAAACCTCAAAGGCTGCTTTGGAAAGATTTGCTGAACCACGGGGTTTGGGAATGCATATTTTAAGAAGAGAACATTTAACTGAAAATTGAAGCAATATTTAAAATTGAATTGTATGTTGCCCTCTGCTTTCTTTTGTAGAGAAAGTATATGTTCTTTTTCAATATGACTGCCACTTTCCCAGTGTCCGTAGTGAGGCCTGATGCCATATTTTGTTCATCTAATTTGTCCTGGAGTTCTGCATTTTGAAATACAGAGTAATTATTCTCTACATTGGCTCTTCATTTTGTGTGCCATACGGGATTAACTAGAAATAATATTTAAAATTTTTGGGCATCTGGAAAAGTAACAAAGAAAATGAAATATGACTTAGAAAAGCAGGTTCATGCCTTTGAGGGAAAATAAATGACAGAAAAATTCGAATACTCAATGGGATGGTAAAAATTGTAAGAAATAATGCTGCAGGGTATACATAAATGAGAAATAATAAATTAGATATTAAAATACAACAATTTAAAAGGGCAACTGCAAGTTAGAAAATATTTCATATCTTTCATTATGAGTCTTTTGTTTTGAAAGTCACTGATGAGACTTAAAACATCACTTTTTAAAATAGTTTCAAATCTGTTTAACCTTGGAGCTTTTAGCCATTTGCATTTTACCATCTGCTTAGCATGCTTTTTAACCTAATATGCATGTCTCAGAATTGATTCAACTTGCAAACTCCTTTGGAAGACATGTGCTACCACTGTATTGCAGAAATTGATGATATTCATCTGGCTGAATGACATGAATCTGTGACTTCATAAGTGAACTTACTTTGTGACCTTAAACAAAATATCAAAATCCTCCAGGATCCAGTTTTCTCATGTGTGAAATGGATTAGGCAGCCTCTGTGAATTTCTCTCCAACTCAAAAAATTCTCATAAATACATACATATATATATATATATATATATATATATATATATATA
>NW_004567121.1:21483290-21510759 GCF_000260355.1 Condylura cristata
CTCTGGTGAACCCTCTCACCACCCCTGAGCCTCTGGCCTGTACCCCAGTTCTGTATGTACAAATAAATAAAATCTTTAAAAAAAATAAAAAAAAAATCTTATCAAAATATTTCTCAAGAGAATCAAAATAAGTTACAGTTTTTTAACAAATAAAACTTGGGATACACAAGCAAACACTGGATATTAAAGGCTCCATTCCAATAAAATTGTGGTATAAAAATTAAAAGTTAAATCAATTTGAATATACTGCTAATCATAATAATTGCAAATATAGTAAGTTTCCTTTATGAGAATCTCCAGTTAGAAAGTGAGAGAGATTTGCTACAAAAGCAAAAGCTAAATTCAGTTATAAGCCATTTGTAAGAGACAGCCTATGATGCTTTTTAAACTTTATATGCTATATAAAGTTTATAAAGAAATAAAGAGAGGTTGAAAGGTAAGAAATGAAATATATATATTAAAAAGTTTCATTCAAAAGAATGTCAGTGCAGCACTTTTATCAAACTAGATAGACTTTTGTTTGTTATTTTACTTATGCAAACAAAACTGGGATATAGGCCAGAGGAGCAGGGGCAATCAGAGAATTCACCAGAAACAGAGTGGGGAGTAGAACAGGCAGATTGAGGAAGTCCACTGCTGAGGGGAGCAGCGGGCCAGGAGAGGTCTGCCACACCATGTGGTCACCTCCAGGAGCTGGGATCAAACTCAAACTGAAGATACTGTGGCTAGCTTGCAGTGCTGTGCTTTAACCAGCTGTGCCACCAGGGAGAGCCATGGCTAGACTTTAAAGGCAAATGTTTTATTGTAGAAATGAGGTTTATCAGTAATAATAAAAGGAACCATGAAGGATAATGAAAGAAATCACTAAAATATAAAATCTTGAACCTTGATTTTACTCACTATTGTAGACACAAGCAAAGGACATAATAATTGGCAAAATTATCAATGAAAATTTAGAGTCTGATGGAACATTTCTAAACTTGGATAGATCAAGCTGATAAATTAACTTGAACTGATAATGTATAGAACTGTCCAGTCTATATAGAGAAAATATATATACTTTGCCGAGGTAGCATTCCCTCTCAACATTTGTGTATTCCTTTTGTATCTCATCTATGTTGACATCATTTGTGATATGTTATTCAATGTCATAAATATCTTACCAAGAGCAAGATATACAAGCCTTCGCAGGCTCAATAGTCTTTCACTGTGGCCAGAGTAAAAAGGATGTGATTTTTAAAATATATTTTTTACTGTTTACAGTGTGGGATAGTTTTAGCATTCAGACAGTACTTTTTTTTGTTTATTAATTTATTAAAGTTTTTAAAAATTGAGGTAGCCTTAGTTTACAACACTATCTGATTCAAAATCTAGGGTCACACCTTTCAGGTGTATACCACCACTCCACACCCACCGCCAACTGACCCCCGGTTCTCTACTATAGTCCAGTGTGCCCCCACCTCATTTTCCTTCCTCTTTTCTCCCTTCCCCTCTGGTAGCTTCAGTTCTACATTCAGATTTATAGGGTTTGTTATTGCTTTGGTTTTATCTCCCCTGTTATTTCGTTTCTCTGTATTACTCATATGAGTGACACCACCCAGTATTTGTTTTTCTCCTTCTGATCCACTTTACTTAGCATAAAAATGACAAGAGTTTATCATTTTTTGATAGAGGAATAGTATTCAATTATGTATCTATATCAGTAAATATACTCACTGTGTTGTGTGTGTGTGTGTATACATTGTGTACACATTGTGTACATATACCCATCTGTCTCTGGGCACTTAGTTGATTTTAAATGTCAGCTTTTATCTGATTTAATAACTACATGTATACTAATAACACCAATACACAAAACATTCTTATCACTCCAATTTGAACCCAGGTAGCCAGCCACTGAAATGCTTTCTGTCATAATAAGTAAGATTTATCTTTTCTAGAGTCTCATAGAAATGGTATGTCGCTGGTGTTTTTGCTTGGCATATTGTTTTTCGATTCAACCACAATGTTGTCTCTGTTACTGGTGCTTTTCTATTGATGAGTAGTTTCCTGTAAATTGCCTATTCATCTTCATAGATGTTCTGGCTGTTCCCAGTTTTTTCATTAATGAAAAGAGTTGTCATGGACATTTACATATGTATTTTCAGTTTTCTTGGGTTAGTATCTTACTTGAATACCTGTGTCATATAATAACTATGTATTTATTAAAGTTTAAATAAATTCATTTTCCCAGAGGTTTTTGCTTCTCACCCCACTAGTCATGTTTGAGTTCTAGTTACTCTACTTCCTGGACAATTTTAGACATTCAAATGTTAGTGTATAGTGTTAACTCATTGCACTTACATTTTCATTTCTTTCATAACAAATTATATTGGGCATCTTGTCATGTGCTTATAATTTATTTTTAAATTTATTTTTGATGAAGTATCTGTTCATTTTTAAGTTGGATCTGCTTTATAGTATTGAGGTGTAAATGTTCTTTATATGTTCTGCACAGGGATTCTTTATCAACTTTGCAAATATCTTTTCTCAGATTGTGACTTCCATTTTCTTTTCTGGCTCTCTGGGAAAGCAGTAGATTTTAATTTTGCTGAAGTTCAATTCTTCTGTGGTTCATTGTTTTTGTTACTTATAGATACATTATTATGACCAACATCACCCAGTTTTCTCTTAATTTCTTCCAGAAGCTTTTAATTTCAGATTTTAGATTTAAGCCCAATGTTCATTTCATATTTAATGTTTTTTAAGATACAGGTAGAAATTGAGATGTAACTTTCCCCATTTAACTATGTGTATATGTACATATATGTTGGTAGGATTTTATTTGCTATGAATTCTTAAAGGTTTTGCCTTTGTATGTGTAAGTGATACAGGTTTCTTTTTCTCATTGCTTAAGTTAGGCTTATTTCATTATTTTCAGACCTTTCTTTTCTAATATAATATGTAGTGTCATAAATCTCTCTCTAAGCATCTGTTTTAACTAATTATTACAAATATTAATATTTTGATTACTTTAATTTTCATTCAGATATTTTCTAATTGTTTTTGTGATTCTTTCAATTTATTTCAAAGTACATTATTATACTACTGTACCTTACTATACTGAGACAGTATAGTATACTTATTTTTATTTCTATGTTAATTCTTGGTCAGATGACTTACTATGTACTTGAATTTTTTACAGCTCAGCAGATGATATTACTTGGTATATGTGGAATATTCAGTTGAAAACAATATATATTTTGTTGCTTTTTGGTAGTGTGTTCTATAAATGAGTGTCGATTATGTCCAGTTGTGTGCTGTTTATTCTTCTGTATCTTCACTGAAATTCAGTGCACACATTTTATAAGTACTAAGTTCAAGGTGTTGAAATCTCCAGTCAGGATGATAGGTATGCTATTTTTCCTTTCAGTTATGCCAGTTTTTGCTTCATGAATTTTGGAATTCTTTTAGGCACATACAATGTAGGATTATTATGTCTTCATGAGGAACTTACCCTTATGAAATGTCTCCTTTTAAAATTGTTAAAATTTTTTAATTTGAAGTTTACTTAACTCTAGCCACTACGATATGCTCTGGTATAGTTTTCTTGTTTCTAATAGTATTTATTGATCTTGAACCTGTGGGGTTTTTTTAACAATTTTGGAAAACCTTTATATAATTTCAGGTTTAATTTATTGTCTTTCTCTACCTCACTTTCTTCTTTATACTCTTCATACTCAATTAGAACTTTTTAATATAGCTTGCAATTTATCAAACTTCTTTTTTATCTCTTTTTCTTTCCTCTCAATTCTTTACTGTGTGGAGTTTCTATTGTTATGCCTCCAAATTCCCTTAGCTGTCTTTCTGCAGTGTCTAATCTGGTGTTATTCTTTTGCAGTTACATTTCAGATGTTACAGAATTCATCTCTTCAAGTTCCATTTTATCCCTCTTTTCTATTTCCCTTTTCCTTATGTCTTTCTTTAAATCTTTGAGCACATGCAACACATTAATAATGAGATTAGCAACTTTTTTCCTGCTAATTCCCTCATCTTTATTATTTCTGTGCCTGCTTCTGTTAATTAATTTTGTAATGATAATTGATATAGGCTACATTTTCCTGAATTTTCACACATCTAGCAGTTTTGATGAGCCATTGAGAATTACGTTATATTTTATTTGTATTATTAAATTTAAAAAAGAATGATCTGACAGTCAAAAAAGATGCCTGCAGATAATTTTAGTGCATTTGTAGTTTGTTTTTAGACTTTTGGAGTTGAAGTAGGTATAGAGGAGCTACTGATACAGCTTCTGGACTAAAGCATAATTCTTCTGAAACATCTATTTTGAGATCCATCTATTACCAACAAGGTTCTTTCATTCTGGCTGGTAGGAACACAAATGATTTGTTGCCCTGATTGACCTCTGAAAATTACTTGCATATGGATCCCCAATAATCTTTCTTGTCCTACAAGTTGGTCTTTGACTGGCTCACACCAAACACTGACAGCTGAGCTTCAGCTAAAGACTGTAGAAGCCCATCCTACTTGCCTGGGCCCCTTTCTTGATATGGCTTCCTTTCTTTGTTGGTCTATTCTCCTTCAACTTTACTTCTTTTTGACCAGTCCTGAAACTAATGCAGGTAGAAAGCCAAGAGCTTTTGTTTTCAGTAACCACCAGTTGGTGCTGTCTTCCAGTAACTGAAGAGAAAAATTGTATACCTTCTATCTACTTTTAAATTGTTTACAATAGAAGAATTTTTCTTGAAACTATTATTTCATCATGACAAAGTAGGAGTTGAATTACCTTTAAGAGTATATTTAAAAGTCTATTTGGATATTTTTTCCTGCTAAATTAAAGTTCTGTTTATTCCAAAATTGCTAGGCATAGAAGATTTACTACACATGGAAATATTAGTTTTATTTTATAAAAAATCATCTCCAAAACTGTGAGGAATCAAAAGGTTATATGATGAATATAAAATGTACTTTGAAATATGACCCCCTTTTTTCTTGCCCACTTTATTTGATTACCTGTCAGGATCTATGGTTGCACAGTCAATCAAAATAAATTTGCTCAGATATTAGGTGGGGGCAATGAACTTCAATATATTTTAAAAGATTTTTGTTTCCCATGAATAGGTTATAACTTGTCCTTAAAACGATAAAAAAAAATCATAGTCATTAATTGAGTCATAAAATATGGGGTATTGGACTATCCCAGAATGTAGACAAGTCACCGTTGTCTGAGGTGGACAGGATACCAGTGACCTGTTCTTAATATTAGTTTGTTCCAACAGTAGTCATCTGGACAAATCGCTTTCTATTTTCATGTTTTAATGAGGTAGTGGTTTATTTAGAAATGTCTGAAAGCAAATGAGGTCCTAAAGCAGAACTCATTCCCTATAGTTTGTTGAGAATAATAAGCTTTTTTCTTTTTTGCATAATCATCTAATATTCTTTTCTACTCATTGTCACTCACATGCTGAATTTAATTATGTGTAGGTTATGTGTTCAGTTAATCTGTATTGCCTGTAATTTGCATATACTTTTATTTACTAAGTTCTGATAACTTGCATAATCATAAAATTCTATAAGTCAGCATTAGATGACCAGACTTTTTTTAAATTTTTTTTAAAGATTTATTTATTTGTGCATACAGAACTGGGGCACAGGCCAGGGGTGCAGGAGTGGTGAGAGGATTCACCAGAGTCAGAGTGGGGAACAGAACAGGCCAACTGACGAGGTACACTGCTGAGGGGAGCAGTGGGTAGATGACCAGACTTTAATGGGTTCTAAGTGGTTAATTGATTTCACATTCAGTTAATTATCAATTCTAAAATCAAATTGCAGTATCATAGCAGTTAGGTGATATTTTATACCTTATTTTTTATATGGTAAATAACACTTTCTCTTTGTTTTAGTAAATATCTGAAACCATCTACTTCAATGTAGTCTGCAAATGACATGTCAGATTGTTTGATTTTTCTATAGACTGGCTAAAAGTATGTGCATTCACATCAGAAGGAGGAATATTTGACTGAGTGGTTTATTTCTCAGGTTAGCCTTAGAGAGATGTTTACCATAGGGTATTTCAAGGGCAGGTTTTGAGAAGTATCTATATAAACAAGATCTTAGTCATACCACTTTCTATCTGTAAAGATGCCCAGTGGTACGAGTGCTAAACTTCACTGATACTCAATGTAGATTGCCAGAATATCAAATTCTTTTAAAGAACAACTGTCTCCATGGTTCTGTCTTAGTTTAAGCTCAAAACTGAAAACTATACATGTAACTAAGAAAAATAAATTTATGTGGGATTCAAGGCATATAATGAAAGAAGTAGATAGAATGTCTTAAATTGTTCATAGGAAATTAATTTCCTGATCGAGGAAGGAGAACCATAGTGATTTCTGCTCTGTGTGTGCATATTGATGTAGCTGTATTATGTTCTATAATTGTAGTTATAGTTTACCATGAGGAGAGAATGAAGTTGATGCTGTTGCCTATGAACTTTGGATAATTTTCTGACTGGGATTTAAAGCAACTGATTTATTTCTTATTCTTTCATTGGCTAACTGGGTGACCTGAAGTAACTCAATATAACTCTGGGGCTCAGATTTCTTATGAACAATATGAGGAAGTTAAACTAGATAGGTTCCAAGCTTTCCTTCTTGCTTATCTCATGACTTTGTAAATTTTAAATTAAGAGGATAAAGCTTAGAAATTTAGAAATAATCATGACTGGTCTAGATTAATGTTCCATCCAGCCCCCAAAACTGTGCAAACAATAGCCCCAGGGAATAAACCCTGAGTGTTTGTAATTTTTCATCCTGACATCAACCGTAGAGGTAGAGCATGCATCAGCTCTTCGTAATCTCCACTGATGGCACCATGGTATATAAATTCAACAAGTCTTCTTAAAATCCACTTACATTTGCTGTCAGTATTTACCTCTTGGGAGTTAAAAGTTTCCTAAGATTATTGCTCTCTGTAGAAATAAGTACCTTCTTTTTTTGGTTTTAAGTTTACTGTATTCAATTTTAAAAAGAATTTTTTTAAAGGAGAATCAACTTAGACTTTGAAAACTAAAAGAAAATTAGTCTGTGCTGGTTTTATTCACAGCAATCATTAGTTCTTATATTTTTAAAATTTTAATGTGATTGGCATCCTCTGATTATGACATTCGAGGGTAAAGAGTTTTACTCTCTCAGTATCTTTAACATTAGTGTTTGTGTGCCTTAGAATTACTACCAGTCAGCATCCTCAGAATTGTTTTAGTTTTCCTTTTGTGGAATTTTATTATTTCCATTTTGCATTTCTTGGTGTGCAACAACAAAGGTATACAGAGGTAGAATAAGTAGAAGGGAAAGTCAATGCATTTCCTAATATTTGTTCAGGCAAGTGAGGCCTTGCTAGACTTTGGGGTACAGAAGCACAGAGCATCTTTGTTCTGAAGAGGATACTCAGTATCTACTTAATTGAAATTAGCTTTATAAAAATGTGTGTGTCTGTGTTCTTTGGACTTTTTTCTCTGCTTCTTCCCTTTTCTTTCTAACCCCAGCTCCATTCTTTTTCCATTTTCCTCTCCTTTTCTTCTCAGTTGCTATTACTTAAACAAGTCAGCTCTTGGTGTTTTGGACTCCAGAATGGGATAATCCATCCCAAGTGATTTACTACCTACATTTCAGTATAAGACAGTAAGCAGTTAGAAATATTACTCTGTAGTGACCCTGTAAGGCCATTTCTTTTAAATTCTTGAAAACATAATATACTGAATTTAAATACATAGCATCAAAGTAAATTATCACATGTATAGGTAAGGATTTTCTGGAAAGCTATGTGGAATACTGAAGAGACTGTTGAGTCAGGGTACACTAATGAATACCCTTAGAGATTCAAGCTAACAGGCACTAATGGCATCTGAGCTTGATCTCTTTTATTTCCCATTCAGATGTATTGCTTTGTTACCATTTCCCTCTTTGGGTCTAGTCCTTTTTCAAATTCGATCATTCCAAATTTATGTTTTCTTCTCTCCCTCAAGTTCATCTCACTCAACATGCACTTAGTTTTCACTTTTAAATGTTCTCAACCAGATAGTCAGCAGGGAGGTAGAAATAGCACATTAACTCATTTTCCCTAAAATGTGTAGTCAAAGCAGCAGAGTTAAAATCTGAGCACAATTTTACCCTACCATTTACTCTGTAACTTTCAAATACCTTGAAAGAACTTGTTAGAAATCAAGATTTTTTGTTTAGTTAACCTTTGTTTTAAAATTACAATGTAGAGTTATTCCTTTATAACCTTATACAATATAGAGTCACCCCTTATTTTTTCTCATTATCCTTATTTTTAGGAGACTAAAATTTACTACAGAATTTTATAGATCAAGCAGGATGATTTAATTAAGTCTTTTGATGAAGTGAATACCGACAACATGCTCTGTGCACTAAGCAGCTCTTTTTCCTTTACAATGTTTGTTGGCTTCTGTTGTAGTTGTTGATGGTTTTTAATATTTTTAAAATGCGGTCATAGATTAATTTGTAATTTCAGGAAATTTCAGAGACCTCACTAATTTTTACATAAACTTTTAAGGAATTCTAGAATTAATCATAGATAGCAGACTATGCAAATGAAGAATTAAGAAATAAAATATTTATATATGTGCATCTACATGAAACGATCTCATTTTAAATACTCATTTGAAGTTGAAATATAAGTTTAAGAAAACAGATAATGGTGGGCCTAGTGGAATGATACAGTGGAAGAAGTGTCAAACTATGCCCTTAAAACATAAATAGTTGTAAATCAGTATTCCCTTAACAAAAGTAATTTAATATTTTTTAAAAAATGACTGATACATTCATGTTCTTAATGTTAATAAGTTATCACTTAGCTGATTTTATAATTGTGCATGGTATGTTGAACACTGAGTTTTCTCAGTACAAAAATGCCATAATGCTTTGCAGAGTTCCTCAAAGGGAAAGGAAGTAATTACTGTCAATGGTCCTTCACCCACTACATGCTGTAAGTTGCACACCTGCTCGTTTGTAATTCTGGCCACATATTAGTTTAGGTAATAACTGGAGGCCGACAAATTGCTGATTTGAAATCATCACTAAACTAAGCTATATCTATAATACATATAGATATAAAACCTTCAGTTATGAATGTAGATTGTATTATTTTATTTTAAAGGAAAAAAATCAAATGATGGTGTGATGTGGTTTATGTGTTTTTGTGACTACTTCCAAATACAGTACAACTTATGTTCCTTAACTGGTAGCCAGCTTAACTCAGCATGACAAAATCACTTCAGGTTTCATCAGCCATAACAAAATGTTTATCTTTTGTACCTTTTACTAAGGTCCTTTAAAGATATAGTTAACTTATTTTTTTAACAGAGTGGGTATACAAAGTACAATACTCAGATGCACAAGAGTTTAGTTCTGCTTAGCTTTTTCTGGGCTTCTATGGATTTTATTCTATAGATTTTTATTCTATGAATTTTATTTCTATGGATTTTAGTCACTTATAATAAAATCAATTAATTCTCTCCTGGTTTTGGTTTCCTCAGTAGTGATTCTTAACCTTTTTATGTGGTGTGCACCTTCTAGGAAATCTGATGAAGCCTGTGGCTCCCTTCTTGGAATAAAGTTTGAAGTTTCATCTAAAAAAATATATAACCTTACAAAGGAAACTAATTATATTGAAATGGAATTAGCAAGGTATTAAAAACAAATTTGTGATAAAGTAATTATCTGATTCCTTATTAATGCATTAAATAATACTGCCTAGTGATAATTCTAATAACTGCTAACATTTTGAAGTTGTATTCAATATAAAATATTATACCAATATTTCTTTGACAATTGTAGGGCAATACAAAAATATTTGACTTCTGTTGATGGAAAAGTAGTATTCATTTTCATAGCTTACTTTTAATTTTCATACATGCATAACTAAAAAAAATTCTAATATCAGTTAGAGGTTTGAATAACTAAAGAAGTCTTTGCTGCTGTTACCCACCCCACCCCACCCCCCAGCTAAGTTCTTGGATTGCTTGAATTCTTTCCATGGTCCCATTAGGAATTTATGGATTAAGAATGTCTGCCTTACATGGGTGAACTGGTGGTGGGAACTTCATGGGGACTATACTAGTGATGAAAAATCACACATTGCACAAAAATAAAAATGATGGTAAATATGTGTATGTGTGTGTGAGAGAGAGACTGTGTGTGTGTGTGTGAGACTGTGTGTGTGTATAGTAAATATATATATATATATATATATATATATATATGAATGATAAAAATTTAAAAAAAGAATGCATGCCTTGGAATAGCACAGTTACTTCCTAGTAGATGGTGACAAATTAACTTTATCACTTATAATTTTCAAAGTATCTTATTTTATTTCTTAGTCACTATTAGATAATGCTTCTCACTCCATTTAGTACATTAGAATCATAATGTAAAAGGAAATAAATAAATACACCTTGAATAAAGTAGCTTATCCTACTCTACATACATTTCATAAATTACACATTTAAAATTAGGTAAGATGCACATTGTTCTATAAGGGCAATAGGGGCATTTAATTATACTAAACCTAAGGATGGGAGTAGAAAGTCTTTAGTAATCAAGTCAGTTAATTTCTCTCTTATTCTCTCCCACACTCTGTTTTCTTACCTCTGCACTGTCTTTGTGATATTTCTATTCTTCACTCTAAGTTGTGAATTTGAAAAAAAATAGTTAAATTGAGATAATACTGGATTCCCCATCGGGGCATTGCCTCCATAGTGTACCCACTAAGAAATAATCCATAATCTACCATTAAAGTGTGACATGTTTTTAACCTGCATATGACAATCTGTCAAAAAATGGAAGGCAGAGCTAAAAAGACACTTCTCCAAAGAAGAAATGCGAATGACAGGTATATGAAAAAATCCTTAAGAACACTTGTAACCAGGGAAATGCAAATCAAAGCCACAATGAGATACCACCTCACTCCAGTGATAATGGCCCATATTAAAAAAAGAAAAAACAAACAAAAAAAAAAAACAAAGAAAACTGGCAACAACAAATGCTGGAGAGATGTGAAGTAAGGAACTTTCTTATATTTCTGGTAGGAATGTAAACTGGTCTAACCACTATGGAAAGTTGTCTAGAGGATCCTCAAATTACTATCAATGGAGCTATTTTATAATCCAGCAATTCCACAACTACAGATCTACCCAACAGACATAAAATCATTAATTCAGAAGGAAACCTGAACTCCTATGCTTATTGCAGCATTACTTGTAATAACTAAGACATGGAAATGCATCAAAACAGATGATTGGATGCAAAAGATTGCTGCTTCATTGAACATGATGTGCTAGTGAACAGTGTGTTAAAAACAATATCTGGCCCTCCCTGGTGGCGCAGCGGGTTAAAGCACAGCACTAAGAAGTTAAAGTCACTTCCGCATGAGTTCGATTCCCACCTGCCCCCAAGATCCACATGGTGTGGCAGACCTCTCCTGACCCGCCCGCTGCTCCCCTCAGCAGTGTACTTCGTCGATCTGCCTGGTCTGCTCCCCGCTCTGTCTCTGGTGAATCCTCTCACCCTCTGCATCTCTGGCCTGTACAAATAAATAAATATGAATTCTGTGTGAATAAATAAATAAATCTTAAAAAAAAAGCAAAAAAACAATCTCTTATTAGCTGCTTATATGGGAGTGTCTTAAATTATTGAGTCTAATAAGTTTACACTCTGTTTTACACATGCCAGCTTTCCACTTAATGGTATTTTCCAGTGTAGGTAGTAGTTTCCAAACTTCTCTTTGACTTTGAGGTATATTCCAGAACAATTAGAATGTGTGCCCGATCAGGCTTCATAACCCTTATTCAATTCTTTTAGCAGATTTGAGTTGAGACAAGAATATTCACAGCCTTGATTATGACAAGGATGCATGATTACACACAATGACTAAATGGTAGGTTGCAGCATACAAGACTGAAAGCCTAAAATCAAACTCGAGTGACTGAAGGCATGAGGGATTCCTATAAACTTGCTTGAAATCCCAAGATAATTGCTTTTATTTTCCTGTCATTTTCTTGGTCATCAACTGACTGCATCTGTTCATTAGGTCATAATTTCAATCCTTACACAGTGTGAAACTCCAAGTCATACCATTTTCGCTCAAAAGCATTTGTCTTGCAAATATTTCATGAATTATAATTTTACCATAGATGTTTAGTAACGCATGGGTGGGACCACTTTTTAAAACACAGGACCTCTGCTAGCCATCACTATTTCTTATTTTTCTTGTTCTGTTTGTTCCTTGTTTCAGAGGAGAAACCAGTTATTTTTCTCTTGCAATAAAAAGCTCTGGAATGCTTAAACTCGTACTCAGATCCCTCGAGGTTTTCCTTTTGGTCTGAGAAAAGTTTGTGTATTAACTTATGCTGAACTTGAGTGGACTTGTGGAAGGAAATTATGGGGAGGTAAAATTCTCCTCTTTGCATAGGTATAATTCCAATTAGTATTATAACCAATAACATTTGATAGGTGTGAATGATGCAGTATAGACTTTGGGAACACGGAGGGTGAGATGCCTGATTCCTGTATAGAAAGTTGGGATGAAGGAGTAAAAATTAAGAGGGAAAGCCAAGACACAGGCACAGCTGATATGAAGGCTCTGGTGATTGCAATGTTTTTAAATAAAGATGAACAGAATAACACTGAAACAAATGATAAAACAAAGAGAAGGGAACTAATGTAAAAGGCTGAACAGACAGTCATTCCCAGGAAAATGCATTCTGCTTTTGCATGTATAAATATCTTGAGAAAAATTCTGGATTTGTATAGGCTGCAGAACTGAGTCATTATCCTCAAAGCTTTTCTTTCTTTAAAATTTCTGCTTCAAGTGGCAAGTGTGAATTTGAAATTTTGTAGAACAAAGTAACTAAGCAACAGGATGGAACATGTTAAGTCAAGAAACAGTGGCATTTGATTTAATATTTCATAATGGTTCATATTTTACTTAGGACTCTGTGAAACATATAAAAGTAACAAAATCTCAGGCCCTCCTTGGTGGCACAGCAGGTTAAAGCACAGCACTGAGAAACTGAAGCCACTTCAGCATGAGTTCGGTCCCTGCCCAACCTGGAGGTGATCCACATGGTGCAGCAGACCTCTCCTGATCCACTCACTGCTCCCCTCAGCAGTGTACTTCATCAGTCTGCCTGTTCTGCTCCCCACTCTGTCTCTGGTGAATCCTCTCACTGCCCCTGCACCTCTGGTCTGTACCCCAGCTCTGTATGGATAAATAAATAAATCTTTAAAAAATAAGTAACAAAATCTCTTCTGGAAAATTCACTCCCTGTGAATGTAGCCTTAGCAAACCAATACAAGTTTGCTCAAGCATTACTTGACAGCAGTAAGAAAGATTTCCTTTTCTTTATCAATGTAAAGCTTAAATTATATGGGACCTAACTGAATTGAAAAAGTGCTTCCATTTTAACATACTACACTTTGAACATTTGGGTGTTTTATGAGGTTGAAAAGTCTGAAGGATATTGAAGTTGCACTGGACAGGGGTGGGTAAAGGAGGACTTTCTCCCTGTCCCACCCCCACCCTAACAACCCCCATAATGTTTCCTTCCATACTTTTCTTCCCACAAATATTCCTTGATTGTTATATGTCAGGGACTGTGCTAGGTACTGGGGAGACAGTCACATAGGCTTGTTATTATTAACTGGAATAAACTCAAATTAAACACATTAACCCATCCCTTAAACAATAGATGTATTTATTACTTAAGCTAATCAAATGTAGCATGTTAGAAAAAAAAAATAAAGCAAGGTACCAGAGAGATCTTAGGGACGTGGGTTATCATTTTAAATAGAGGATTTATGGAAGGTTTTTCTGATTAAAAAACATTTGAACAGTGACCCAAAGGAAGTAAGTAAGAAATCCAAAAGATATCTGTGGAGAGAACATTCCAGGAAAAGAGAACACCATGTGCAAAGACAAGCTGTTCATGGATGTGAAAGGCATGCTTTTTGAAGGTTAGAGCTATATATTGTAATCTGTCCAAAAAACACTAAAAATAAAACAAGGAAGCACAGTTAGCATGTCAAAAGAGGACATAAATGAAATACTAAAGAATATTTGATTTAGCACCTCCTAATATTCTATTAACTAGTCATGCAAAGGCCTAGAAGAAGAAACAAAGGGACAACGATATGTCAGAGACAGAAAACACCAAGACCATTGGTATCTCAGTAATTATATTAAATATACATAAGGTAAATAACCCAATTGAAAGGCAGAGATTACTAGGCAGGATTAAAAAAGAAAGACCAGGGCCCTCCCTGGTGGCGCAGTGGGTTAAAGCACTACACTAAGAAACTAAAGCCACTTCCGCATGAGTTCGATTTCCGCCTGCCCCGAGGTGACCACATGGCGTGGCAGACCTCTCCTGACCCGCCCGCTGCTCCCCTCAGCAGTGTACTTCGTTGATCAGCCTGTTCTGTTCCCCACTCTGTCTCTGGTGAAGTCTTTCGCCACCCCCGAGTCTCTGGCCTGTACCCCAGTTCTGTATGAATAAATAAATAAATCTTTAAAAAAAAAAAAAGAAAGACCAAAATGATGAGTGTGTTGTTTTCAAGGAAGACTACAGAGACAAAGACATGAAAATACAGGTAGGTAGTCTTTTAAGGAATAGAAATATATTCTGTAAGCCTCTGTATGTACTGAGTGTAAGTGAGCATATGTGATTGTGTTAATATTAGATAAAAGTATCAAATAATCAAGAATACATAGTAATCTTAAAAGTATGACTCTAACATTAAAACTTCAAAATTCATTAATTACAAATTGTCAAAACTAAATACATGTATAACTCTGGAGTCATCTTTGGAGGTTTAAAAAAAAGAAAACACCCTTAAAAAATAAAATAAATAAAACCCTCTTTTAGAAATTTCAATAACAATTTCACATAAGTCAGTTAGTATACACATTTGATTAACACTTTCAACCAATTCAACATAATTGACAACAGTGAACTACAAGAATATGTATTTTCAGTTGAACAAGATATTTTCATGTATATAAATAAAATCCTGGACCATGTAAGACTATTCTGTACATTTCAAAGGAACAAAATAACTAATAAAAAGTGAATTGTTTTACCACGAGTATAGTAAATTGGAAATAAATAGCAGTAAAAAAATTAACAGACTCTCAGTTATCTCAAAATTACACAGCATTTTAAAATAAATCATGGTTCAAAAAGAAGCCACAAGATAAAGAGGAATTTAAAACTATTTTCAGCTGAATGATAAAGGGTATGTACACACACATACACACCATCAAAATTAGTGGACTGTGACTGCAGTGATTCATAAAAGAAAATATTTAGATTTAAGTACTTATTTTATGAAAGAAGGTAGTAAATGATCTATCTAGTCTCCTACCTCAGGAAGATACTAAAAAGAAGAATGGAACAAACTCAGTGTAAGTAAAATATAAGTCAAAGTCAATTAATTAGAAATCAAAAAATAATAAGGTGAATCAACACAATTAAAGTTATTTTTTGAAAAGATTAATGAAATTGATAAAAGAAGACTGATCATAATAAACTTGCAAAAACCAGTCTAATAAAATCAGGAAGATAAAAGGGATATCACTAGGGATGTTAAGAATAAGAAGTTGTAGTGAATAATTTAATGACAGAATGAAACAATTTACAGGAAAATTATACAAATTTAAAAATACTACTTCATATACCTTTTACATGGTATATTCCTTTTACAAATTCCATGAATGTGGAATTTTGGAATTGTCTTCTCTCAAAGAAATTGAATTCCAACAAAATAACTTTAGGTTCAAATGGCTCCACTCATGAATTTTATTTATCAAATGTTTAAAGAAAAAAAGCAGATCTGTATTACACAAGCTATTCACAAAATAGATAAGGACAATTACTTCTCTTTTAATTTTATGAAGCTAGCATAACCTCATACCAAAATAAGACAAGGATATTGCAAGGAGAGAATACTGCCGACCAACATCTTTCATTAATATACATGCAAAAACCCTTAAAAATATAACCAATAGGATACAGCAGTCTATAAAAGGGATAACATATCATCAACAAATTAGTTTTATATCAATAATTCAAAATGGGTTTGCATATGAAAATCAATGTGTCTAATTTACCATAGTAACAGCTTATGATAGAAAAAAAATCATTTAGTAGGCAGAACAATACTTGCAAATTCAATGTCAGTGTATGATTTTTAAAAATACGAATAGTAAACTAGGAATTAAAGGAAGACTTCAATGTGGTAGGAAAAAAAACTGAAAATTTTATAGGTCATATTAAATTTAGCAGTGAAAATTGAGCCTGTTTTCTGTGAGACCAGGGACAGGACTGGGACTGCTCTCATTTCTATTCTTTTTATTCAACATTGTAGTAGAGCTCCTAGCAATACAATAGGTAAGAAAAGTAAATTAAAGGAATTGAGGTTGGAAAAATTAAATAAAACTGTCATTACAGAAAACCCAACTCTATATAAACCATCTAAAGAATCCCCAAAACCACAATGCATGACAAAGAATTTTATAAGATTTCACAGTTAATATAAAAAATCAATTATTTAAAAAAATCAACTTTTTTTTATAGTTTTAAAGTACAATCGATAAGTAAAACAATTAAGTATTTCATTTGTAATAGCATATAATGCTTAGGGAATTTTTAAATTACAGATACTTTATATGTATGCCCAAAACTACAAAACATTTCAAAATTAAAATACTAAATTGTTAGAAATATATATATATATACATATATATATATATTGAAATCCATATATATTGAAATCCCTAGAACAAAGCTCTCTCTATATATATATACATATATATATAATATGTATAGCACACACACACACACACACATATACATATATATCATGTTCTTGGATTGGAAGCCTCTACAATTAAGAGGTCAGATCACTCAAAAAAGGAATTTTCTTTTTTGTTGTTTTGATATAAATTATATTCTGATTCTAAAATCTATGTTATAAAATAAAGAAGCAAAATGACCAAATAACTTTGGAAGAAAAGAATAAATTTGGAGATTTTGCTTTTACTTCAAACTTTAAGCTATTTAATTAAGATAGTGTGATAATGATGAAAACACAATAAAATAGAACAAATTACAATATTAGAGTTTAGAAATGATCTCAGAATTATGACCAACTTATTGTGATCAAATAACCAATGCAATTTGAAGGTATAACTGAATATCATTTCAGCAAATGTTGAATCAGTTCCCAGTTGGTTTTATCCAGTTTAAACTGGCTTGATTATTTCAAACTGGTATCAGATGGTTTGATTCAGGTCCAGTAGTTTGATGACTCCAGTGAGTTTGAACTGGTTTCAAGTGTTTGGAAATGGTTTGATCTGGTCAGAACCAGTATGATCTGTTGTGAGTGGTTAGAACTGGTTTTAAACAATTAGAAAAACTGAGAGTTAGTTAGAAATGATCAATATCAAGTAGATCCTTTGTGCCTTTTTTTTTTATAAGAATAACTTCAATTTCATGATGAAAAACTCAAATTGAGGGAAATTAAACAATCTATGTGATCAGCAGTTTTTAAAAGGGTTGTGTCTATGAAAGAAGAGTAGAACATTGTCACAGATTAGAGATTAAGGAGACATGATAACTGAGTTTAATGTGGGATCATTGATTAGATTCTGGAACAGAAAATTGTATGGATGGAAAAACTGTATACTTTAGTTGTGTGAAATAACAATTACATGAAAATTAATTTTAATTGTGATATGATTGACACAAAATGTTAGTTTGAGACATACAGCATATGTGTGCTACCAGGGAGGCCCTACTTTCATCATTTTGATTAATATTCTATGGTTATGTAAATGTTGTTATAGGGGAAAGTGGATGAAGGGTCTCTGGGGACTCTCTATACTATTTTACCCTACTCTTCTCTACATTGAAACTTGTATCAAAAAGAAATTAAAAAAAAAAAATAACAATGACCGAAACTAAAAATTTATTTCCAGGCCATACCTCTGAAAGAGCTAGCTTATTTCTCTTGATGCTATTTGCCTTAAGAATCCTTAATGTACGTTACTATCTGTGGGAAATTTTGAGTATGCACTATTTCCATGGCAGGGAAAGGAAATTTTCAAAATGTTACTAAGGTTTATGCCATTTGACAAATGACTGTGAATTTCCTAAGAATGTAAATGATCTTTTCTATCATTTCCCCCTCAATATTTGTTTCCTCACCTAAGGAATATACAAGCAGGTACACCTTGAGGTTGATGATGTCTTGATTTAGGTTAATGTCCATTTGCATATTTATTTTTTAAGAAATGTTTGATACATGAGTAATAATAACCAAATATTTTGCTGAAGGGAATGCTAAGTGATAGTTTTATATACTAGTAAGAAAAAAGACAAAAATTCTGAGAAGCAAGAAATTCTTAGACCCCTGAAATCAAATTACATAGTTTTCTACTCTCACTGTTCAGATTGAATTTAGACAATATTTTAATATTTAAGAAAATTATTAGTATTGTTATTCATTATATAATTTAATTTCAAAAACTCAGCCCAACATGTTATCTTTTTTCTCACACTGTAACTATGTAAGCTATTTTTTTTTTTTTGGTGAAATCTAAGTAGACCTTTATTTTGAAATTGACAAAATGATTGTAAAACTAATATGAAAATATCAGTGAAATAGAATAACCAAAATGACTTTTTGTATTT
Source organism: Condylura cristata (assembly GCF_000260355.1). Classification (NCBI taxonomy): domain Eukaryota; kingdom Metazoa; phylum Chordata; class Mammalia; order Eulipotyphla; family Talpidae; genus Condylura; species Condylura cristata. Next base: position 21,502,066 of record NW_004567121.1, read on the forward strand.
ATTTTTAAGATTTATTTACTTATGCATACAGAACTGGGATAGAGGCCAGAGGTGCAGAGGCTGTGAGAGGATTCACCAGAGACAGAGTGGGGAGCAGAACAGGCAGATCCATGAAGTACACTGCTGAGGGGAGCAGCGGGCAAGACAGGAGAGCTCTGCTGAGCCATGTGGGTCACATCTGGGTCTGGGAATCAAACTCACACTGAAGTGGTTGCAGCTAGCTTGCAGTGCTGTGTTTTAACCTGTTGTGCCACCAGGCAGGGCCCGACGTTTTGTATTTTTCTTAATCGAGGTAACTTTTGATTTACAACACTGCTTAAGGTTCACAATTAAAGTCACACTACTTTAGATGGATCACATAGTAGATCCATATTTAATGTTTTGAGAAACCTCCATACCGTTTTATAGATGCTGCACCAGTTTACATTGGTCCAGTTTTCATTGCTGCACTCTCACCAGCATTTATTGTTTCTGGTCTTTTTATTATCGCCATTCTCACTTCAGTGATGTAGTGTCTCCTGGTGTTTTCTGATGAAAAATGCTGAATTTTTTTCTTGTGCCTATTGATTATGTATATTTACTTGGAAAAGTGTCTTTTTTGTTCTTCTGCCTATTTTGTGATTTTTTTTTTCTTTTTCTTTTATTGAGTTGTATGGGTTATTTGTAGATCTTGGATATTAGCCCCTTATCAAATATATGGTGTACAAGTATTTCCTTTGTTCAATAGGGTTTTTTTTTTTCATTCATTTTTAATGGATTTCTTTTTCTGTGCAGAAGTTTTTGGTTATACATGGTCTCATTTGTTAATTTTTGGTTCTGTTTCTCTTGCTGTAGTAGTTGAGTCCCCAAAGGTATCTGTGAAGTCAGTGCCATGGATTATTTTGCCTCTTTTACTTATTTTATGGTTTCAAGTATTAAATCCAAGTCTACAAGTAGAGTTATTTTTGTGTGTGTGTGGTATGAGATAGTGGTCTAGTTTCTCTCTTTTTTTTTTTTTTGCATGTGGTTGTGAAGTTTTGGCAATACCATTTATTAAAGAAAATTTTCTTTCTCTAATCTATATCTTGCCTCCTATGCCCAGCTATTAACTATTCATATAACTTAGTTTTTTTTTTTGTTTTTTAAATGGGATCTCAGTGCTATTCCATTGGTCTCTGTATCTAGTTTTATTCTCATTCCAACCCTTTTGATTAGCTTTATAGTATGGTTTCAAGTCTGGGAGTGTGATACTGCTATTCCTCATTTTTGTCAAGATAGCTTTGGCCTCTAGGGGTCTTTTGTGGTTCCCTATAAATTTCAGTAATATTTGTTTTATTTCTTGAAAAAAAATGGCATTGAAACATTAGTAGGGATCACATTGAATCTGTATATTGTTTTGTGTAAGATGACAATTTTAAGAGTGTTGATTCTTCTAATCTACAAGCAAGGAATCTTTCCATTTCTTTGTGTCTTTCTCCATTGCTTTCAACAATGTCATTGCTTTCTGTACTAGTCCTTCAGCTCCTTTGTTAAATTTACTCCTAAACAATTAGCTCTTTATGCTATAGTTATGAACAGTTATAAATGGGGTCCCTGATGAGCACAGATGCAAATATCTTCAACAAAATATTAGCAAAGTGGTCCTCCTTCATGGTACAATGGGTTAGGAAGCAACACTGCAAAGTGAGCCACAGCTGCTTTAGTGAGAGTTTGATCCTTGGCCCCGGAGGTGACCCACATGGCATGGCAGACCTCTCCTGGCCCAGTGCTCCCCATCAGCAGTGTACTTTGTCCATCTCTCTGTTCTGCTCTCCACTCTGTCTCTGGTGAGTCTTCTCATTGCCCCTGCACTTCTGGCTTGTACCCCAGTTCTATATGCATAAGTAATTAAATCTTTTAAATAATATTAGCAAACTAAATTCAATAATACATTAAAATGATCATACATAATGACCGAGTGAGCTTTATTTCATGGACTCAAGAATGCTTCTACAACCAAAGAGATGTAATTTGCCCCATCAACAAGGGTGAAACAAACAAAATCACATGGTCATAGCAATAGATGCAGAGAAAGCAATTGAGAAGATTCAACTTCTGTTTATGATTTAAAAAACTCCCCAAAATGAGAATTACAAGAAACATACCTCAACATAATAACAGTTACAAGTGACACATTCACAGCTAACATACTAAATGATGAGAAATTGAAAGCTTTTCCTCAAATATGAGGTACAGGACACTATTGCTATTCTATATGGGATTGGAAGTCCTATCTAGAGAAATTAGGCAAAAGAGATATATCAAAGGAATACATATCAGAAATAAGACGTTAGAACTAGCACTATTTGGTAATGATATGAAATATACATAGAAAACCCCAAAGACATCACTAAAAAATCATTAGAAAAAGTATAGTAGTACAATAAAGTGGCAGGCTACAAAATAAATTTATAAAAATCAGTTGTGTTTTATATGAAAACAACAAACCAGGGAGCTATTGGACCAATACTCTAGAAGCTTTATCAAAGTGCATCAAAAATTTCACTAACTCACAGTAACAGAGAATAAGAACACAAATCAAATGAAATAATAATTAAAAAAAAAAAACCCTGTATATCAGGTGAGTGGCCTGTAGGTAAACTTTCTGGAGTAAAACAACAGCAACTTGTAAACATTTTTAACAGTGCCCTTGAGTAAGCTGTATTTGATTCACAAGGTCACATCTTCAGAAATGTTGTTTTTAAGATGCATGATGTTTGTTCATTTTCATGTTTCCTCTGTAATTATCAGTAGTATCAAATAATGATCAAACATGTCCATTGTTTTTTCTTGTAGTTGGTTTTCAGTGAGGGAAGTAAAAATAGTTTCCGAGATAGAGATAAATTTTCACCCTATAATGGCATATACTGCTCGTTTATATAGCAATTTTCACTGTTGATAAATGTGGTCTGTCTGTAGTGGTAGCTTTTCTCCCTTGTCACTAATGACAGTGTTGAAGTGTTGTGTACCTAAAGAACACATAATAATACTGATAGTTTGGGTGTAGAGGTATTTTCTCTAGAAGAACTCAGTTCTCCCTGAAGAGAGACCTACCCTTTCACTATTGGAGATACACGCTATATTAATTGGGAAATAATTTAATGAACTTCAAACGTAACAGCAAACATTAATGCTAAGTGCTATTGTCTGCTATCTTTCAAAGAATTTACTGAGCTCCTGTTTCTGATACTAGTGTTGGTATACCTAATATGTTTGTTTCAGAACATTCTAGGCTAGACTGAAAAATGGGAGGGAAGATAGATTCCAAATTGCTTAGAAAGCCAGGTTTTTCTGGAGTAATTTTCTTACCACTAACAAACATTTAAAATTAGGTTGTTTACTCAGCCTACTCTTACTTTCAATTTACTTATTATAAAGAAAGAAATTTATAGATTCATCTAATATTCAACATGGATATTGTGAGAGTCTAGTGATAGTCTAGAAATAGTTTTGTAAATTATTAAGTTAAAAGCAGATAAGAATTATCAATTCCTAATAACTGAAGTTATTTTTTTTTAATATTTGGCTTTCCCCTATCCATTTAATTTGCTTTGTTGAGTGCTAGTTTCCTTTGCTTTATCTTTTGGCATCATGTATACTTAGGTTCATTTCTATGTTAAAAAAAATACCTTCTTAAGTCTAAGCTACAAGTTAGTGTGACTAAGATTGTCACTCTTAGATAGGTTTTTTTTATTTTCACTTTTTTTCTTTAATGGAAAGGAACTTTAATACAGTAAGTGTGCAATACAAAAAAGACAAAGAACATAATTTCCAAATCAGATACCTGAAGTTACCCATCCACTTGTGGGTAAATTCCACCCAAAAGGGATTGGTCCAAAGCAAAGCCTGAAAGTCTGACACAAGACTAAAACACCTTCTGGTCGGGACCCATAGAAAAGGGTCAGAAATGGCTGGACAAGTCTGGGAGGAAAAGAGCAAAATCAAAATCACGATAAATGTTGTCATTAGTGAACCTTCCCGTGGGTCTCTCACCCACATCTGTTTCAACCAGTTCAGGGCCACAGAAGCAAATGCAGTTTCTTCCCGTGTCTTTCTGCTCCATGTGGCTCCCTCAGGTCACCTTCTGGCTCTCCAGCCTGCTTCCTTTCTTCTTCAGTCTCCTTTCCAGATTTTTCGATTGCTCACTTTTTAATACCATACTATTGATCCAAAAGAATGCAACTAAAACAGTAGAATTTCCTATGGGATGAAGCACTTTCTAAAGAAGGAACACAATATGTTTTCCCCTAAGTTGCTGGGTCAGGTTTTATTTATAACATTAATGATTTACAAATACTGTGGAGGGAAGTTGCAGGTACCCAAAAATGTTTGGGTTATTTCAAAATAATTTTGCTTTGAAACATTTAAAGCCATTTTGTAATGAATGCAAAACAGACTTGGCACATATTTAAGATGAGAAAAACTTAGGGATTGGGGGGATGAGCCTATTATGTAATTGATACAGTAAGCTTGTGAGCATAGTGCGTTGAAAAAATTCTCATTTTACAGAGAAAATAATTGAATCCAAAGAAGTTGAGTATCTTGGTACATTTGCAAGAACTTGAGTGATCAGTTGTATTCATTCTTTTCAATTGTCTAACAGTCTAACTATATCTTTGCCTAAGTATTTCTAGATAATAATCTTCTCCATCTTAGAACTCTGTATGAATAGCCTTACAGTAATTGTCTTCTGCTGACTCTTTATTGATTTATTTTTTAAGATTTATTTTTGTTTATTTATGTATATAAGAACTGTTGTAGGCCAGAAGTGTTGGGGTGTGAGAGAATTCACCAGAGATAAAGTGGGGAGCAGAACAGGAAGATCTACTGAAATACATTGCTAACAGGAACAGCAGTTGAAGCAGGAGAGTTTTACTGTGCCGTGTGGGTCACCTCCCTGGCTAGGGGTTAAACTCATGCCACAATGATTGGTGAGGGCATAGCTTGAAAGTGGGGTGACTTTATCCCCTGTACCATCAGGGAGACACCCTGTTTACACTTAAAATATATTTTAAGGGATTAAGTGAACTATTTACTTCAGTCTCATTCTTATAAGCCCTATCCCCTACATGTGAGACAGGGCCTGGACTCTATGGGTAGACTGATGAGGACATTTTGGATTTCACGAATAGGAAGGGAATAGTCTGCATCATTTGAGATTGGCTGGCCGGACACACTGCTGTGATGAGGCTGCTTGGGACTGAGCTCAGGAGTGCTTGCTTTATTATCTGTTGTGGTTTGCACATGGAACCATCCACATCTGTGCCTCCCAGAAAATGAGAAAGAATCTGGTGTGACAGAAGCTTCCTTCCTACTGCCTTTGACTTTCCATTCTGCTGCTTTTGAAATGACTCTTTAAAAAGTGCAAGATTAAAGATCAGTCTGCTAAGTACCATGAGGAAACCAGCTTTTGGAACTGAGCATATCAATATAAGCTTATAAACAAGAGCTCAGGCTTCAATAAATAAGAAAGGATAAATGGACTAAAAAGTTCCTCTGTCTTCTGTAATGAGGAAATAGCTACCCCATTAAAGGGAAAAAAATAGTAGAATAAACTTCAGTTGGCCCCAAATTGCACAAAGAGGATGTTGAGAAGGAAGATGAACTGTCAGATGTCTTGGATAGACACAGCCTATTTCCCATCGCCTTTGGGAAATTTCCCATCATATTATAGATTTCACATGTAGACTGTGTGAATCACTGTGTCATGGGAAATCCCATGTACCATTGCAAGGACAGGTGTAGGAGAAAAGAGGAAGTCACACGTCTGACCCTCCCCTAGAATTATTCTAGGTTGCCAGTCAAGACAGTTTTGAAGATCAGAAAGACATTTCTCAATGGAACCTATGCCTGCAGGTTGACGTCTTGCTTTCTCCTTTATATCTGACACAGCTCTACTTCTATGTTTATTTTTCATTGTCTCTTTTAAGCTAACTCTGCTTTAGAATATATAGGTTTCTATAGGAATCTAGCACCTCTCCCGCCCAGTTTATATATTGCTTAGAGAAACATGAGTAAAGCATAACTTGACTTGATGAGAGAAGCTCTGCAAATAGTTATGTTTCAGTTTCTTGAAGATCCTGCTTCCAGAAGATTCTTTTACATGGCCCATTAGTGCCTTCACATAGTCAGTCTTAATTTTGGGCTTTTTCCTTGAATAAATGAATAATTTTGCTGTATGCTTCTTCAGTATTTTATCCTGGTTCTCACAAATTGGTTCTACTGGAAATATTTTCTGTATGCTATCTGTTCTTCCTTATAGTATAGAAAGTGTTAGAAAACTATTTTTGAGCCATTTGGAAAGCATTCTCTCATTGTGATATTCATCAACTGCTTTTATTAGAACAATAGCAAAGCATAATCTTGTCCAAAAGGGAGACTGAGTTTTTATATTAACAACTTTCAAAATACCAGTCATATGAAATGCTGAAGGCATCCTTTCATTATTATTGTTTCCTTCTGATAAGTGAAAAAGTTAGAGCAAATGATTGATACCTTTGTATATGCCACATGGATTTTAATTACATGAAAAATTCTTATAGCTTGAATTAGTGGGTAGTTAACATAATCAAGTCTGTAAGAGCATAGGACCGCTGGCAACCCCACCGTGACAATTTAAACTTCTTACTCTTTTCATGTCCAATATTTCCAAATAAGAAGCATAAGTTCTGAGAGGAGTAATTTAAACATTCTACCTCCATTAAGACTATTTTTAAATTTAAGAAACCAACCTACAGGATGATTAGGAACATTACTGAAATGTACTTACCATCTCTCTGAGTGAGGGCTTCTAAAGAGTTATATTCATTATTTAGAAAAAAAAAATAGAGGGAAAAAGAGGATCAGTGACAGTAGGCTAATATCAGGGAGGAGAACTGTAAGGACAAGAACAATTAATGCCCCAAAACAGCATATGGAGTTGAGATGCTAAGAGAATAAAGAGAGATCCATGGCTTTATGTTTGCAAATTCCCCTAAAATGTCATAAGTGACTTGCGATATTCATCTAGAGCCTAAGTATGAGGATATTTTGCTAATTTTAGCAAATTTGCTAGAATTATCTGATGAAACCTGATCTATATGTCAAGTATTTTGCTTCTAATTAATACATTCTTAAATGACTAGTGTGGCAGGTTGAGTAGGAACCAAAATATCATTTTAGCGTGTCTTCAGGTTTCTGAATATATAATCTCAGGGTATCAATTACTAACATAAATCATGACCATAATGAGAGCCTCCAAGCTTTCTCACATTCTCAATGTGGATTTTTCAGAAAATTTCAGTGGAATTGCCTAATGTCACTCCAGCTATGTGACATAGCATGAAACTACGTAGAAGAGATTGGATAAATGGAGGAAAGAGCTGCCAAAGGCTTATTTTTTGAGCCAGTATCTTAGTAGATAGTGAGAATGCAGGAAGTGGTAGGGACTATGGTTGAAGGATAGGATCGTTCTGCTAAATGTTTGATTCTGTGTTTGGAAGAGATATCTAAAGGGAAATACTAATGTATTTGTTCTCACTTTGATTTTCAGTGAATAGACTTTGTGAACTATTCCCATCTCATTCATGTTATCTGTCACTGTCACCTCACCTTTCATGAGGACTTAAAACTGAATGAAGTGTTCATTTTTTTGTTTGTGATGAGTTGGGCTTGTCATTTGCTGCCTGAAAGCAATGAGTTAAAATTCTGGGAAGTTTTGGGCTCAGTTATATGGTTAGTTTACATGTTTGTTCAGCTACTGGAGACTGCTTCACTGCTAGTGTGTGCATTAAGGTAGTGTTAATTTTTGAACAATGACATAAAATAAACATAAATAAATATGTTGTACAAAAAAGAGAAAGGTTAGTTTAAAAAAAGACAGCGGTCGGGCCCTCCCTGGTGGCGCAGCGAGTTAAACTAAAGCCACTTCCGCAAGAGTTCGATTCCCGCCTGCCCCGGAGGTGACCACATGGCATGGCAGACCTCTCCTGTCCCGCCCGCTGCTCCCCTCAGCAGTGTACTTCATTGATCTGCCTGTTCTGCTCCCTACTCTGTCTCTGGTGAAGCCTCTGGCTGCCCCTGAGCCTCTGGCCGATACCCCAGTTCTGTATAAATAAATAATAATAATAATAAAAGACAGCGTTCATTTTAAAATCTTAAAATATAATAATGAGCAATCTCTGTAATCTTCCTTCTTCAGAGACCTGGACATTACCTCAAAAGTGAATATAACTTTTTTTTGCTTTAACCCGCTACGCCACCAGGGAGGGCCCGAATATAACTCTTAAAAAGAAAACCCAACATTTTGTGGGATTTTTTTAGCCTTAAAGAGAACTTCATAACTCATTATAACATTTATTGCATAGATATGGGGTTGACCACTTATGTAGGCACATGTTCTCTTTCCATGCTTCAACTGGCCATCATTTCCACAGAGGCCATCAATTCTACACCATCTTAACCTTCTGTGAAATGAAAATTCTCATACCAGTTTAATCATTTAGGATGTGGAAGTTCACATGTTTTTCAAAGTATAAGCTCAGAATTTTAAATCATATATTAATCAAAATATTGATTTATTATAGTCACACATTCTTCTTTAGGAAATCCAGTGAAAAATTCCCTCAAGTCTCAGTCTATTATATTTTACCTCTTAAGATTTACAGTTGGCCCCAAATTGCACAAAGAGGATGTTGA
>NW_004567121.1:21511085-21512413 GCF_000260355.1 Condylura cristata
AAAAAATTTATGAAAACTGAATATTGAGCATTTATATATGCTTTTATACTACATTGAGTACCAGAAAGCTCAGAGTAAATTTAGCCACTTATCTCTATGAAACTTTCCAGAGTCTTTTAAATATCTTTGATAGAAGTCTAGCTTCATTTTTACCATCTCCTGATATTCTTCAACTATTAAAAGCAGACTTTATAGCATATTTCTGTATAGAGTGAGTCATTTAAAAATTAAGGAGAAACCAGCTAATCAAAAGAAATGCTGCTTGAATGCAATGTTTAAAACAATTTTAAAAATTAAAAATAATATAAGCATCTATAGATCGATCATACTGTTGGAGTTGACAGAGAAGAAAAAATCAGTAATACTATCCTGTTTTTTTGTTTGTTTTACTTTTGACTATTGGTTGATTATAAATTTTGGGGGGTACATCCTTAGCTGCTTCACTCTCCCTTGACCCTCTAGCCTCAGTGATAGCCAGACTAATCCATTTGTCTTTTATTTCTGCTGTATCAGTTGTAATAGGAATACCAGGTTCCATGTCATCCTCATATGATTCTCCTTCAACTCAGTCTATCCTACTTCTGAAGTTTCACCCTGCTTTGTGGAATTCCTAGTAATTCAAGAGCTATATTAAGAGCTAATATTTCTCACATCTCGCATCTACTAATGCTTGCTTTATCTTATCCTGATTCCTGCTTCCCTTATCCTCTCAAATGACAGATGTTTTCTTTCCACATTGCTTGTACCAGTTGTCAGGCCTACTGGCCTCAAGGTGCAGAGGTCATCTTTGCTCATTATAACTATTTTCAGACTCTGCCCCTTGCTGTTTCCTAAAATCACTAAGTTTTGAATTGCATGAGCATAGTATATCTCAACCTACCTATCTTTGCTGCCATCAACAACTAACCCCTTATTCCTGGAAGATTTTAGCTCGTTGCCAACTGTCAGTTTCTGGAACATTACTCGCTTATGGTCTTTAGCAACCCACTATTCATTTTATGGTTCTACTAATAATTTGACTTCACTTATTTTGCTCCTCTCCCCTCTAGTTATCTTGTCCTTCCATAGCCATTCACTTTTTAGATTATATAATTACCAAAAATAATCAGTAACATCGGTGTTTCTTTAATTTCAAGCAGTCTATTTTCTAAATACCTCTCTACCCCACTCCATCTCATGTTTTCTAGTATCTCCATTTCAGCATACTTCAAGCACATTGGCATAGTTTACATATATTCTACTACTTTTTCAACCTCCTTCACCAATCTCCTGTCTATAGATGCTTTCTTACCCAGTTTAGATTCACTGGGCATTAAATTTCTCCAACG
>NW_004567121.1:21512569-21528455 GCF_000260355.1 Condylura cristata
CACTGCTGAGGGGAGCAGCGGGCGGGTCAGGAGAGGTCTGCCACACCATGTGGTCACCTCCGGGGCAGGCGGGAATCGAACTCATGCGGAAGTGGCCTTAGCTTCTCAGTGCTGTGCTTTAACCCACTACGCCACCAGGGAGGGGCCTCATTTCAATCTTTTTATAGACACTTTTTATAGTATAAAACAATTCCCAATGTATATAAATATTTGGTCATTTAGTCAATATGATGAAGACATTAGGAACTTTACAAATTATTACACATACCTATGTATATAAATTTCCTGTTACATTTTTTTCTCCTAGTATAACTCAGGGAGGATGATTTATTATGGAATCCTTGAAATATGTCACATCTCCCCAGTCCGGAAAGAACATTGACAAGTACTCTAGAACAAGTTTTTAATAACTTGAAGGTAAAACTAATCTACATTTGGAATAACTTCTCTTGGGGGCCTCCCTAGTGGTGCAGGGGTTAAAGTCTCAGCACTCTTAAGCTACTGTCAGCCACTTCCATATGAGTTTGGTCCCCTGCCAGGATGCTGACCCACATGGCACAGCAGACCTCTCCTGTCTCACCTGCTGCTCCTCTCAGCAGCGTACTTCTGTCAATCTGACTGTTCTGCTCCCCACTCTGTCTCTGATGAAGTTTCTCACTACATCCCCCACATCTCTGGCCTGTATCCCAGTTCTGTATGTACAAATAAAATCTTAAAAAAAAAAAAAATAATGCCTTGCTAGGCTCCCATTCTCTTCTAGATTCCACCATTTCTTTATAACCTTTTATATAGTTGAAATCAGTGCTTATATCTACCAACTCTGATTATGTCCAGCTTCTCTCTTGAACACTCCTTGGTCAGTTTTGTTTTCTTTTCTTTGCCAAGACTTCTCTTTCAAGTCATTAAATCTCATTCCTTTATTAAATGCCATTTTCAATTCTAAGTCTTGATCTTTTCCAACTTATCCTCTACACTTGATACAATTATTAACCTCCCTCCTTGAAAAAGTTCCTATGCTAGTTTCTTAGAACAACATAGTCATCTGGTTTTACTCCTAACACTCCTTTTTCTTATTCTTATGTGTCTTCTCAAACTTGAAATATTAGACTATCCAGGGTTTAGTCCTCAGAACTCTTTATCTCTTTCTCACATATCCCCTTGTTTATTCACTCTCATGGTTTTCATTGCCATTTTTTATACAATAGAATTCCAAAATTCATATTTAGTTCAGACATATTTAGTCTGTTTAAATATCTAATATGTATCTGATAAAGTGTCGCAAATTATTGACCTAATCCCCTGCCTCTCTACCCATCCACAATGAAATTGTTTCAGCCTTCTTCATTCTTGTAAGTAGTGAATTTATACTTCAGTTCCTCAGGTGAACATTCTTTGGAGTTGTCTTTGACTCCTTTCTCTTAGGTCCTACATATAATTCATTATATGTGATCATGTGTATTATATATCAGCCAATGCTACTTTAACATACATTACAAATCTAAGGACTCTGCACCATGGCTTTGGTCTCAACCCAAACTGGCATTCTTCCATGTCATACTTCTGTCTCCTCTTCTCCCCTCTTACAGAATGCACCCAGAATGATATCTTTGAAACATAATCTCAAATGATGTCCTATCTCTGTTCTAAACACTCCTTGGCTCCTGTTCCCATCAAAACATATCTAAAGTATATAAATGATATGTAAATATCACATAATACTCCCCCATGACTTTCCTGATCATTTACCCAAACACTGCTGTCTTCTCCATGCCTTGAAACTGCCAATCATGCCATCTCACGTCCTTTGTTCTTTCTTCATTCTCAGTTTTATTTTCTAAAGTTTCTTCTCTAAGATATTTCATGGCTTGTTTTATTATCTCCTTTTTAGTGAGTGTCTACTACCTAAAAAGATGTTCTCTAAATACCTTCTAAAAACTTGTATTGATTCAAACTCCCTTATTTTCCTTCCATGCTTTGTTTTTCTTAAAACAATCCATTGGAAGGTAGTTATTGTATTTTAAAGTAATTACTGCTATATTATTTTTGTTTTTCCTCTTTTTTTCCTAACACAAACACCAGACAAGAAGGAGTTGCATCTAATGTTTCACTGCAAAAACCCAACACATTGAATAAGGCTGAGCAATATGTTCAAGAATAATTTGGTCAATAGCTATATCTATATATGTTGTTCCCTTAAGATGATCACATGAGTTTTGCTTTATTTCTCTTAAGCCATTTCATGGCAATAAATGGCAAGATGAAATGAAAGGGAAATTTTCTGCTGTCAATGGTCTGATTAGAAAGAGAACTGAGTGTATGTATGTTACAAAATATAGAGATAACAGTCTATTAATGCCATAGTTTATAAATATCCACAGTTTATATTTATTTTAATTATTTGCTAGCAAATGCTAATATTTTGACACTGAATATATTTATACTCATGCAATCACCCATATTAGGTTTTTGTACATAACTTTAGATTTCTATTTTTTTTAAGACACCTGATTTGTGGTATTTTGTTACAGAACTAGGAAACTCAGAGATAGGAGCAAAAATTGACAGATAAAATATTTGGAATACTTTTTTTTTAAATTTGTACATTTAACTGGAAATCTTGACAGAACTTGAATCTAAGATGATATCTTGTGGCATATTTGAGTAGTGCATCTTACCTATAGGATGAAGAAGACCCATAGAAATAGTACTAGGGCAGGTGGTATTATGAAATTGTTATACTAACACTGCAGCTCCTATATTTGGCCTTCTTTAAAAATAATTAAATAAACTTATGACTGATTTAAAGATGCCACTTGGACTTCTGTATTTTGAAGCCAAATGTACTCTTATTTAAAATACTGGCCTTCAAACACGTATGAGCAGAGTACAGAGAAGAGATATAAGGAATACAGGCAGTGAAAAACAGCACAGATTTTAGAGAAGGCAGGACTGTTGAACTGGAAAAAGAAAGAAAGAAATAGAATGGGAAAGCACGAAAATTTAAATACATGTATATTATTAACATTTCCCACTGTTTTTTCTGATATCAGCTACCAGGGAGATAGAGAAAATACTACATGTTTATATTAGCCATTGTGTGCAAATGCATGCTTTAGAGAGTTGACTTGTCATAGAGAACCACGTGTTAAAAAAGCAGATTTTGAGGTTCAGCAAGTCTAGGTTAGAATGTATTCTCTCTGGTACTCATTAACTGTGATTTGTAACTTATGTAATCTATCCACCTTAGTTTTTTTCATCTATAAAATCTGAACAAAAACATCTGATTCCCAGGGTCTTATAATGAATAAATAAGGTACTAGATGTAGCAATACTTAATGAAGAATCAGAAAAAGAGTTGACCTAAGAATAAGGGAAGTATATGAGAGATATGAGAAATAAATTAAGATAACACAAGAAGTGCCTTAATATCCTGCCTATTGTTCAGCAGAGAGCCACTATGTTATTTCCCCTCCATTCTTTCTTCTACTTATTTTTCTTTTGCAATATCAAATAAAAAACTGGACACGTAGTAGGGAGGGAAGGTACTTCTTCATGCAATTTTCCTTATGCTTTGTTGTGTGAGAATGTTATGTTGTAATACTAAAAAGCCAACCTTGTGTGTTTCACAATATGATATTCTATACAGAACTAACAAGGATGATATTTGCTTTTGAGTGATAGAGTTTCTGGAGCTTACTTAGTTCAGTTATTGCAAGAGTATTCTAACTTTTAGATGTTAAGCTAAGAGGAAACTTAATGCCAGAAGGGACTTATTTAAAATATCCTGAGGAAGAGGCTATATACTTAAGTATGGGCAACTGTATTATTTTTCATTTCAATCTTTTTTTTTCTTTAAGATTTATTTTATTTGTGCATACAGAACTGGGGTACAGGCTGGAGGTGCAGGGGCGGTGAGATGCTTCACCAGAGACAGAGTAGGGTGCAGAACAGGCAGATCTATGAAGTACACTGCTGAGGGGAGCAGCGGGCGGGTCAGGAGAGGTCTGCCACACCATGTGGTCACCTCCGGGGCAGGCGGGAATCGAACTCATGCGGAAGTGGCCTTAGCTTCTCAGTGCTGTGCTTTAACCCACTACGCCACCAGGGAGGGGCCTCATTTCAATCTTTTTATAGACACTTTTTATAGTATAAAACAATTCCCAATGTATATAAATATTTGGTCATTTAGTCAATATGATGAAGACATTAGGAACTTTACAAATTATTACACATACCTATGTATATAAATTTCCTGTTACATTTTTTTCTCCTAGTATAACTCAGGGAGGATGATTTATTATGGAATCCTTGAAATATGTCACATCTCCCCAGTCCGGAAAGAACATTGACAAGTACTCTAGAACAAGTTTTTAATAACTTGAAGGTAAAACTAATCTACATTTGGAATAACTTCTCTTGGGGGCCTCCCTAGTGGTGCAGGGGTTAAAGTCTCAGCACTCTTAAGCTACTGTCAGCCACTTCCATATGAGTTTGGTCCCCTGCCAGGATGCTGACCCACATGGCACAGCAGACCTCTCCTGTCTCACCTGCTGCTCCTCTCAGCAGCGTACTTCTGTCAATCTGACTGTTCTGCTCCCCACTCTGTCTCTGATGAATCCTCTCAACCCTGAACTCTGACCTACACCTAAGTTCTTATATGTATGTATAAATAAATTAAATAAATCTCAAAAAAAGAGTATCTTGTCTCTTAACTATCATAACAATTTGACAAATTCTGTTAGATTCTAATTTGGGGAATGGGTAACTTTGGGTGTTTGATTTGGATGTTATATTCCTACCCTTCTTTTTAACACACTTGGGTAAGCAACATGCTGTTAAGATCTTAAAGATTTCTAAAGTTGGAACCACTCCCTAACTCTTAAAGATCCTACAAAATTAACACTGGAGAAGTTAAAACTCATTGAGCGAATGATTTAAACTTAGTGAGATCTTTGATTGGTTTGGTTTCTGAGGACCCTGCCTCTGAAACTCTCCCAACATTGGGATTTATCCTGTTTATGCTACAAGGCAGGAGGAGGAACACCCCAGAACCCCCAGACCTTCATACTCTAAATGGATTCTACCACTTGCTGTATAAAGTCAAAAGATACTGCAGTATGTAAGACCTTTAGTGGGAAGGAACTTTAATACAATCAGTGTGGAATAAAGAGAAGGGAAAGAATAGATAAAATAGTTTCCACATGAAACAACCATTCCCTTGGGTAACTGCCCAGCCAACAAGATTGTACCAAGGTAGAACTGCTGAGGCCCAAAAACTTGCCACAAGCCCAAGGCATGGGGGGTGGGGGGGGGGCTAGGAGAGGGGCAGAAGGAGCCAGACAAGTCTGGAAGGAAAAGAGCAAAGTCAAAATCAAGACTATGGCTGCCACTGACAACTCCCCAGGGGTCTCGCACCCACGTCTGTTTCAGCTGTCTCCTTCCATGTCTCCTAAGACCCTGGTACAAGTCCAAGGACAAGAAGCAATCATAGCTTCTTCACATGTCTTTCAGCTCCATGGGCCTCCTCCAGGTCCTCTTCTTGATCTTCTATCCTTCTTCTGGTCTTCCCTCCAGCTTCTCCTCCCTGCTCAGCTCTACCCTTCCATAGGGGAGGGCAGGGAACCTGGAACCTCCCCTTCCCAGGGGAACACCCTGTTACACTTACAGTCTGAGTAGTCCCCCACATGTATTCTCGGAGAAGCTGCAAATGCATGTTTGTAATTGGTGATAACCAAGAAACTTTGATCTTCCAGAGTGCAGAAACTCAAAGGAGTAAGGGGAAGGCCTGACTTACAGAATGTGAAACCGAAGTCTGCTCTAACTAACCCGTGAATACCACACAGGGCAGTAACAACTGTGAGAAGCAGCAGCAGAGTTTAAATCGTGAAGACTTAAATTTTGATCAAAATTCTCAGTGTGGCTTAGTTTCTGGTTGAGATTGGGTGAAAGGGTTAGAAACAGAAAAAATTAGCCCCCAAATGGAGTCCTTCATATGTGGGGAAAACACATAGGCATAATACTTACGGCAGTTTTAACCTCTCCTAAAAGTATCCTGAAAAATCAGGAGTTTCCTATTCAGCACCATAGGGTGAGGTCATCTGCAAGAGTCCCAGCCTTCCCCTGAAGGAAATGGCTTTACCTGACAATCATTTCTTTTGGAATAACTATGTCCCACCCTCTTTCTGTCTATAAATACTCTCCAAGGTGTATCTAGAGAGGTTAAGTCTGATTCATGAGCTTTTAATATAGTGGATTAGAGCTCTAAAACTGTGAATTTTGTTTTTCAACAACGTCTAGCCATCATGATGATAACACTTGTCTTACCTGAGCCCATCTGCCCTGGGCCTGATTCTGGACCTATAATGTGGTCCACAAAGGGGACTTGAACCTTTTCTATGACTTTTCTGTCTGAACTGATTTTACTGGATGGCATATTTGCACTGTCAAGTGGGTATTCAACATTCCTGGAGTAAGTGCAGGGGCTAAGGAGCTTGGAAATTTTGTTGTTTGTTTTTTGTGCAGAGGACAAAAGATTATAAATGTTAAACTATAGCTAAGTGGTGCCTAATTGTGGCCTCTGGCAAAATTGGCATGCAAGTCAAAGGCTATGCTCAACATTCTCCCATCTCCTCCTGAAATGACCCTTTTTTTTCTCCTTTCACCCTTCTAAGCTTGCTAATCTTTGACTGACCCAGGTCATCCCAGTTAGAAGTTAATAAGAAAACTTTAGGTGTTAGTGATAACATGTTAACACCCCTAAAATATTTGCATGATAAAAGAGCAACACAAAAAATATCACTGAGAGTAGATTTTTATACTTCTGTCCTTCAGATTTTTTTTTTGCAGAAAGATATCTGTCATGCTTTGGATAACTAAACTGTGAGTACAAGTATATGGTTATTAGCTTTTTTAAAAAAAGTGACAAAGTTGTATCTCTGTTGGTGTACAGACCCTGAGACCAGAATGTCAGAGGAGAGAGGGGGAGGAAGGTCTGGCTTGCAGAAAGTGAAAATGAAGTCTGCTCTAAATAACCTCTTCCTCACCCAACTTGCACACTCTGCAGGGATTCTGCAGCCTGCAGCATAAAGACACAGCTTTCTCTCCCTGCAAAAGAACTTTAATAGCATAGTGCGCATAGGAGGGGGAAGAGAAGAAAGGACATTACAATAAGTCACTCAAAGTTTTTCATCCCCTTGTGGGTACATGCCCAGCAAAGCAGGGTTGGCCTACAGCAGGCCCTTTGAGGCCAAAAAGTTTGCCACAAGCCTAAAGCAACTTCTAGTAGAGAGACATAGGAGAGGGGAAATGGGGCCAGGAAAGTCTGTGAAGAAAGGAACAAAATAAAATTGCACTCAGCCTGGGTAACTGGTTATTTCCTCAATAGGGAACAAGCAGACATTTTCCTGACAGGAATGTCACCTGTCCTTGTGAGGGTTTTGTTTGGTTTTGCCCCAGGTTTGCATGGGGGGGAGGGAGTGAGTGGTGTACTTTTGTTACAGGGCAATGTGAATTGGGTTGCCTGCCGTGGGTCCTCACCCACGCACTTAAGATTCAGTCGTACTATGGACACATTCAAAAAGGTCCAATAAGGATTTATTTACAAGGAAACAGGTAAAGGAACAACCCAGGGAAAGAGGGAGAGAAACACAGGTTAACTAGGATGTCCTACTGTTATAGGGCACCTCAATTCAGAGAGAGGCACCCCTGAGGCCCCAAAACCTGCCTGCTCTAAGTGGGTTCTGCCATCCGCCGCAACAAGACAAAACATATAAAGCTTTAATGAAAAGTGACTTTAATACAGTGAATATACAATATGGAACACAAAGAATGTAACTTCTAAATCAAACACCTGAAGTTACCCAACCCCTAGTGGGCAAAAGTCAACCCAAAAGGGATTGGTCCAAAGCAAGGCCTGAAAGCTGCCACAAGACTAAAGCACCTTCTGGCCGGGACCCATGGAAAAGGGTCAGAAATGGCCAGACAAATCTGAGAGGAAAAGAGCAAAATCAAAATCAGTATAAACACTGCCATGGTCACTTCCCTACAGGTATCTCACCCACATCTGCCTTAACCAGTCCAGGGTCAGGAAACAAGCCCGGTTTCTTCATCACATGTTTGCTGCTCCATGTGGCTTCCTTAGGTCTCCTTCTCCATCTGCCCTCCTTCTCTCTTCTCTCTCCTTTTTCTCTGCTCAGTTCCACCCTCCTTCTGGGTGGGGCAGGGAACCTGGAACTTCCCTTCTCCTAGGGACCACCCAGTTACACTACCAGTTCTGCTGACTTGGACTCCACTGGCACGCTGAAAACTGATTGAGAGCCAAAACGATCAGCAGTGAGCCACCAGGCCAAGAGACCCCCAGAGCCCACATGTCCGGTTTTATCGCAACCTGGCTGCTCAGCTCAGCCCTCCCGTCCCAGCTCCCAGAGTGCTTCTCCTTGGTATTGTTGGGATTAGTAGTTCCAGTATCTGGAGTGGGGACGGAGTCCATGAAACCTGTATCTGTTATACTTTTGTCAACAGAAAAAAAAAAAAGTAAATGATTGTTCCTTGAAATTTTAAATTTGAATTAGTCCAAGATAATAAACCTAACATTTCTTAATCCTTTACATTCAATCTATAAGTGTGATTATAGTATTCCTAAATCTAGTAAACTTCAAGGATCACTATGGGGGATGATAATTTTAAATCACTTTGAATTAAAAGAAATAAACATTTAAATAATCAGGTTCACTTTAGGTTTAGTCTATTAAATTCCTTTCAAACCTTCAAAATGTGTGCAAATTCTTTCACACTGTGGCCTCACAACGTGCAAAATAAATTTGATCTATGTATCTGATTCTAAATTGTGCCAGGGTTAAAATATACTCTCTCACTAAGGCAATAGCCTCACTGTTCAGGTAAATTGGCATTCCATTGCGGGAAAACTAGGACAGCTTCATTTACCTGAGGTTTATTCTGTCTGGATGCTAACTGGAGCTGATTTATCTGGAAAAATTGATATAACATGCGGTGTTGCTGGTTGTTGCTTTCCCAACTGTAATTCTTAGTTGAAACTCTTTTTTTTAAGATTCATTTATTTATGCCTACAGAACTGGGGCACAGGCCAGAGGTACGAGGTGGTGAGAGGACTCACCAGCCACAGAGTGGGGAGCAGAACAGGCCCACTGAGGAAGTACACTGCTGAGGGGAGCAGCGGGCGGGTCAGGAGAGGTCTGCCGTGCCGTGTGGTTCACTTCTGGGGCAGAGATTGAAACTCTTGCTGCAGTGGCTTTAGTTTCTCAGTGCTGTGCTTTAACGTGCTGCGCCACCAGGAATTGCCCTAAGATGTGATTTTCTACAACCTTCGACTTCCATCCTCCCCTTCTGGTCTGCGTCTCCAGATAATTTATATAGTAGTCTCATGCTTGTAGGCATTGTCAGCTAAGGATCTCTCATTTTTATAGCTAGTTCTGTGATGATGTCAACCATCTCTACTCCCACCTCCCGTTTCTGGTTTCCTGATCCCTCTTCCCCAGATATTTTACTCTTAGCCTGCGTCAGGTACTATTGGGGTCAGCTACATCTTACCAAATAGTTTCTGCCTGATCTGAGTCTGCCACACTGTAAAGAGGCTGGAGATGATTATCTTTCCCTGATTAATTGAAGGCAGGATTACTTTTGTATTTTTCTTCTCTTTCTGGACACAGCTCTTTTGTGGATCATTAAATGACCCACAACTGGACTCTGCATATCAGCCCACACACACTTCCCAGGAACATGTGCTTACCGCCCAAAGGAGAAGATTTACTGCAGCTTTCACGGTTGATGCACAAATGAGAGTCTAGGACTCTAAAAGACAGGGAGAAGACTAGGAAGCATTTGGGGGATAAACCAGACGATGATGTAATCTTCATTTCTGGACAGCTTCAGTGTCTCTTATCTGTGCCATACCTACCACAAGGTGTATCACAAAAGCTGAGTGAGATCGTGTGCTTGGAATACTTATGAATTTTTTTTTCACAAATGGCATGCATGAATCCTATGATTATACTTTTTTTTATTTAAAGATTTATTTTATTTATACAGAACTAGGATACAGGCCAGAGGTGCAGGGGTGGTGAGAAGTTTCACCAGAGACAGGGTGGGGAGCAAAACAGGCAGATGGAGGAAGTATACTGCTGAAAGAAGCAGCATGTGGTTCAGGAGAGGTCTGCCATGCCATGTGGATCACCTCAGGGGCCAGGGATTGAACTGAAGCAGCTGTGACTAGCTTATAGTGCTGCATCCTAACCCATTGCACCACCAGGAAGGACCCCCTATGATTATACTTTTATTTCTTATCACTAGGATATAAACAAATAGTCATTCTATTAAAAGCAAACATCTAAGTTACATTATAAATGAAAGATTACATAGAAAACCCTGTACAATCAGAGTCTTTCTAATTTTTTGAGTGAATATATATCACAGAAAGAAATAGTCGTGGGTAATAAAACAACCCAACTCTGCTAAATAGACTATGTGACACAAAATATGTATCGCTTCTGAAGGAAATTAAATATGACTTAGGAGAATGAGCTAAAGAGACAATTTCTGGGACTGAGGGGCTAGAGCTTCTTATAATAAATAAAATAAATCCTAACAAGTGCTCTTTTTTCCCCCTTCAGGCTTTTCCTATTAAATTGATAAATGATTACAAAACAGATATCCAGCTTCATAACCGAATAGATTGAATGGGACTGAGAAGCATTTCACAACAGTAATTTTGATTCCTCAAACTTCTGAGAACAAAACTACTTTTGGATAAAGAATGAAACTTTAAACCAGAATAGTATATGGTGAAAATAGTGTATGACTTCAATTCCAGTCTTCTTTGTGAGGCTGCATGTTTTTTTGGGTGTTCACGCTTAATCTCAGAAATGACTTGGATTTAGAGCCATAAAGCAAATGTTCAGAAGTCCTTGTCCCTCTGAGCTTGACTAACCTCACTCAGCCAACTGTTCTGTGAAATACCAGGGTTGGTTTTATTTGCTCTGGGTAGGGGGCAGGAAGCAAAATTATGCAAACACAATGTAAGAAGAGTCATTTCTAGGTAAAATTTTGGGGTACTCAAAACTTCGTCTTCACTTTGTCCTGTGGTGTGATTTCTTTCTCAGTGTCCTGCCTCCCAGTCACCCCAGGCTCCTAAAGGACAGAAGGATGTTTCCTGATCTTAGCGTCAGTTCATCAACCAAACCCACCATCCATGCAATCAGGTTGCTTATCTATATGCTGCTCAGAAGGGGTAAATCCCACTGGCTTAGAAGAGATTTCCAAAGAGTGTGATGTTCTTGCAGAATCAGCATAAGTGAATGAGTGAGAGGATCTGGAGGATACAGCATAAGGAGCCAGGAAGCGAGTGCCAAGAGCCATCCCAGCTGCTGGCAGGAGATTACACTGGTAGGATAAGGGAGGTCGGAGGCAGCTGCTGGAGGGGCAAGCTGAACCAGCAGCTCCAGCAGAGTAGTCTCATGCACAGCAGAGAGCAGGCAGAGCAGGGAAACTGAAATAGAGGTGCCAAGCAAGGGCCGGGGGAGGCCAGCCCGTCAGGCTGTGGTCTCATAGAAGGGGTCCGAAGAGTTAGAGTTAGTGGAAATGGAAAAGCAAGGAGTAGGCAGAGCACAGCGTAATAGGAACCTGAACCAGAGTTGAGGAGAGGGGCGCATTTTACTGACATCCAAGGTGTTTCTCTCAGTACGAGGTGATATCCGGGGTGTGAAAAAGACTAGGTACTTCCAGGCTGAGAAGGCACCATGCAGAGGATGGTGCCTGGCTGGCAGGAAAACTGTGATGCTCCATGTAGCTAAGGAGCGATAACCTCATAGTCTCGCCACCTTTCACAAGTTGCCAGGAACATGGAGCACTGCCGGAAGGCTTGCTGCACACTTTGACCCTGCCATCCGGACAGATACAAGCCGGTCCCACAGCACTGCCCCTGCTGAGTCAGGGAATCTCAATGCAGACAGGGCCCTGTGCTCACAAGCAACCTTCTACCAGCCCAACCTGGGACTTGTCCTGATTCCCTCCGCAAAGACAAAACCCCAAGCCCACTGAGCCTTATGCCATGTCTTTAGCCACACTGTAGAACAGTGAGAAATACATATTGTTGTTAAGCCACCCAGTCTGTGGCATTTTGTGTGGAAGTCCAAGACCAAATATGCTCTATATCCTCTTGACTGTGCACCGCAATGGAAATAATTTTATCACAGGTTCCTTGTAAGCGGGAACCAGCCCATCAGGCATGCTGTGCAGTAATGCTTTGTTCATTACCTCCACCTTTGTTTGACATTGCAGCGGTGTTTATTTTACAGATGAAGAGACTGAGTATTAGAAATACTTGAGAAACCTGCCTGCCTTTCCCACCTGTGCCTGCTATAAACTCTGTGTTCTGGACATAGTTTTGTGACATTGAACTCTGTTTTGTTTTTTTTTTTCTCTCTCTCTCTATAAAATCCCATTTGTATACAATGTGAAGGAAAAAGGCAGAGACAGATATTCCCCAGCAAGGACCTGGGAGTCAGGTGGGAGAGAATGATGTGCCCTCTGTGATGTTGAGGTAGGTCGAGTTTCTAGACTGATTCACAATTTCACAGCTTCATTTTGCCACTATACAGTTCTGTGCTTGTATTTCTCTGATTGATAAAGACCACAACAGCTTCACTGTGACCCACAACGTGGATGAAATATTCTGATGTGGACAAGCCAGTGGGGGAAATCTCATCAAGTGGCTGAAAGGGCCTTGAACAACTCATTTATTTATACTACATTCTGGGTGGTTTACTAGGTATTCCCAAATTCATAAATATTCTTTCAATTGTATCTAATTTCCACTTAAGCATCTTCCATATGTATTTAAACATTTGAATATTAGACATTATTTACTTTTTACATTTATATGATTATCTTTCAAATAGGTCTTATTTTTCCATAAGGTTCTATTCTTGTTTTATGACTTCTCTTTCCTTTTTATCATTTAAAATCTATATATTTTTAAATTCTTTTAAATTCCTTCAGTTTTCAGATATAATTTCTCTAATAAGCTTCATTACTTTCCTATTGTATGTGGTGGTACATTTCCTTTTGTCTTTGGATTTGACATTTATTAATGAGCTTGTTCTCAGTGAGCTAATCTTTCTTGGGAAACACATCTGTGCCGTAAGTCATGGGGCACTGTGATGGGATATCAGGATATGCTATGGGTTTTACTGATCACAGACCAATTCTTAATTATTCTTTCTGCCTTATGTTTATTGACATAATGTTGGTCAACAGCACTGTATGTCATTTTAGGATATAGGTTCACACTTTTTCAGATGTATGTTACCACACCCACACCCAGCCACCACCAAGGCACCCATAGTCCTCTGCCACAGTCCTCCCACCCCCTCCTCCTCTGATCATGTCAAATCTGTAGTTAGATTTGCTTCCGTGCAGTTTTGTTAGTTCCTTTGTTTCTTTACATTCCACATATGAGTGAAAACATCTGGCATTGTTCTCCTTCTGACTTATTTCACCAAGTACATTCCCCTCTAGTTCCATACATGTTACTACAAAAGGCAACGTTTTGTTTTTTATTTATTTTATAGATGAGTAGTATCCATTTTCTATATAAACCACATCTTTCTAGTCCACTCATCTCTTGTTAGGCGTGTACGTCGCTGCCATAGCTTGACTGTCATAAACAGTACTGCATTCTTCCATCAGTTACTAATCACCTTGCCCTTAGACAGGATTATAGTTCCTTAAAGCTTAGATTGGCTCATCTTGAATACAACCTTGACCCTTGGATGAAGATTTTCTGGTTCCAGCTCACAGACTATTCAAATCTTTCTTTGTTCTTAGATTTAGGTAGCAATCCCTTTTTCATTCATAGAGCCTTATTGTAATAACAGTCTCTGAGCAAACATTACATTTCTAGCCCCTAAAGTGGCTGATCTAAGGATCCCTGTGGTGGTGGGGACTTTTCCTCTTAGCCATCATTTTTAATGATTTCCCTCCTTTCTGGTTTTTCCCTATGGAAAGTTTCCTTTTCTTCTTCTAAGTTCAGCTATCTCTTTTAGATGTCTAAAAGTTATTTCATCCAAAAGTGCATAGTATGCATTTTAGCAAAATGAGTAAATGTCTTTATTTGCTCAGCTCAATATCTTACTAGGAGACCTGTAGGATTTTATCATTATTCCCATTTCTATGACAAATATGGAGGAAATTAGGTCAGCTATCTCCAACCTATGTTGGTGATGCAAGTT
The DNA here is from genome assembly GCF_000260355.1 of Condylura cristata. Taxonomy (NCBI): domain Eukaryota; kingdom Metazoa; phylum Chordata; class Mammalia; order Eulipotyphla; family Talpidae; genus Condylura; species Condylura cristata. Next base: position 21,526,834 of record NW_004567121.1, read on the forward strand.
TGATATTTTTGAAGGATATTTTTATTTGCTTACTTAGTAAATTTACTAGAAGCAAAGGAAGGCTTATAGGTAGGTGGAGGTGAGGAAGGTGGTGGGAATTATAATTTAGTTATATAAGTCACTAAGGCATGAGTTAGAGATTTTAATATATTCAAGGTGTGGGCCAGTAACAATGGGCAGCCACAGTCTAATATTACAAACAGGAGTGGTGAGAACAGAGTCTACCTGGAACGGTTATGCTTTGTTACACATCTTCAAATTCTAAACCTTTTGAATAATGTGCTAGCAGCAAACCACATCTGCTCACTGAGTTCAAACTGGCCACTCTTTTACCACCTGAGGATTAAATAATTTAGACTGTCTTTAGTGGGAGTAGAGGGTACAAAATGCCTCCTTTGAAGTGCACAGCAATATTCTTATTATAGCTGATTTTCATAGCAAACATCAAAGTTTAGTTTGCATTCCATGAACACACACAAAGCGAGGGTTGGGGGCTTTTGCCAAACATATGCTGAGCAATATGAGATACCATATTAAAATGACCTCTTTACAATATGGGTAATGGGCTCATAAATTTTTGAAAATGCCTCTACTGTGATTTGTAGACCAGAGGGAACACATAAATACTATTTAAGACATAACAAAGCTACCAAACGGCAGAATTCTTTTCTTTAGTAGAACTTCAAGGTTCCAGTGGAGAAGAATAAGGATATGGGAAGTTGTTTTCACATGCCCTAGACCTTTTTGCAAAGGAAAAAGTGGAGGACAGGAAAGTCTAACGATTTTAGAGATAAATCTGATGAGAGATAGTCAAAGCAGAATAAGAGAGGGTAGACACACTAGCCTTTGTATATGCGTCTGTCTGTCCGTCTGTCTTGCTCTCTGGCTGTATGGCCTTTTGGAACTCTTCCAGCCTTTATAGAGTTAAGTTTTGTCAGCTCCTGTTGCAGGTAGTTGTTTTCTGCAGCTTCTTTGTCTCTGTCTCAGTATTACTAAATCAGAAGCTCTTCCTGTGGCAACCTGTGATAAGCTCTCGAGGTGATTCTGATGCATACGAGTGATCAAGGGGACCTGTCCTAAGGACATACTGTTTTTTTATAGTAGGCATTTCTGCATCTTTAACTGATAGGTAGTGGATGGAGCCATCAGTATTAGGCAGAACTTCACAAATAACCTAGCTGAACCATTACTAGCAATACTAGCTTGTTCTTGTTGAGTAGCAATTCAACAAGAGAAAAGTATGTCGTGTGTAGTGACCCACTTTGTGCCACAGGAACACTATTATTATTCAAATAGTGTAATATATAGTAAAATTCCAAAAGTTTAGAGAAATTAACTATTCCCAGCCCTAGATCATACCATGTTCACTGCATACAAAAATCCCTTCTTGAGCCATCTTCGATCAGGAAATCTCAGATCTCAACTGGGACCCTTTCTTAAGTGAAAAATAAATTCTCCTATATTCAAACCATAATATATATATAGATATTATATATATATACTTTATGTCTATAAAGTATATATATCTATAATTTATATATATATATTTTATGTATATAATATCTATATATATATTTACTGCAGCCTGAGTTACAGTAGAAAATACACACACCAAGTCAGTG
>NW_004567121.1:21529195-21545216 GCF_000260355.1 Condylura cristata
CGGAAGTGGCTTTAGCTTCTCAGTGTTGTGCTTTAACCCACTGCGCCACCAGGGAGGGCCCCATGGTTAATTTTTAATATATTTGATAACTTCCATAAATTTGATAAAATTTATTTAAGTGTAAGTAGAAAACCTTGAAATTGCCCACTTATTTTCTCTAGAATAGATTTAACCAATAGTACTGGAATATATAGCTTTATACAGGGTTTGATGCCAAACATTTACATACTTTCATAAAGGCAGCAAGAGTACCTCACACACACACACACACACACACACACACACACACACACATACACACACACACACCAAAAAATAGGAAGAGTGGACTTCTGCTCGCCATGGACAGAACTAGTGGGCTCTGCTTCTCAATGGCTGTGAGACTGGGCATGCACTCACAGCCTCCGGGGGCATTTGTGAAAAGAGACTTAGATAATGCCTAAAGTTCTTCCTAGTGATAAAATTCTATGATTTTCATGCTACATTTGAAGGTTAATCTCAATGACATTTCCCACTGGGCCAGGTTTTCCAAAGAGAGACCCTTGATGCTTAAAGAATATAAGGCCAGTGTGTCAGTCTGGGGGAAGCCAGTCAAATGGAAGAGATTTGAAGTCATTCAGTAGAAGAGATTTAATATGAGGCACAAGTTTAACAAGTTTGGGAAGACCTTAAGTGTCAATAATAAGATACTACTTCCAAGCTCAGTGTGAAGGGGTAAAGGAGGCAGCATCATGGGTAGGGATGCAAACCAGAGACAAGGTTAGGGCTGCATAGAAAGAGCTAGGATCCCTGTGGAGTGCATCCTTGCTAAGCCAGTGCTGGAGTCATGGTGGGTAATGCCTTGAGTGAGGTGGGAACATGATGGGACAGTCTCTTGCATGAACTGAGCTACAAAAAGATATAACTAATGTTTAAACTATTTTCTATAGAAACATAAGAAAAAATGTGCATTTTTTTTTCTCTCTCCTCTGCCCTATCTAATTCCCTTCTGTTGCTTCCAGTGGATTTTACTGAACTGGAAGTCAGTGTATGAAGAATCCTAGCAAATGTAGGTTGTTCTTTAATGAACATAAGAAAGAAACATTTTTTAAAAGAGGTTTTTCTTTATTTATACACAAACTGGGGTACATGCCAGAAGTACAGGGAGTAAGAGGGTTCACCAGAGACATAGTGGGGAACAGAACAGGCAGATCCACTGAAATACACTGCTGAGGGGAGCAGTGGGGGAAACGAGAGGTCGGCTGTGCCATGAGGATCACCTCCTGGCCAGGGATCGAACTTGTGCTGCAGTAGCTACAAATAGCCTCACAGTGCTGTGCTTTAACCCGTTGCAGGGAGGGCCCAGAAAGAAACATCTTTTAAAAAATGGTATTGAAGTAACATTGCACTTATAATTTTATATAAGCCTCAGGAATGCATTATCATAAGTTTACATATATATATATATATACACCATTGATTTTGTCACTTAAAGTCTATTTCTTTCCTTTACCATATAATTAATCCCTTTTTACCAACTTATTAAAGCTTCTCCCACCTTCTCTTTTGCTAATTCCTAACTTGGCTTTATTGTCTGCAAGTTTTATTTGTTCATTCATTTGTTTGGCTTCTCTGTATGCTACCTGAGTGGTATGTGGGACTTTGTTTTTCCTTCTGATTTATTTCATTGAGCATAATGGGTCTCTAGGTCCACTTATGTTGTTGCAAATGGCAAAATTTTTTCTTGTTTTACAGCTGAGTAGTATTCCACTGTGTATCTAGTGCACATCATTATCACATCATCACTGATGGGCATTTAAATTGTTTCTAGCTCTTAGCTATTACAAATAATGCTTTAATAAAAATGGAATATTTATATCTCTTCAAATTAGTGTGGGAAAATTGAATCATATGGCATTCCAATTTTTAATTTCTTTGAGTAATCCCATACTGCTCTCATTTTCAGTGAATTTGTATTTTTTTAAAAGATTTATTTTTTATTTATGTATACAGAACTGGGGTACAGGCCAGAGGTGCAGGGGTGGTGAGAAGATTCACCAGAGATAGAGTGGGGAGCAGAACAGGCAGACTGACAAAGTACACTGCTGAGGGGAGCAGTGGGTAAGACAGGAGAGGTCTGCTGCCCTGTGTGGGTCACCTTCCTGGCTGGGGGTTGAACTTGTTCTGCAGTGGCTTCAGATAGCTTCAGAGTGCTGCACTTTAACACCTTGTACCACGAGGGAGGCCCCTCTTTAGAGCTTTTATCAGGGACCACATTCCATAAACCCAAGTACACAAGCAGAAAAGCAACAACAAAAGTCTATCTGAGTGGGGGTGTAATCCAGAGTTACCTCCAATCTCCTTACTCTGCCTGGGGACCTCAAATGGCACACAGGTCACCTCATTGATTAAACTGGTGAAGCCAGTCTCCTTGGACAATAAAGAAAAATGCTTCACGTTACTGAATTGTGGCTTATTTGGAACAACTGATGAAAGAATATCCTTCAGGTAGAGCCAATAAGGTAGAAATAAACTGAGATGGGAATAACTCTGGATAGGTCACAATGAAATCATGAACCATGCTCATTCACCCAAATTGCTGTCACTTGCCTAATGCCTATCAGGGTACCAGGTGTTTTTCATAAACACAGTCAACATAGCCAACTCTGTTTTCTCTCCCCCCACATGTTATTACGATGATTGTCCCCATTAAAAAACAAAACAAAACAAAACAAAAAACTAAACAGCAAGTTTAATGTCCTAAAATTAGGGTTCTTTCTGAACACCTATAAAGGAATTTGACTTCTCTGAGCTCTAAAATAGGATTATTTATAGCAGATGATGTTAGTAATGGTTGATAAACTTTTTCCTATTTGAATCCATGTTGTCTGTACATTGAGAGGACCGAGCAGTTTATTTGCTGCATTCATATCTATTTTTATGGGTTTTTCTGGATTTTTTTAAAGGCGTCTATGAAATTATCTTATAGGTAGCAGAGAAACAGTACAGCATTTCTATTTCATACTCAGACTGAAGCAAGTAATTAGTATAGCTGGTAGTATCAGTTAAAGAGAAAAGTTGGTCAAATCCAACTAAATATATAAATGTACAAATGAAAAGAGATGATGAATTGGGAGTTGGCTCTGGATTAATGAGATAATCCCAGGATATTAGGCTCTTTTCTTCACAATTCTTAGTGGTTTTGAGGTCCTTAGTTGATAAGTAAATCCTGAGAACATTTTTGTGAAGTAGGGCTCATCTCCTTTTGAAAAATGCATGCCTGTACTACTAATGCTGAGAGTGATGAGGGGGTTTGGCCAAGATCACATAACTGGGAATTTGCAGAATTCCATTTAAACCCAGTTTTCTGATTTCAAATCTATGATTTATTCTGCTCAGTACCCATTTTTACATATTGACACTGTTAAGTGGTGAATGCCTGGAGTGCTAGGAGAATATGGTAATTACACCCCCCCCCCCCAAGGATTTTGAAGCAGAATGTTCTGTGGGTGGTAAATAAACTTCTCTTTGTCATGGGGCATAGAGGTGGAATGATTATACCTATGCTTTTAAAAACAAGTTCTGTTGGTTCACTTTGAACAAGCAATGATCACTCTCTTTAGTATTGTCATTTGTTTGTAGCCTTGTTGATTCCCCTTATTTGTTCCCTCTCTAGCTTCTACTGACTATTTGCTTTTAACCAGCACTGCTCAGTTGTTAGAGTTTTGTCATCCCTTCCACACATTCTCCTACTCATCACCCTCGCTGAATAGTCGCACCTTTATGTAAGGGATAGTATGGTTTGTTTCCTTAACTACTTTCCTTTTTCTGTTCTCAGCACCATGCAGGATTGATTACCTGTAGAGTTTGGTCGAGTTAACTCCATTTTATTTATCTTTTGAGATGTGTCTTTAATTGCTAAAGGGACTGCCTGCTATTTCTTTTCAAATTATACTGAAATTGCTGACTGAATTCCATACAACTACCTGGAGGCAAATTTGGTGGAAAATATTTTATGTTACTTCCTGAGCCCCATAATGAAACAGGCTCTGTTTGTTTCAAACTACCAAAGCTGGCTTTGGTCCTAAATAAAGTTTCTAAAATTCCTTTCTAGCCAAACATTTTAATTGTTTGTATTTTTAAAACTGCCAGCTTAAACAGCTAGGTTCTTCCAACTGTGCTTGTGAAATATTTGATCTCATTAAGGAGCAAATCATTTACACCCTATGTTACAGACCATTGTTGGTAAAATTAGGACTCCTGTATCTGCTGAGGTACGATCTCCTCTGGTGTTGAGAATCTCTAATAGGAGAGGATGGGATTAAGTGCATGCCCTTGCCTGGTTGGACGCCATATTGCTTATTACTTTCTGGCTGGCAGAGCAAATCACTCCATCTGCACTCGCTCTTCCATTCTAGCCCAAAAAGACCAAATACTGCCTTCAGGCACTGCCGCATGCCTGTGGGTTGGATCTAGACTCTAAATGTCCTCTTTACCTTTGTGAAACACTTACAGAGGGAATCACTGAGAGTGGAGTTGGTGAGAGGGGACCTGTGGTTCATCAGCATGAGCCAGTGTCTTAAGAGGGTGTTGAACTTGCCTTCTCCTGCTTTGCCTTCCTTACTTGGCTTCCCTGTGGACTGGTTCTGTGTGGTGGTGAATTACCTGCTCACTGACATACTGCTTCCTCGATAGACACACGACCTTCTGAGATATTTGTTGTTGCTGTCTGCTGGGGATGTGTTACCACTGGGGGCAGAACAAGTGCCGATCCATCTGCAGATGTTCCTAATTAGGGCCAGTGCCATTTTTCACAGCTGTGGGCCCAAAAACTGCAGTTCCCACCTAATCCCTGAACCAGTGAAAGCCTGGAATGAAGGGAATATGTGCAGCTCCTGTGTTTCTGGATGTGAGAGCGCTAGTGAAGGTTTCTTCTGAAGAGCTCGTCTGTCTCCTGCTTGCCTTCTGTTGGGGATTCTAGCATTTGGTTCCCATTGGAATGGCTTGCTGGGTCTGATGCTGATTTGGACATAGGGGCACACCCCTTTTAGAATCACTCCTTCTCCCACCGTGGCATGGACTTTTACTGACACGAAAAATGTCTGCCACCCGTTGCTGTGCCCTGTCCTGCATGCTCAGGGCAGGTCTCCATACCGAGGTGAGGACGGGCTCATGTTGAATCAGAAACACACACCTCTAGAGCTTCGGAAGTGATAGTCTTCTCTTCTTCTCTAGAGTGGTTCAGCCTTTTATTGCTCTCTGCTTTCTCCAATCCCTTTTCATAAAGACCCTTGCTTCCTGATTTCTTGCTAATTAACTTTCAGCATGTTACCTTTTATTTAAAAAGGTTTCCCATATGTGTAGAATCACTAGCTAGCATGTAACATTTAAAATGGACCAAGAGCATGATGCGCATTGAGCAAAAAGACAAATTGAATTTAAGGGATTCCTTGTATCTTAATTTATTTCTGTGTTGTCTGTCATCTTCTTCCTGACTCTGTCGTCTTCTTTCTGACTCCTCCCCAAGATTTTTTTGTGTCAAAAGAATTCTTTATCATTAATCTAATGGGTGACAAATACTTGTGTGTATTTTCTTTTATTACAGCCAAACAAATGAACTTTGAGCCTCTTGTCCTTTCCTCTACTTGCAGATGAAGAAACAAACTTACTGGGAGAAGCATTTTGCCCTAAATCTGACACACAACGCATAACCTTGTCATGATCCAAGCATAAGTACTTACTTCTGACTCAGAAGCCCCATTTAGCTCTGCAGAGCCTAATTCCTTGATCTTATAGCTAAAGAGAATAATACTCAGAGAAATTAAAACACTTGCACAAACTAGTTGATTACATTACGTGAGTTTCCTGAGTGTATAAGCAATACTTCTTCCACATTGCCTTCTAACTTAATTAGATAAAGCAATTGAAGTGGATTATACTCACCTCCATGCAGTGGTGGAATATTACCCCTTATTTTTCTCTCCCTTGCCATCCTCGACTATCTTTTGTGAAATGAGGATATTTTCCTATTTGGATCCTTGTTCCTGTCCCTGTGCCTATGCCCTCTCTCTGCTGCAGGGCTGGCGGCCTCAGGGGATTTTGAGTAGTTTGGACTGAACAAAGTTGTTGTTTTTTTGTTTGTTTGTTTGTTTCCAAATAAATTCCCGATAAAATAATCTCTTTCCCACCAGTTTAGCCCTTCAGTCCCAACATTTCCTGTACCATGAATTGTCACTGTTTAAGCATCAGAAACCTCATCCTAATCCTGCCACACAAATTAGCTTACATCAGTATCCCAAGGGTATGATGGAATCAGTGAAGCATAGAATTTTTGAGCTGGAAGGGATCCTCAGTGCAGGTCTAAAGGAATTTAAGGAGTGGTTCTATTGAAATCGGGCATCACGCCTAAAAGGAATCTGATATATTCAGTGTCTGCTTTCAGTTCCCCTTTGATTTCCTTTTATATGTGTCAGCGCAGGTATAGACTTGTGCCCTCTTAATCCATTTCTGTGAAAAAGCAGTAGAATAAGGTGTGAATGGCCTGGAAAGCCAATCACAGTTCTGTTATGTGTGGGTAGCACCAATGTACATTTCTACACTGAATGCTTTTGCAAACTGTACTAACAAGACTGATCTCTATGACAGTGTCTTCAACTACATAAAGTGCCTTCTGGAATAAGGCAGAAATGTATGGTGCCCTCACCTTGATTATACTGCATGCGAATTAGTTCCTGTGCCTTCTAGGCAAGCCTAAATCCCACCAGTGCAAGTTTATACAATTTTCCTTGATTTTTCTGAGCTGAAGCCTAACCAGTAACCCATAAACAAACTGACCAAAATATTTTGCTACAGGAGTGTGATCCCAAAATAATTCAGAGAAACATAGTATATACCCAGATCACATTCATTTACACAGTTCTGAATGTTTTGTCACCATTTCATAATATCAGTATAGTATGAAACAAATATTTGAATAATCTGTTAAATGACTAAATCACTTAGCTAGATTTATTTTCAAATAATTTCTTATGACACAAATCCATTGAGTTTTGCAGGATTGTATTGCCATTTAGAGAGGAGACATGCTAGGTAAGCTAAGGGCATAATATATATTTTTTTGTATGAGATGAGCAAAGGCTATTGGGAAAGGAATAATGTATTTTCAATTTTCTTCCCATATGATAGAATGAGACTGGCTTTGAATCTATAACTGACCAAAGTCCACGTAATAAGTAACATTAATTTTGCAATAATTTTGTGAATAAACCTCGCTTCTTTTCCTCGGGAAGCTGAAGATAGGAAATGAGAAAATAATGTACCAAAATTGTTGTTTATTCATTAACCATATGTATCTGTTGCACACCAGCTATTTGTTGGGTTTTTTATATGCATGGGAGATACCAATGGAAAATTCCATTTCAATGAAGTTTACATTCTAGTGCAAGGAAATGACAATGAGACATACTAAATATACCAAGCCTATACTATGAGCGAAGAAAGCATTCTGGGCAAAACTAGAACAAGGTGGGAGGTTTTGGGGGTTGCATATGTAACTAGAATAATCTGATAGTTTCTGAGAAAGCAACATTCAAGCAAGATGCCATGGAGGAGAAGTGAGCCATGTGAATGTCTGGGGGAAGGCAGTGTCAACTGCTAGGGCAAAAGCCTGGAGGTGGGACTGGTCTGGATGGTTTCAGAAACAGCAAGGAAGGTTATCTGGAAGGAAGTGCACAAGGAGTTAGTAAAAATTGAGAGAAAACAGCAGGGTGTTGTGGGGAGTGGGAGAGGATAGTTCTTGTAGCTTTGTAAGCATTATTTTGACTCTGATAACAGGGAAGCCACTGTTGTGCATGTAGCAAGGGAATGAGCTGGTCATCAGGAACACTGGCTGGCACTGTGCAGGGTGGAGCAGAAAAGGAGGGGAGAGACACTGGTAAATAGTCTAGGCAGCAATGTCAGTGCCACCTGAACACAAAGAGAATAATGGAAATTTCTACACTGGCAGAGTAGCCAAAGTCATCACGATAGCAATGTAAATATGTCAAAATGCAGTCATTTACTTGATTTACAGTAATGCAAAATCAATAGTAATGGGGCAGGGTACTTGGGAAGTCTATTCACTTTTTTATGATATAATGCAGTGTGAATTGGATTGTTCCTTTTGTTAGAGACCAGCAGTATTTATATTTGAACTGTACACATGGTCTTCTGGCTATTTGATCCAAATTCTACTCTGCTGAGATGAATAAAAGTGGAAATTTTTATTTTTAATGGTGATGAGAACTCATGTAATCATTGATAGGCACCCGCATTCCAGCCTCCACTGATATGTTAGGCAGATGAGGTCAGAGGTAGAATTTGAGCAACAGGGTTTGGGATGAACTTTTGGCAAGTCAGAGAAAGAGGGTTGACTTGTGAGTTTCACAAGGACTGGTTTTAAGCAGCCAAGCACGAGGTGACAGTTTTGTGTGCTTGAAAAGGGTGTGGGAGACCACTGAGGACTTCATTCACACTTCTGCTTGAAGACTTCCCAGGACCCCAAACTTTAGAAAAAACTGACACCTATGTGATTGGATTATATCTGATATTAATATCTGTAGGAATTCATTTTGCAGGAATTCATTATGTTTTCTTTAAGTTTGTAGCTGACCTGCTTGATTTAATTAGGTAGGAAATACTTTAGTAGAAAAGTGCTTTTTTTCTTTATTTGGAAGGAAATCTGTTTGTGACAGTAACACTAATTTTAATAATTAGATAAAAAAAAGGTGTTACTATGAATGGGACTGAAATTTAAAAGAAGCAGGGCAGAGTATTGGGTAAGGAAGAGGAATGGGAGAGCACTCCAGAGGCGGGATGGACGCAGAGCCTGCCATCCATGCTGAGAACCTCTGGGCCCTAGATTCACTGCCACTTCGGAAGGTGTCCTCTTAATGGATTTCGCCATGAAGTCATTTTGAGCCAATCCTTCCAAACGGGCTCTTTTGGATGGAATACCTCATTTATTTGCTGACACTTTTCAACAATTAAGTAAGAAATGGAGATGTGGAAAGAGAAGGAGAAAGATAACAAGCTTTGTCTCAGATGGACCTGCCACTACAGAAAAGGCTGGAGCGTCAGCCTCTTTAGTCTCTGGTACCAGAGCTGCAGGTCATTCTGTTAATGTTCAGCCATCAGTGATGAGTCTTCCTCTACATTCCTCACAGTCCTGCCTAACTCCGGGGCCTCTCCCATTTGGGTACCACTGCAGGAGAATGTGGAGGGATGGCTGTGGTCTCTTCCCTCAGGCTTTCTTCTACCTCATTGTAAAACTCATAGAATACTTTAGTAAAGGTAAATTCTGTTACAGTTGGAAAGCTTACAATGAAAATAGATGTGGAGGAGAGAATACTGATGTTCTGAGATGAGTTAGATACCTTTCTTATAGTTTCTTGTTAAAGCCACCAAAATGCCAGGCTAGCAAAACATGAAGAAGACACTGATGTAGGTACAGGAGCGTGATGCTGTTGTGCAGTGTGTCCTGCTGGAAAGCTCATCAGATGCAGGTCTATGACCTACCCTGGCACCAGTTCCAGTCCCCGTGACAACCCCTACCCCTATTTTATCTTTTCCTTCTCTGCTTTTTACTTGATGCTTTCTTATTTATTCTTGTAGCCTTGGCCTAGTTTTTAAAAAGAAACTGAAACAAGTTTTCATATAATATAGATGATGAAATTTCTCTTTGGCTTGGAAAGCACAGCTAAGGCTTTCGTGGTTATCCCCTGACAGCACCCCATATTTTCCATCCACCTGGCAGCGAACAGACACAGCAGGAAGGACTGCCTTCTCTGAAGCAAGATATTGGCTGGGGGCATTTCTAGAGTATGTTAGTATTAGGAAAAGAAAGGTGAGGGGTCATCTCTAATGGCATCCATTTAAACAAGGGCTGAACTTGAACTATCTGTCTAACCATTTCCCGGCAAACCTTCTTTGTCTTTGTTTTCTCTCTAATTCAGCTAAGTATTGAACAGATAAAATGACAATTCTGGAATTGAGGTTAAGAACCATAGTAGGCTATATTTTCTAAGACATGGCCTAGTTAGAGTTTTGGTCCCGCAAACTCCCCTGTAACTTTGCCACACCCCCCAGGAGATGAAGTTTACTTACTCTCCTTTTCCTTTGAACAAGAAAGAGTGTTTTGGGTTTTTCATTGGGTAGAATGTTGTAGAAATGGCACTAAGTTGGCACAAAGCCAACTTCTAAGGCTTTGTCATAAGTGTGTGTGAGAGAGAGAATTGTGTATTTGTGGGTCTGTATGTGACTGTATGAATCCATGTGTATCTATATGTGTCTTTGTGAGTTTCTCTGTGTGTGTGTCTGTGTGTGAGACTATGTGTATGTTGAGATGTTGTGTGTGCCTCATAATGCTTTCTCATAGAACCCAATCATCATGCTGTTAGGAAGCCAAGCTCCCCAAGCCCTTATGTGGAGGCCTTCTGTCTGTCATCCCCCTCCCCGCCACACACACACCAGCTAACGTCCCAGACAACAGTTGGAATCAACTGCCAGATATCTGAGGGAATGAGACAGATTTCAGGTGACTTCTTTACCTATTGAGCCACTGAGAAATGCCAACTACTGCCAAGTGGAGCAGAGTTGAACTGTCCCTGATGAGCTCTTCCCCAAATGGTGCTTTGTATGCAAGACAAATACTGTTTAAAGTCACTAAGTTTTGGGATTCTTTATTACAAAGCAATAGATAATTGACTAGGCACCTAAACTGGCATTCTATAAGAGAAAATTCTGGTCTATAGCAAAAGCAGGTTTTCCTTTCAACACGGTTATAGTAGATACCGTTTCTTCTTTTGCTAATTTCCTTACAATGTTTTCAGAAAAACATTGTTCTTAGAATGAAACCATTGGATAGTGATAAAACGAAGAATGGGAAGCACTGCATCGGATAGGAAGGGAAATACGTGTGTACGCATAAACACATACACATATTGAATCTAGTACAGCCATGTAATCTTTTCCAGAATGATGCAGCTTAGGGGACTGGCTTTACTAGAGAGTATTCTAATCTAACACCTTCTACTGGACGGGTGCAGTTTTGCTTATTTCCTGTCTCCCACCTCCTGTCTAGCTGTCAAAAATGAAACAAGGTCAGCAGAGGTTATCGGGAGCCTGCAAAATAGCAGGCAGCTCTAGAGTTTGCTCAGGCCCTACATTGTTGCTTTACTGCTTTGTGTTGTTCTGTGCCGCCAGTGACAGCCCTTGCATTCTTGTAAAATAAAACATTTTTTTAAGCTAGTATTTGTACTTGTTTTCCAACAGAAGTATTAATTTTCAGGGTATGTGGACATCGATTTTTCCAGAAACAAAAATTTGAATTTTTTTTTTAAAGGAGTAATTGTATTGGATGATAAATACTCTCTTGTTTGTTTCCTCTGAGGTTTCAAAATAGAATTTTCAACATAAAATCCTTAACTGGAGATCACAATTCATTGTAAGTCAAAGCTTGAAGTTTATTCTGTGTATAATTGTCTCAAATAATTGAGGTTGAAAAGGCAACTTTGACTTTTCTTTTTCAACTTTCTTTAATCAAATGAACTCAAAGGCACAGCTGACCCCTTCTGACTGGACTTTTTTTGAGCTTAGTTTGGGAACTGCACTTTATTGAAATCATTTTGGTTGGGTTTTTCTTTGTGGGTGTGATCTTGAAGTGTCATGAAGATACTGTTAGGAATAGACTGTACCTTTTTCTTTTCTTTTACTAAATAGAACCACCTACTCTATTCAGAAGAATTAAGATGAGTAGAAACCAGCTATTTAAAGATTTTAAGTACTGGGCCATTTTGTTATCATTTCTGAGTCATTCAGACCTTTCTTTACAGTAGTATTTCATTGTGCTCCCATTAGAAAATATATGCACATGTGGAACGTATTCGGCTGTAATGTGTAGAGAGAGATGCAAGTTAAACATGCAGCTGGATCCCAGGCATTTGTTAAAATTTTAAAGCTTTCAGGCTGGAGGCAATTTTTTAAATGGTAACTTTCGCTTCTGAGGCGGAACAGACATTATCTCAGCTAGCTCATTTGTTTTTGATTCTCTGTAGTTTTTAAGGACATTTTTAACCAAATGACCAATCTGGGGAGACCTAGGAAATAAATGTCTTATCTATTATGACTTGAAGGTTTCAACGCATAAATCATAAATCAAACATCAACAGATGCTATATGAAGCAACTTTAAACTCAAAGATTTAGAGCCTCAAATGGTAATTTTGTAAGGAAGTTGATATATAGTCAATAAAGGAAACAAAAGTTATTGGGATAAAAAATGAACCAAATAGGGCTAACTTGAAGGAAAGTCATTTAAAATAGCATCTGGGTATCAGACGGTCTGACTTATATGATGTGAAATGTATTGAAAAGAATGATTAGACAGCATTTGATTATTAGGTAACTCCAATCACTTGTGATAAGTTGGAAATACAATACAACTAGTTTCTAAAGTTTTACAAATTGTGATTACGGCACAATTTCACTAAAGGTCAGATATCATCCTCCAGGCTCATGGGGATGAGCTGGTTTACTGAAAACTGGAATCATTGCTCTGAGGAATATGAGAGAATTGGTACTTTCAGTTAATTCCCCACATTTTCTTAAGCTAAACTCATTTAAAATAAGCTTAAATGCTATTGACTTTTGACATTACAAAGTCCTAACAAAATCACTGTAAGTCAAGAATAATATAAATGCAAACCACCAAAGTTTATTAAATAACTAGAATTAAGCAGCATTCTGCGCACTGGCTCCAGCTTTTATAATATATGACACTACGTGTAAGTGTTGTTTAAAAGCAAAAACCTAAGGTGCTTCATTAATTGGAGAAATTCAAAAACTTGTACTTCAAATAGAAGTATTTATGGGAGGTAATATTAAATCATCAGAGCAAAAAGAAATTAAAATACATATTAATTGTGTAAATATTTCAGGTAAATCGAACCATTTCCTTATCCAAAGCTATGGTGAGATAAACCATGAGTTCTGTCTCTGTCAAGAGACTTCAAAAGCAAGTACTTGAGCAAAGTGTTAATTAAACTCAGTGCTTGAAAATCTGTATACTTGACCAATGAGAGACGATGCAGAGATTAGGACAGCAAAACCATCATTTGCTGTGCTTAAAAGTTCCCTCTGGGTTTAAGCAGACTAAAACACAGTTAATTAATTAATGGGACCCTTTTCCAAAGGGCCTTGGGATTAGCAATTCGACATACATTCTAAATGTCTGTGCTACCTGTCACTATATAAGAATATGGTGATCATAGTTATGGGCTAATTAGATATAGACTAACTCTCTTTTACTCATTTCCATTCATTCACACTGAATTTATTCATTCAACAAACATCTTTGAAGTGGCCACTTTTCTAGGAGACAGGACTATTAAAGTAAACAGAAACAGCACAATATTTGCACTCATAGGCAGATAATCCTTGTACAAAACTTGTGTATTCTTCATCACTATTTCAGTGTTTACTTTGGTCAAGTATGAATTCATTCCACTGATTCTATTAATTTATTTTCTTGAGTAGTAAGATCCAGCTTCCTATCCATGACTGAGACATTTATGATGTATAGCCAGAACAAAAGTTAAAGCTATTCTAGAGCAACATTTTAAGTACCATAATACGTATGAGTAGATAATTACATAAACAATTATGAGGAATCTCTACCACATCGCAGGTGTCTGGGAAGGCTACCTAGAGAGGAGGATTCATATTTGGGGATTTGAGATTTGAAGGTGATTGCAAGTTAGTTAGAAGGAGGAAGGAGGATGTACAGAATATTCTAAATCAAAAAAAGCAGGATATTCAAATTACAAAGGTGTGCAAAGGTGAATCTGCAGATAGTTAATGTGGTGATAAGGCAGGTGGGAAGAAGGAAAGGGTGAGAACAGATGAGGAGAGGAGATAAATGCAGAAGAGTTTAAAGGGAAGTGTTACAAATATAGCGTTTCACCTTATATCCTTGGAGAATTAATGAAGGCTGTGTAGCTAGGGTGTTGGTATGCTGCAGAAAGAACCCTGGCATTGATGTATAATCTGTCCTCTGGATACATTCTTCTGCTAAGGAATTTGTTCTTTAAATGTAGGTTCTTGCTGTTCTGTTATTTTTACTGTTCATTCTGTCTAAAATAGTATATTTTCCCATTTCAATCACAGCTGTTTTCCAAGGTCCAGTGGAAATCTCACTTCCCCATTCAGCAATCCTCCAGGAATATTATCAAGCACCTGTAGCATCAAACAGACATGGCGTCTGCCCTTGTGGAGACTTGCCTGATTATGCTTAGTGAAGGTGAATTCTCTTCACCTCAAACTCCCCTAGGAGTTTGTTATATTGCTCATGTGATGCTTATTTTGAATTCCCTTTGAATACCTCAGGGCTCTGTCAAGGAACATGCAACTCACTCACTTTGGAATTTGGGTACATTCCAAAGAATTGAGAAACAAGACTATGTACAAGATATGTGCGGGTCCTCAGATCCATATGACTGTCTAGCACACCACTTCATACTTTAAATATTAAACAGTTTATTATACCCATGGATTCTGTGGGTCAGGGGTTAGAGAATACAGATGATGATTCTTTCCTGCTCCATGATGTCTTGGGCTGCAGTTGCAACAGATCAAAACTGGGGAGGGGGGGGGTGTTGACTAGCCATCAACCCTTGATGGCTAAGTATAGATTCGCTTTAAGGCTTTGTCACTCACTCTTCTCTGCTTTCCTCAGAATAGCAGCAAGATGTCCTGTGGCTCTAAGTACAAGTTTCCCAGTAAACACGGTAGAATCAGAATCACCCTTTATGAGATAACCTCATAATGCATAGAACCCTGGTTGTGCTGCATTCTATTAGTTACAGTAAGTCTCCAGGTCAACCTAAATTCAAGTGCAAATATTCTAAATTTCATTGAATGAGATGAGGTCTTTGCATCTGCACACAGATATGACATTGCTATATGAGAGTTTATGAAAGCTATCAGAAGATAGTCCTTTACCTTTGATCTAACAAGAGTAGTATCTGCACTGAAAATAGGGCAAATACAGGGGAAGGGAATGACCTGGTTGGTGGGTCTTCACCTAGCTGCAGGATACAGTCGACAGAGAGAGAAACAAAAAGGGCTCATTCACATAAGGAAGGAGGAAATGGGAGAATGGAAAGTAAAAGAGGAAAGAAAATTTGTTGGCTGGAAGGTGGCCAGATGCCATCCTTCCTACCCCCGATAGCATCTGCTGCATAGAGACTCAAGTCCAACCTGAAGCTACATGTAGCAAGTTGGCAACTGTACAAGACTTGAGTTTAAGTGAGGCCAGCCTATGGAGAGGGCAATGGCCCACGAGCTGAGCCTTGACTGTTAAAACTGGAGCCACACATGTGGCAAAGCAGAAGAAAGCAGCCCCACGGTGGGGCTGGTGAGCTTTCAATTTACTAGAATTGAGCTATAATTCACTCAAATTATAGCAGAAGTCCTGTAATGGGACTGTGCTGTCTGTAGAGAGATATAGCTAAATGAAGACAAGAAGGAAGAAGGATACAAGAAAATAAATACCCGACTTTACTCACTTTAGGTTCTCTGGTGCCTTCTCATTGGACACACCCTAGTGAAAGCCCAGGAATGCCCCATATAGATCAACCTCATGAAGCTGCTAACAGGGTAGAAATGGTAAAACAAAACAGAATAATACAATAAACAAAAATATAGACATGGAGGGATGAACAAGCTATCTAAAATCCTGTTATTCCTGCTAATCACGTTCTCCCTAAAAACACTTACTGAAGTCTTCCTGTGTTAAAAAGTGCTCCAGGCCCTCCCTGGTGGCGCAGCGGGTTAAAGCACAGCATTGAGAAGCTAAGGCCATTTCACATGAGTTCGATTCCCGCCTGCCCCGGAGGAGATCCACATGGCGCGGCAGACCTCTCCTGACCTGCCCGCTGCTCCCCTTAGCAGTGCACTTCATTGATCTGCCTGTTCTGCTCCCCACTCTGTCTTTGGTGAATCCTCTC
>NW_004567121.1:21545704-21546978 GCF_000260355.1 Condylura cristata
GATTTGGTGATGGGAAACCCGTGGGGATTACAATTGAGATGAAAAAAAAATGTGCAAAATGATGTAAAAATAAACTTTTTAATAAAAAAAAATGCTCCAACAGCTAAAGCGTGTTTTATATAATAGAGCTAACAATTTATTTGTCAAACAAGGAAATGATTGGTAACTAATTCTAGGAATGAATACATACAAAGAGAATATCCTTTTTACATCAGGTTTCCCTTTCTAATTCCATATGGATTTAGAAGTAAGATACTAATTATAATTAGTTTAAGTGGTAAATAAGTCACATTATTTCTACCTTCTACATTTTAAAACCTAATGCATAGCATTTAAATAGGTTTGTCACCAATGTTTAAAATAGAAGAAATAGAAGTTGAGGTTTTTTTTTTTTTTCTTTTTTTTAATAAGTGAAGGAATCCTATTCCTAAAGAGTAATGTGAACTGAGAACACAATTTGGGTGGCAGCTTAGTTTTATTGTTGAGAATGTCTCATGGCAATATTGTCATAGCTAGGCTGTTAGCAATGGTGGCATTTCTTCTCTCTTGTTTTAAATGTCTGTTTTTCTAAGGGATTCTTGGAAGGATATTAGGAAGTTAAGGGAGACTTTTATCAGATAAAATATGCCCAAGACTCCAAGTATTGTTTGGGGAGGCAGTATATGCAAAAAGGTGCCATTATGGTAAAGAAAGGCTAAGGTACATGTTATTGTATTTCCATTAGCATGATTTAGCCCCTGTTAATAAAGAAGCTAATGCAAATGGGAAGGTGAGTGATTTGTTGTAAGGCACATCTCAAATGAAGCAAAAGAAATACTAACACGGTTATTATCCTTCTTCATGATTAGTGTTGCATTATGGATCAAATAAACAAGATAATGGTTTATGAGTATGAATCAGAACTGACAGAGAGCATCCCTTAAGTGCTTTACTCTCTGAGTGGGCCTCACCTTCCCCAGTTGAATTTTTAATTGAATATTGCAGGCATTTATCCCCTGATGTCCAAGAAACTTGGGAACTGTTGAATGTAATAAAATAACCTAATAGATACATATCAGATTAAGGATGTCAGAGGTCTAGAATCATAAGCTTCATTCTAATACCTTTGGCATCATTATACTACCACCAAATTCATGATTTGAGAGTATATTTAAAAAGGAAAATTAAGGGACCTCCGTGGTGGTGCAATGGGTTAAGTAGCACAGCACTGTCAATGGATCTGCAGCCACTGTAGCACAAGTTCTATCCCCGGCCAGGGAGGTGACCCACATGGC
>NW_004567121.1:21547773-21661758 GCF_000260355.1 Condylura cristata
TACCTTAATCAGGGCATTGTGTCTTTGAATTTAGGACACTTACTGTCAATGTAAAATAGAAAAATAAATTTACCCATTAGGGTTAGTCTATGATGTAGGTAGAATTTATGTATGATTGATTCCACTTTTAGAAAGAATAGCTATATGGTAGCAAATTCTTATGATGTTGCCTCATCCTAAAGTAAAGGTTATACACAGATTTAGTTCCCTTCAGTACATAGTTTCACAAATCTTCATTTGATATTTAAAATTAAACCTATTCAGATTGCACAGACTCATATTAGAACATACTGTCTTCCTTTCTGAATCACCATTTATTGGCCCTTACACTTCTCTGCCTTTGTCAAATGAGACTGTCATTCCCGCTGACTTGTTTTAAGCTAGATTTTAAGCTCATTTCATTGAAGCCTCTTTTTAATTAGGCATTATGCCCTGCCATTTTTCTTCTTCAAAAGCATCTCATAGTTTTACGTCCTCTACTTTTCTATTGTTACTGCCATTGTAATTTATACCTAAGGTAATTTGAAGCATTTTTAGGAACTTGGCGAACCAATCTTGGAGGATGCACATCTGGTAATAATGCAGTCACTGGAAACAGCACCTACTTTACAATTTTCATGTATAAAGCAAGGAAATTGAAGCTGAGATAAGTTGAGGGTTTTGCCTAAGGTTTTGAACTTGGTGATTTGGAATCTCCATTCATGCTTATTCCTCTCTGCTATTTGAAGTGCATTAAAGAGAGGGACTTCTCTAATTGTAGTGCTTGGAGTTATTATATGTGGGTTAGTTTTCCCAGCAAATCATAATTTCCTTTAAAAACTAGTTTAAGTCAGGGCCTCCCTGCTGGCTTTACTGGGTTAGGGCACAGCACTGCAAGCTAGCCCCAACCACTTCAGTGCCAGTTCGATCCCTGGCCCGAGAGGTGATTCACATGGCGCGGCAGACCTCTCCTGACCCACCTGCTGCTCCCCTCAGCAGGGTACTTTGTCGATCTACCTGTTCTGCTCCCCACTGTCTCTGGTGAATCCTCTCACCACCCCTGCACCTTGCATAAATTAATAAAATTTAAAAAAAGAACTACCTAAGTCATGATGCTGTGAGAGTAATTTTCTCTCTCTCTGAGTTGGGATGTGATGCAGTAGACATTGGGAGGAACACTGAGTGCTTTTTAATCCTAGATAGTAAAACCCTGATCTCTAGGTATGACTGTGATTTCTAGGTAGGAGCTCAGCTTCTGTTTAATTGAATCAGAAAAGGGGGATGAGATGGGAGACATAATGATACCTAGCAAAACAACCAGCAAATACTGAATTCAGGAGAATTTGCAAGATATTGGAGGCAGAGGAGCTAGAATTGCCCAGTAAGTTACTCTAGATGTTTAAGATAATGTTCTTTAAATCTTATCATCAGCGAAGATTTACATTATAAGGCAGCATCATGCCCTGAACTGAGAATTCTGTGTATTTTAGCACATCTCACATATTGGTTTTAGGATTGGGAAGAACTATATTCCACTCTATCCAGGAATATTTGAAAATGTTCCTGAAAAGGTTAAGATGTTGCTTTAGTAGAATTATACAATTAAGTTATGCTTATTATTAAAATTTTAATATCATGTTAAAATATCTGATTTTAGACTCCTTTGCTCTCTGCTATGCAAGGCAAGATAATTTTACTCCTTAATAATAGTACATTATCCTTTCTTTACCAAGAAGTTAGCCAAACTCTAATCATTTCTGTTCAATTAATCCAATCTTTTGCTTAATTAGCTAGTTACCTTTTTCCTTTTTGTTTTTTTTTTTTTGGTGTATCCTTTGCTGTGGAAATATATAGCTTTATACTTCAAAATTGGACAAAAATGCCTGAGGTTTTTCTAGCTTCAGTTTCTAACTCCATAGTTACAGAAACATGTATCATCTTATCACACTTGTTCATTAAAGAGCAGCACCCCATAACCCATGAGACTGTGGCTTGTCTAAGGTCAATATTTTTTTTTCTGGGTCATTACTTCCACGAGTCTTTTGCTGTTAAACCTCTATGGTTTGCATAATTTTTTCCAAGAAATTGTCATGATTTTTCAATCTTAACACCATTTTCTGTCTTGTTCATATTTATGACTTTATAATTGGACTTTGTAAATATAGAGAACATCTAATGTTTACATATATGTTCATTTATCATCTGAGTAACAAAATTCTTCATACCATTCATTCAATTAATCATTAATTTAGTCATTCAAAAATCAGTTACTGATCTTGTGTAATAGATATTATAGTTATTATAAGACAGCTGGTAAAAATGTCTGCCTCTGATAAATTTATGACCTACTAAGAATGATAAGCAAGGTACACTGTGCTTTATGTTCAGTTTTAAAATTCTAAATCTGTCACATACATACTGACATATTAATTGAGGCATAAGATCTTAATATGAATAGCTTTGCAGAACCATTCTGATTGGTTCTGATCAGATAAAACCAGCTCTGATCAGTTCAGACTGGGTAAAACTGGTTCTGATAGGTTTTGCTTGGTTCTTATCAAATAAAAATGGTTTGAACTGATTGAACCTGGTTCTAAATGGATAATTGCAGACTGGATAAATTGATTCAAACTGGTTCTGACTGAATAAAACTGATTCAAAGTGATTTTGATTGGTCTGAACAGATAAAACTGGTTCTAGCTAGATAAAATTGGTCTAGATGGCTTCTAAATGAATAAAACTGATTTTGACCACTGTGCAGAACCAGTTCTGATTGGTTATGACTGGATAAAACTAATTTGACCACTTCTAACTGTGTAAAACAGTTCAGACTGGTTCTCATGGGTTAAGAACCAATCCAAACCTGTTGAAACAGATTCTATAAACCTGGATAAACCCAGCTCAATTGGTTCTGACCATGTCAAACCAGTCTTTAATGGATTAAACTAGTTCAAACTGCTCATGGTGGTTCTGATCAGATAAAGCTGGTTCAGAATGGTTGTGACTGTACAAAACCAATTTAAGCCATTTCTGACCAGATGAAACCAGTTGAAACTGGTTTATCCAGTGATAAAACTGTGTGAAACCAGTATTGATTTCATCTCACCGAAAAAAAAAAAAAAGTCTTGACTGACTGACTAGAATAAGGTGGTTCAAATTGGTACTGATTGGTTCTAACTAGACACTAGTTCTGACCAGTTCTGATCAGATAAAACTGGTTCCAACTGGTTTTTATTTTTGTCATGGCCTCATTCTGTCTGAAGTCCAGGAATCAATATGAAGTGAATCAGGCCCACTAAAAACCCCAGGCCAATACTAGAATGCTGAAGCACTAATGGAAAATGCTTTGTGAGAATTGGGAAGTTGCTCTAGTTGCTCAGGGTGACTGAGCAAACCCACCGGCATATAAGGAGATGGGGTGGAGACACTCAACTGTCACTGATTCATTCCCTATCTCCTGAATGGTTTTGACCTCTGACTCTGACTGTTCAGAGGAGCCATCCAAGATGAATTGTCCACTCAGTCTACATCCACCCCAGGACACTGCTTTTCAATCTTTATGGCACTTATCAATGACTAACATTGTGTCTTAGTTGGTCTGTTGCTTCTCTCACTAGAAACTAAGCTTTAGGGCAGTGAGGATTTTGCTTTTACAATGAAGATCAGTTAGTTTCAAGTGGTTATTTGATTAATATTTGTTGAATGGATCTATGAATATTTCTGGAGAAAATAACTTGAAACCCTGAGACAACAGTGAATAAAATCTTAGAAATATCTTAAATGAATTGAAGTCACCAGAAACCTCTAGAAAGTCAAGATATTTTCTTTAGGCATTGACATGGAAATTAAAATTTTAAAAATATGTGTGTGTGGGCCCTCCCTGGTGGCGCAGCGGGTTAAAGCACTGCACTGAGAAGCTTAAACCACTTCCGCATGAGTTCGATTCCCGCCTGCCCCAGAGGTGACCACATGGCGTGGCAGACCTCTCCTGACCCGCCCACTGCTCCCCTCAGCAGTGTACTTCGTCGATCTGCCTGTTCTGCTCCCTGCTCTGTCTCTGGTGAATCCTCTCACCGCCCCTGAGCCTCTGGCCTGTACCCCAGTTCTGTATGTACAAATAAATAAAATCTTTAAAAAAAAAAAAATATGTGTGTGTGTGTGTGTGTGTGTATGTGTATGAGTGTATAAAGTGACAGTGACAGGTTAAAATAAAGATGTTAACTTCATTCCATTAAGAGACTTGATTTATTCCTTGCACTCTTGAAAATACTTTTACAGTTATTAACACAATGCATTTTAACTTTTTTTTTCATTTCTTTTTGCTATAAAACAACACAATTGTTTGTTGCATGGGCACATGAACTTGAAATTGCATAAGCCATGACAATTAAACTTGATAGTTCGTTTTCTGGTCAAAGTGTGCTTCTACATTAGGGACTGGGATGGAAAGAGCCTGCCTTAAATTTTTCATTTGGATGTGGTTAATTTATATGAAGAGATCAAGATGAAAAGAAATTATTTTCAGAGAACACAGTAAACTGACAGAAGAGGAAGAAAAACATTGATCCAGTTATGAATTTTTTCCTTAAATGTTTAATACCTGAGCCAATAAAATCTATGGAATTATGTGATACTTGTTAATAGTAAGCACTAAGGTATTTCTTTAAGTCCATTTCTTAACTGAAATTCTGTAGTCAAGGAGGGAAAAACAGACACTGAGCATGGATGATTTACACACCAATCTTGTTGATTGGTAGAGTACATATTTCCTTTAACAATATGTGATAGATTCTTTTTTGTGGGTGTGGATGTTGTGGAAAAACACAGTGGAACACTATCAGGCAATGTCATTGGTATACTAGAAATGTAATGGAATGATTTAGAAGTAGAACTTGCCCCACAATGTTATAGAATAGATCATTTGAATGTGAGAAATATCTGCTTGAAGCCTTTTCAGTGTCTCTAGTAAACTGGCATTTCCCACACCAAACCTCAGAATTATTCCTAAAGCTTCTATTAAAAGATTTCTCTATTCATGGTAGTCACTACTGCAGTATCTTATGTGTGAATTAAAATAAAGTTCTGCTACTGTAAACTATTGAAGTAGGAATGTTTCCCATAACTGTCACATAAATCTAACCTACCCTAATAAACTGCTGTCATTCCCTGTGACATTTCCTCACAGTTTTGATTTTTTTTTTAATTGTTGTTGTTGCATTTCATTTTGGGAAACTTCAGTATTCTAAAGTTATATCCCTATACAGTGTCATGAGTTGTTAGGATTCTGTTTCTCCAATAAAGAAAGATAGGGTATGTTAGAAATTGTGAGATGAAATCAGGTGTATTTATTCTTCTGCTTTTATGAGTAAGAAAACCTTTTTAATTTCTCTAAAATAATGTTCATCATGTTTATGACTTGAGAAGATTTTTTGAAACACAAAAACACGATGTAGAGCTTAGAACTTCTTTGCAGCTATTTTAATACATTTAATAGATTGTCATTCTTATTTAGAAAAGCCATGCTTAGTGCAACCACAGGTTTTGAAAATCATTAAATGAAGAATAAATTAGGGGAAATTCATGCCCACCAAGCCGCTGACTTTATCTTGAAGATAGGCAGATGCAGACAGGTGCATTTATTTTCCAGAGATGAGAAACATCCCTTAATAAAAACTTTCTCATTAGAGAAAGACTCTTAGAGATTTTATGGGAGAGTATTCTCAGTCTTCCTGGGACAATACTGAACACATGATTATTGATGACATGCTGAACAGGTTTATATTATCATTGTTATTATTTGAGTCTTTTGGTGTTACTAGACATTTCAGTGGGTTTTTGTTTTTTCCTTCATGTTCTTCTTTCTCCTGCAGATATTTGTTGATTTCTATGACATGGGATGCACTGTTTGTGGAAAACAAAGCTAACATGCCCCACTCTGTGAGCACATAGATCATAACTAATGTCAACCTCTTACATTAATATGTTTATAGTCTGGAATATTTTTTTTAATTTCATGGGCGTTTGGCTTTAAGTGTTTAAAGTATAGAAATATAACTTTAATGCCTATCCAGGGAAAGTCTTCTATTCTTTTTGGCTCTATTTGAATTTTGGATACCATCAAACTGAGCACTTAAATATTAGCTGCTACAATTTAAAAATTTACTTTGATGTATCTATTTGATTTATTGGTTATTTTTAGTGTGGAGTAATATGTCACTGATTAAATTCACATTGTACAATTCAGTAGCTACAGTTATTAGATTAAAAACACATGTGACTTAAGAAAAAGCATGTTTTATAGAAGCTTGGATACTCTGTTTTCTCACAGTTCAATAAATACCTAAGGCTATTGAATTTCAGCTCTCAGCACAAGGCACATCTCTTCAGTTAAACCTTTTTCAATTTGGTTTTGAGCATCCTACTGCTATAAGGACATGAAAGCTCAGCATTTCTTTTATTTGCTGATTTTATATCTAATGTGCTTCCCATGGCAATAGTAAGTGCAACTGTTATTATGAATTATATATATAAATATATATCTTCGTAGAGTTCTCTGGAAACAGCTATAACAACAATAACTAAGTATAGCATTAGATCGCTGGGGTTACAAAAATCAGTATTCACTTACACCTATACGTTTTAATAATAGACATGTTAAATGAACCCATAAGCAATCATAAAGGAAACTATTTGGGAGTGAAACTTCATAATTTTCTTTGAACTGCATATATGTTTATATACATATATCTTCCAATAATAATGTTTCTAAAAGATAAACAAATACATAAGTCTTTTTTTTTAGAAAAATAATCGTAGTAACCTAACATATTTTCTTAGATATATCTAATATAAGTGATAACTGAAAGCACAGCCTGCTATTAAAAAAAAAAGTCTGGATGTGGCTTTTCTTTGCAGTACTGCCTTTTAACCATTCACTCCACAGAAGCTAAACAGACATGGCATGCTTTACTGAATCTCTTTTAAAGGAAGAAAATAAAGCAGTGATTGATTATTTAAAGTATTTACCATTTGAGGATTTAAAAAAGAGTCTCAAGTGTGTCTTTTGCTGTGCAGAGATAAAGAGGCATGTGTGTGGGGTGTGTGTGTGTGTGTTAATTCTCCATACTACATGTTCCATATCATATTATAGACTGACCTTGACCCAACTCTTTCTTTGAAGGTCCAGCTGTTTATCAGTTGACTTTTAACATCTATTCATTAATATTTTTGAAATTCAAATTCAACATAGCTAATATTGAATTCCTTACACAATGTCATGAATTAGAATCTGAGATTTGTGAAACATATCACCTACTTCTAGGTTGCTCAGGAGAAAAGCTCGACCCTTCATATCAACCACCTTCTCAATTAAGTGACTTTCAGTAAATCTTCGCATTTCACCATCCCTGTTTGGCTTTAGGCTTTCAACATTTTTCATCTTAATTTCTGAAATAGGCTCAAACTAGTCCCTCTGATTTAAAGAGTTTCCATACTCCTATTTTGGATCCAGAATAAAATGTAACCTTTTCTATATAATACATGAGACTTTTCAGAATGTGGCCTTCACTACATGCCTATTAACTAAGGGCTGATCATACATTAAAGCACATAGGATTTAATCCTCATGCTTTCTCCAGCCTTCCATTTTTGCTCCTATGACTCTTTTAGTCAGTATCATCTTTCTATACTTCACTAACTAAATTCTGGATTACCTCTTTGGGGTTCTGTCCCTCAGTCACACCTTCACTTAGTCCCTCCACCCTGTTGGACTCCATTCTCTTCCATTTCTACCTTATATTAAATGATAATCAGAAAACCTGTGATTTGAAGTTCACCATTCTGGGACCCAACTCCTGTCACAGTCATTGCCTTCCTGCTCTCTCCTAATCCCTCTAATAACTTGTTTTCTCTTTGTGATGTGGTTGATCATACTTTCAATAGCTAAATCTTTCTTTTTAAGATTTATTTATGTATGCTTACAGAATTGGGGTACAGGCTAGAGGTGTGGTGGGTGAGAGGATTCACCAAAGACAGAGTGGGGAGCAGAACAGGCAGATGTACTGAGATACACTGCTGAGGGGAGCAGCGGGCAGGTCAGGAGAGGTCTGCTGCACCATGTGGGTCAGCTCCCTGGCTGGGGATCGAACTCATGCTGCAGTGGCTTTAGAGAGCTTCATAACATGGTGCTTTAACCTGTTGCGCCACCAGGAAGAGCCCTCAATAACTAAATCTTAACTGTTCTGCTGGGTAGAACAGTTAAATACTTTTGTGTTTTTGCCCAGAGAGGTTTCCTACTTTGGGTCAGTTGTAAAAAATGATCCCCTAAGTCCCTTTTAGCTGACACGGTTGGATATTTATTATTACACAGTCTTTTACTTCATGTCTACAATATTATAATGGAAAAGTTGCAGACTTGCCTACACTACAAGTTAGAGCTCTCTGTGTCACCTTGACCCTGGATTTTCTGCCTGAGTCAGCACATCTGTCTCCTTTATTCCGTCCCTGATGGTTATTTATTTTTTCTGATGGTTAGGTTTACTGACTTACCAACACCTACTACTTCAGGTTCTTCTGCAATTCAGCTCATCATTGTTTAGTAGGAAACCTTTTTTTAAGGGATTAACTCCAATATTAAAATTTTGCTAGGCCCTTCTTCATGTTGTGAACTTCTCTAAAACAATGCTCAAGCGATTCTTATTGTAGTCATTGAGAAAGTGCATTGCCACAATATGTGTTATTCATTTTTAAACACACTAAAGATAAGCTACTATCGTACTACTGCAATTCCAAAATGCTCAAATGACACATATCTGTGGGTTTGGGTATGTAAGGATACAAAAAAAAAAAAGAAAAAAAAAGTTGCATGAAAGATAGGTTACTGTGAGAGACCCGAGATGTGAACGAAGGTGATAGTAACCTTGCAATGTTTGATCTTAGCAGGTCTCAGAACTCTGTGGCACATACAGTGAGATTCAAAGGCCTTGAAAGATAGCAAAGAATCTTTTATTTGAGAGTCATAGAAACTCTGCTACCTCTGAAGAATAATTGACTCACTCTACAAATTAGAAAATAACATACCATTGTGTAAGTTTTGAGCATCTGGGTAAAGGACAGCGAATTAGTTATGTCCTACCAGAACAGAAGTGGAAAATTTCTCTAACTATATTCTTGGGTACCATGAATGTACAGCGAGTGAAATATGTTTTAGAAGGAAAATGATGAATGATTATGTCTTTGAGAGGCTTCCATTAAAGATATTAGGAGCTTTACAGCTAGTATTTTACTTTACACCTTCATATTCAATCAGAAAGAGACATATCTTAACCATAATTCTTATTCAAACAGGTAACTAAATTAAAGATACAGTCATTAAAGTTTGTTTCCTTTCTACATTGTGTTTCTATTATTTTCTCTTTCTTGCTTTTCCAGGCTTGGTTTAGAAGTTTGAAGGAAAATTTCAGTTATTTTCCCACTCTCAAGTCTTTGTTATATTCAGGCTTGCGAATTGTTCATTTTTTAGAGGTTTAAGGTGTTCTCTAGTTAGAGTTGTATATTATGCAAAGTGTAATTGTAGATTTCATTTAACTCACAATTTGAATATGAAGTCTCCATAACTAAGGTCATTTTATATTTTCTAATACACTCCAATCCAACTTGAGAAAAAATAGAATCATGTGAAAAACACCAACCAAAAAAGATGATCTCTAACTATAATTTAGAGCTCTGTGAAGATGTGGTATATGATATAGGCTTGGGAGAAAAATTCCTGATCCTCCTAACTTTTTTAGAGTCTTCCACTAAAAATAATCAGGGACTTAATTTTGTATCTATTGTTATAATTTCATATAAACTACCAGAGCTAGTGACAAATAATTTAACAACATTTTTTTTTCATATAGGTAATGATAAATTTGTAATGATAATAACTCCAAGTCCCTCTTTTTCTACCTCTAGGTGTGTATATATGTATGGATATGTGAATTAAAAGAGAGATGTTAAATGTATGCTTCATAATAATACATATTACTTTACACTTATGATAAAATTATTTATTGTGCACCATCTGTGGGAACGAAATTATTAATAATACCTCCAACCCACAGAACAATATTTTTTTTAAGATTTATTTATTTATTCATACAGAACTAGGGTACAAGCCAGAGATGCAGGGGTGGTGAAAGGCCTCACCAGAGACAGAGGGGGGAGCAGAACAGGCAGATCAGTAAAAAACACTGCTGAGGGGAGCAGCGGGCGGGCCAGGAGAGGTCTGCCACCCATGCAGATGATCTCCAGGGAGGGCGTTAGAACCTGCACTGAAGTGGCTGTGGCCAGCTTGCAGTG
Organism: Condylura cristata; assembly: GCF_000260355.1. NCBI lineage: Eukaryota > Metazoa > Chordata > Mammalia > Eulipotyphla > Talpidae > Condylura > Condylura cristata. The sequence goes on from NW_004567121.1 coordinate 21,558,094, forward strand.
CTGAGTCCTAACCCACTGTGCCACCAGGGAGGGCCTTCCCCAGAACAATATTACAAATAACTTATTATTTCCTGTTTTTATAGGCCAGTAGAAAGAGGCCTACAAGGGATAAACTGATTTGCCCAAGGTCACTAAGCCAGCAGTGTCACAGCTGGAAGTCAAACCCAACTATTTGCTTCCATATTTGGCATGTTCAATTTTATCACATTATCTTACATAATCACACAACTTGAACATGGAAGAGAGAAGCATATCAAAGTTATCTATATTAGTGAATTTAAAATAATTTTTAGGAAACTTGTGGCCAGGGAAAGTGACTGGGGGGAAAAATGTGGACATGAAAATAGCAGTAAAATATATTGCAAATTAGTCCTTGAGAAGTAAGTGTCTAAAATACTTGTTCTAGATGTAATGATAGAATATAAAGACAATTTTATGCTTGTTGAGTATAATTAGAAAATTATTTAATGAGTCAAAACCTATAAAAGTGAGAGAAATGTGTTAATTGATGGAGAGGACATTATTTCAATCTAACTCCTATTTTTTGTTGTCCTGCTATTGTGCTATTATTTCCCATCAGAATATAACTATAGAGTACAGGCCATAAACTCTGTGCTTGCCAGTCGCATACCAGAGAGCACAGGGGTTATGTAGTTATGGCAAACTTCAGTGGCATAGCTAGAAGCCACCAAGAACTTAATTTGTTTTTGTGTTTTAGCAATGCTTGCGGTATTGAGGGAGGGAGAGAGAGAAAGAAAGAGATTGTGGTAGGGGGAAAGACAGAGAGAGAGAGAGAAAGAGAGAGAGAGAGAGAAAATGAAAAAGAAAAGAAAAGAATTACTCCCTTTTAAAAGATTTATTTATGCATACAAAAACTGTTGTAAAAACCAGAGTTGCTGGGATGGAGTAAGAGGATTCTCCAGAATCAGAGTGGGGAACAGAGCAGGCAGTGATACTGAAATATACTGCTAAGGGGAGCAAAATAGGAGAAGTCTGCTGCCATGTGGGTCACCTCCCTGGCCTGGGATTGAACTTGTGCTGCAGTGACTGTGAATGGCTTCATACTGCTGAGACTTGTGCCACCAGGGAGGTGCCATCAGTTACTTCTTTAACATCACATTTCACATGAATGCAAGCTAATATAAACCAATCCAAAAATAAAATAACTAGACAAACAACTTAGTGAACTTCATGTGAATTTTATGAAAAATCTTAAAAAGATTTGTAACATAAGGTCCTCTCTGATGACACACTGCACTAAGAAGCTCAAGCCACTTCCACATGAGTTCGATCCCCGCCTGCCCCGGAGGTGACCACATGGCATGACAGACCTCTCCTGACCCGCCCGCTGCTCCCCTCAGCAGTGTACTTCTTGATCTGCCTGTTCTGCTCCCCACTCTGTCCCTGGTGAATTCTCTCACCCTCCGCATCACTGGCCTATACCCCAGTTCTGTATGAATAAAATAAATAAATAAATCTTTAAAAATAATAATAAGGCCCTCCCTGGTGGCTCAACGGGTTAAAGCATAACACTAAGAAGCTAAAGCCACTTCAGCATGAGTTCGATCCTCGCCACAGAAGTAATCCACATGGCGCAGCAGACCTCTCCTAGCCCGCCCACTGCTCCCCTCAGCAGTGAACTTCATCAATCAGCCTGTTCTGCTCCCCACTCTGTCTCTGGTGAATCCTCTCACCACCCCCTACAACTCTGGACTGTACCCCAGTTCTATATGCACAAATAAATAAATCTTTACAAAAATTGCTAAGTCTCTGCTATGCAGCATGTCATACAATAACTATCAGTTATCAGCATGTCATACAAAAACCATAAATAGCTTTTAATTAAATACATTATTTAATGCATTCAGGAGACAATGTGGTGGGAAGGACAAAGGAGCATATAGTATAATTGATGAGAGGAGTACAGAAGTACTTCCTTCTACAGAAGTAAAGAAGTGTCTGAGATCACATTGATTTTCATTAGAATCCCTATTCTCATTTAGTTCCTAGGAATGGGGTTTTCATTCAAATACCTAAACATCTATAAGATTCAATATCTAATTTTAAAATTGAAATTAAAAATGTGGATGGGGTGATGAACTTGCTAAGCTATGCAAATTATGGTGCTTATATATAGTATTATTGCTTTCATTATGACTTAATATTTTTTTTCGCTCTCGGTCTTTAAAGAAGGACAGATTCATGGAACGCAGACAGAAAAAACTGTATCCAGGAACAGAAAATGGTTTGGATAAGGATTTTGATTTGTAAAATAAAATGTATTTAAGTTAACCTCCTATGAAAAGTCTATATTCAGGATAGAAAGCAGTAAATATGTAAATGAATCAGAAATTGTTGAGTGATATGTTGAGGTTTGTTTTTCATTTTGTTATAGTTACTAAAAAATATTGACCTTCAAAATGGTGTACTTGAATGTTGGGGTAGAAGCACAATGATGGAAAATAGAGTATTTTTTACTATGCTTTTTATGTCTTGACCACCTCTCTTGCCAGAAAATTTATAAATGTTTTATGGTAGCCTGCTTTTAGCTGTGCATTTGTTTTATATTTTGTGTGTACTGGCTGCAGAAAAGGCATAATCTGTGTCCTTAATGCCAAGTCATAGGTAAATTTAAACCCTGTTTACTGACCTGAAGCTAGAAATTGACCTTATGGGATCAATTATTTCCTGTCTGAAGAAAAGAGCATTTGAGATAAGCAGGACAATGGATTAAAAGATTTAAAAACATTGACTAGTTAGTGTAATTTTAAAAAGCAAAAAACAGAAGTCAACTATCATGCAAATGTACTTATACATGCATATGTTTTATATGTACTGTATCTGCATCATTACACACAACTCAATTTGCTGAAATGACCTTGCCTCACCTTCAAATCTTTTTCGGTACTTGTCCAATAGTTCCATTGTTTATTTTGATAGTGCTCATTACAGTATCATGTTGACAAAACTTTCTATCACTGGTATTCAATAGGATATGTAATATTAATGCAAAAGTTAATAATATGAAAATAATGGAGCATGAAAATAGTACAGTGTTTTAATTGAAATAGCCATTACATATCAGGCAAAGAAAACCAATTCCCTGACATGACCTCCTGTCCCCAGTGATTATCTTTTCCTTAGGTTTGCAGAAATGTATCTCTATGTGTTTACTAGATTTCTTTTCACTATACTTTTCTTGTCTTTTTTTCTTTTTTGTAAGGAATCAAATCAGTCATTTTGTACCTGGCAGCATTTGAACCTCTACAATGACAAAAGCGATAAAGGAGTTTAAATGGTTTAAGATGAAATTCATCAGAAATATGTCCAGAAATTTTCATGTCTTGCTAGTACCATATCTTATTCTGTTCTAGTGCCATTAAAAATTTAACACTCGAGTTTTATAGAAAAGATATAACTATCTCAGCAGACTTTGTCAACAGCATATAAACTAAGATTGAGCACACCGTGAATTCAGAACTACATATTGAAACAAGAACTCATTTTCCTGATTGTTGTAATACAAAAGATGAGCCATTTTTAGAGGGAAATAGCTGTATAAGAAAAAGATGTGCTTGTGCTTTTTAACTAATTAAATATTTAAACATCCTACAGACATATATACACAAATATTTATATATAGATATAGAGATATGAATGCTTATTGTTGCCTTGTAGCAAAAAAAGGAACTAGGTTGTACAGAATAATATTAAGGATTTCATATCTTTAAATCTATATGTGTAGAGAGAAAGTTGGCTATTTGTGTAGTCACTGACATATTTTTCCTGTTATATTTCTATCACTAACCCATTGGTGGTATCTTACAATAGACAGAGGACAGGTGACGGTCATGACTTGACATATGTCTTGTGTGAGCATACACAAACATCAAAAGCACAATATCAAAGTCTTGAGGTTCTCAGTACCCAGGAAGAATTGAGAACTCTTTAGTGTCTAAAACAAAATGATTATGAAGATCACAAGGCTGGAGGAGGTAAGATATTAGAGACCTTAACAATAGTACTGAAACAAAAATAAAAGATACTCTGTTCAACCATGATTGCAAAGCCAGCTTAAGAAGTCAAATTCAACCTAAGTGCCCCAGGACAGATGAATGGATCAGGAAGTTGTGGTATATGTACATAATGGAATACTACTCAGCAATCAAAAGATATAAACTCATAACATTTGTGGCGACATGGATGGAGCTACAAGGGACAATCCTGAGCGAAAGAAATCAAAAGGAGAAAGACAGATAAATACTGGATAGTGTCACTCATATGTGGACTATAAAGTAAATAAAGTAAAAGACAGATAAAAACAAGCTGAAAAACTAACCCTTGATGCCAGACTACAGAACTCAGACACTAAGAGGGGAGAGTTTGGGAGAGGAGAAAAAACAAAGAGGGAAGGATGCCCAGTGGTCTATGCTGGTAAAATATGGATGAGTTGGTAGTAGGTACACTACTATCATAATGCCTGATGAGAGAACCCCATATTACTTAAAAATAAATCAATTTAAAAAGTCAAATCCAATGATTTGTAGGTTTCCTTATACATTTCACCAAAGTTCTTGATGGCACTGAGCATGATAATATATGGTGAAATATGGGTACTTTTATCTATAAAGGATTTCAGGTGAATTGTTCTCTGAAGGTGATACATTTTAGGAATAGATTGACCAAATTTTTCTATTTTCCTTTTTCTGTGTGTCTGACTATGATATATAATAAAATTTATGTATGTCTAATGCAGATCATTAAAGTAAGTATAAATTAAATTTGTAGTTCATAAGCAAGCAATGAATGTACAAATTACAATAAACGCAAGCTTTTTACTTCATAGTGACCCATAAAGTAATGCTGCCTCTTACAATGTAATAGAGTCTCTCTCTCTCTATATATATATACATATATATACACATATATATAGTTCTTTCCGTGTTACATGTATATTACTCTTTCTATATATATAGACATATATATATATAGAGAGAGAAATAGTAATATGCATGTAACATGAGAAGAGTATATATATTTACACACACACAGACATATATATGTCTATATATATATATATTATATATATATATATATATATAGAGAGAGAGAGAGAGTAATATACATGTAACATGGAAAGAACATATTAGCTCAAAATTTTCCATAACCTCAAGGTGCATTATCTTATTCAATTCTAACAGTAATCATTTTTTAAAATTTATTTTTATTTATTTATTCATACAAAAACTTGGGTACAGGTCAGAGGTGCTGGGAGTGAGAGGATTCACCAGAGACAGAGTAGGGAGCAGAGTAAACAGATCTACTGAAATACACTGCTAAGGGGAGCAGCGGGAGAGGCAGGAGAGGTCAGCTGTGCCATGTGGGTCAGCAACCTGGATGGGTATTGACTGCAGAGGCTGCTGATAGCTTGGTAGTGCTTTGACTTAACCCCTTGTGCCACCAGGGAGGCCCTTAGCAGTAATCTTATGAAGATAGTAATGCCTATACAATCAGAGGTGCTTCTTAAAAGTTAAGGGAATTAGGACAGTGAGAAGGTATCTTAGTAGTCTAATCAGTGAATAGAACAGCTGTAACTTGTTTGTTGAAAGACTATTATATTCATACTCTAAAACATTAGTCACACTCTTTCCTATTATATCACTTAAATGAAAATTATAATATTGGCTATAGAAAATTTCAGTATAGTATGCACATAATATAAACCTACAAACTATCACATGACATCTTGTATCCTACAAAACAGTCATTAAGACATATAACTGTTGTGAGAGAAAGTTCTGCACAGATGTTCTGTTACATAGAAGTTTGAACTTCCTAGTGGGAGAACATGGTTGAGATCAGGAGGTGCACGGGAGGCTCCTTATTTCATTATTCCTTCTCCCTTTCCCTCTCAGTCTATCCTGTTCTGCCACTATCTTTCCCCCCCCAACCCCCCCCCCCCGTTCCTTATCCCCCCTCCCATCCCTCTCCAAATTCCTCAGTTCCGAGAACACCCTGGGCCATGGCTGTGGGTCTCGCCACAGGGTGGGGTTCTTTAAGGGTACTCTAGATATTTCACCCAACAATTGTGTTTACATCCCCCTTTCTTGGAGCAGTTATGAAGAAAGCTGAGGAAACTCACCTTCATTATGGATGTCACATGGCCACCTAAGTACCAGGAAATCTATACCTGCAAGAGAAAAAGCAAAATTGGTATTCAGGGACAATTCTAAGTTTGAGAAAGTTTAAATCTTACTAACTACAGGTACTGCTTCAGGGAATTGGCTTTCCATGTACTGTGCATACCAGGAAGACAGTGAGCCCTGTGCAATTTTTGCTGTGCACCTTTTTAAAAAAACAAACAAAACAAAATATGACTCTACCTATTTAAAGATATTAATGTCCTGGAAAATCTTTTGAACACTAGACATAGTCACACCCCAACCTTTATCCAGTAACAAAGAAAAGCTAAAGCTTCAGAGGTATTGTTCCAAGCCTGTTCAAAGCTTGCCTTCCCTGTGGCTACCTGTTTTTTTTTCTAGTTTTGTTCAGCATGTTTGCTTACAAATGTGATCTGTTTTCCCCGGTCTAATGTCGGCTTTGCATCCTTAAGTTGGATTGGTAAAAGGGGGGTTGTTTTGTCATCCTTGCTGTTTGATTGGGTCTATAGACAGGATGCTCAGGTTACTTTCCAATTCCGAAAGACCTTGCTGACTTAAATTCACAGTTGGCCTATGTTGCCTCCTTTAGTATAAGTACATATGTGACAAAGGATTTTTATTTGTAGTATGATCCCACAGGCTTACAATTAAAAATGGGTAAAACCATTTAAAAAAAAAAGCAACAGGATAAATACTTATCATTCAAGATAAGGCATGACACCCTTGGGGAGAGTGAGATGAGACTGGGGCAGGCACAGAGAGAGGCTCTGAGGTTCTGATCATGTGTTCTTCCTAATCGGGTCTGTGATAACACAGGTATTGATTTTATTTTCCCTTTTAAGTTGTCCAGGCATATTTCATGCAGATCTAAAGGCTTTAAAACTTATTGTACATGGACTTTTACTTGTTACCAAAACTAAGGGACAAAGAATTCTTTCCACTGTCATGAAGCCACATAATTTCAATCATCCAGCAGTTTACTGCTAAACATGTCTATGTTGCCTAAATTCTGCTCTTTTCTAGGGAGAAAAAGAATGGACAGTTTCTGAAATATATTAAAGCACCTAAAGTTTTCAAATACTCAATACAGTAGTCTAATTATACTTAAAATCTTCGTTCTGGAAGAGTGGTCTCTATGCTGTTTCAAAATGTATTTTCTGTCAGAAATGAACAAACGCTTGTATCTTTTCAGGACTTTCATGGGTCATTCTATAATTGATTTTACTAAGGACAGTTTTGTCAATCACAGAGGGCGGTGCTCATAAGCATTAGCATAGCTTCTCATTTTCCTGTTGCAAACAATTATGGACTTAATTTAGGATAGCATTATTATTTTGCTGATTACGAATTCATGGCATGAAGTGGTCAACTTTAGGTCATTTTCTTTGACATTCTCAGATGCGTCTCATTATTCCTCAAGTAAGTATTACCCAGCTCCTTAGTTTTATTTTCTGATTGTAAAGTAACCATTCAATATCTATAGATTTTTTACAGGAACACTTCCTTGTAATGTAGGCCTGAGTATTACTGTCTAGGGCTGACACCAGGACAGGAGTTGCTCAATTGATTAGTTGCTCAACCTTGCAATGGTTCCTGTTACATTTTCTTATGGGTAAATAGGGACATCTGTCTGAGTTAAATCTGATCTACCTTGTTGTGTGGATCTTAAAACAGTCATTTTTATTTTCACATTTTAATATCTGTAAAATTGAGAGGCATTTTGCAATCCATGATATCTATTATAGTGTCAAATGGGAAGAATTTGTTGAATTATGTGAAAATCTTCTTGAGAGACAAGTACAGGCAAGCACCAAAGCATTTTCAATTGTATACAATACCATAGTTAACCGTTTTCTTAGATATCTAATAAAATGAATATTTTCACATGCTTTAAAAATCAAATAGGATAGCAAACCATATTATGAAAAGTGTTATTTTTGGCTTTATAGCTTACCTTGCTGGGATTTTTTTGATGTATGACTATTAGATTATCTACATACTGCCTTCTATAAATAAGAACTGTGTTGTTTATATTCTCATCCTCTTTCCAATCTAATGCTCCAGCTTTCCTCCCACACTTAGCAACTAGATTTTATCATTCATGCTCCAACTTTTACACTGTCAAGGTTGATTGCATTTACATTCTATTCCACAACCATAATTAAGGTATCAAATCCTTAACTCTACATTAATTTTCCCCCCACTTAAAAACACCTCCACAAATGTGTTTACATGCTGATGATGGTGTAAATATTATTCACTGTAGATCCTGAGAATACTATCATTATATTTTATTTTCGTTTACCTCAAGTAAGACTTTTATGTCATTCAAAGAATATTAATATCTATTCTTTTTTCTTCTAGCTCAGCATTATTACAAATCATGCCAAATTATAGTTTTCCTTTCCTGCACAGCATTACTTTCTTTGGTTTCTAATTACCACCCTTTGTTCTTATTGGGAGAAAGCTGCCTTCTTCCCACACACCAAGAGTCTCCCACTTCTTCCCCATTCAGACTTTGTTTGGATTCCCTTCCATTCTTCTCCTTGAATGGTCACTGAATGAAAAATGGTCACTATTTCAAATTGGCTTATTTGCTCTGTGACATGATTTTCTTGTAAACATTTTAAACATTTTCTTGACATTTCTGGCAGTTTTTCTTATCTTTATTTTCCTATACACCTTTATTTTAGCTTCAGGTTTTGTTTGTTTTTTTTTTTTTTAAGATTTATTTTATTTGTACATACAGAACTGGGGTACAGGCCAGAGGCTCAGGGGTGGCGAGAGGCTTCACCAGAGACAGAGTGGGAGCAGAACAGGCAGATGGATGAAGTACACTGCTGAGGGGAGCAGTGGACGGGTCAGGAGAGGTCTGCCAGCCATGTGGATCTCCTCCGGGGCAGGCGGGGATCAAACTCATGCGGAAGCAGCTTTTTAGCTTCTCAGTGCTGTGCTTTAACCCACTGCGCCACCAGGGAGGGCCCAGCTTCAAGTTTTTAATAAGCTATTCATCATTAATTTTTTTCCCTAAAAATGTCTCCCCTCCTATCTGTTCTCCTACCACTTTTTCTGGATTCTTCTCTTTGAAATTCTCTGAATTGGATGGTTACCACTTTTTTTTTTTTTAAGTTGTGACTTCTATTCACCTAATTTCTTGACCACTTGCCCCTAGTTATTGCCACCTTTGTTTCAGTGCAGTGCATCTTCAGGTAAATCCATAAGGGAAGATATGATTTCTTTGTGTTTGAAAAATTGCATTCACCTATAATTGATGACAAGGGTGAGTCTAGAACTCAGTTGCTTTTTTTTCCAATAGGCCTTTACATGTATTGCTTCATTGCCTTCTAGCAAACACTAATCAGTACTGAAAAGCATGCTGGGGTCACCCCTTTTCTTTCTGTAGATTGCAGGGACTTCATTTATTCTTTGGGTTTAGAAATTTTTACCATCAGGCTTTTAAGGATGTTGATTTTCATTTCACCTGTTTTTCTTTAGCAGTCAGTCATATTGCCCCATTATTGTCATTTCTTATAAATATTATTTTCTGCTTTCTCACTTTTTCCCGAGTCTTTGTTACTGAACCCATTGGATTATGTTATCTTTAATATTGCTATGAATATTTCCAGAATTTTAGGAGGTTTCTGTTTGGTTCATTGAGCAAATCCTGTAAAAATTATTTTCTTTGTAATTATATCTTGAGTTAGAACTCTTCTTGTTTTTTCATTGTTCTTTTCCTGAAAATTTATGGTTGCATTTGACTACACAATGCTTTAAAAATACTATTCAAAAAATTTTCCCCACTAATTATTTTATAATTTTTCCTCCCTTTTCATTAGTTATATCTCCTTTCCTTTTCTTTCCTCACTTTGAATATGCTCTTCCATGCTCAAAATTTAATCAATACAGTTTCTTTTTTTAATTCGTACTTAGTATGAGTCAATAACTCTGAAATTTACTTTTTAGATCCTGTTGACTGGCAGAATTGTTTGAGGCATTAGGTTACTTGGATACATCCCAAATATCTTGGTTACTGTAACCCATAGTACCTGTCCCAATTCACCATGCAGTTCTTCAATTTATTTGGAGAATAATCTTGCTGTTTATCTCTCTCTGTTTTTAAAAACTGCAGTGTAAGCAGCAAACTGTGGCTTGTTTTTTTCTGGTGGCGGCAGGAAAGGTGGTGTACCAGGGAGGACCATACATTCACCCTGCCTGTTTGCTGCACCTTTTCCCATTTTTCAAGTGCATGGATTTCCTGTTCCCAGTCTCTAGATGTGACTGGAGAGAGTGGCACATGCCTTGCCTGTTATCTTCTGTTCTGCTCTGGAAAGTAGCTCTTCTACTTTGCTTTTTGATCAATACTTATTTATCTACACTTTGTTTCACAGAAAAATATTGAACTCTCTTGCCTCAGCTGGCTTTCTCCATTTTCCTCATTATTCTGAGTTTAGGACCTCCCTCTCCTTTCCTGTCATTGCAATAAGTCCAGAGAGGGAAATAATATAATACCATTTTGAATTAGACTGTGAATCTTATAGTTAAAAATATCCAAATTGATTAGATAAAACATATGGCATGTTGTTAACTGAGCTTCATTTTCTTTACTACATGTAACATCAATAAGAAGTAGAAATAAAAGACAGTCAAGATGGTGGCAAATGACATATTCTCTGTGAAGGGGAGGTTATGGCAAACCCAGCTTCAGTCAATTCAGAGATATGAGACCTGTGAATACAATTAACCGCTTAACGTATGTCTCAGTGAAATGCATAACAGAATTTACCTCTTAGGATTCTTGTAATATTCAAATGAAATTGTGAGTGCAAAGAACTTAGTAAGGAGTTTTACGCATGCTGTACATGCAATAAGTAGTGGCTTTGCTAATACTGTCTGGAAAGGGAAACAAATGCCACTGTCTTTTCCAGTTTCTCACTTTCATCGCCACATATTTGGTTAAAGAGATTATTAACATACAAAACAAACTTGTTTTCAGACCTTGTTCTCTCATCAAATATTTACTGAGTGATTAAAGAAAAAGAAACGAAGAAGTGTTTGCCATGAGGAACTGTACGGGTGGGAGAATGAACCAAAAACCCAGCCTTCCATGCCAGGGTGAGGAGCTCTGAGAGGGTGCGTCAGCAGGTGCTCGGGAGGCTGAGGGGATGAATGGTGACTCCCCATAAAGAGAACCCACAGAGAAAGAATTTAGCCTAGAAAGTAATCAGGCACCCATCAAGGTGAGAGAGAAAGGGGAAAAGGTATGTAAAAGCTCTAAGTATTAAAAATTAATTAATTTATTCAGAGTATATTAAATGGTTGCCAATGAAGTGAATTGAAGGGACCGGATGTGTTAAACATGGCATGTGTCCATCCTTTAACACTTTACGCGAAGGCTGAAAGGACTCAAAGGGAAAAATTTATCCTGCTACCTAGAGACACACTGGTATGTTCATTGTGAAAGTTAAGGCAATAAAGGGGCTGGAGGCTTAATAGAAATTAGATTCTGAAACAGCAGCAACTCAAAGAGAAAGTTGAAATGAGATTGCATTAATGTATGAAGGTTTTAGCTTTGAAGATTCAAGAGGAATACATCTTTTTCTGGAAGGTGGTTTAGCGCAGGTACTGGCATGGATGATTCTGAAGGTGAAGAGGACGACAGTGTGAGATTGCTCTTAATGAAGCTATTTGGAAAAACTGCCATTTAGCACTGGAGGGTGAGTCAAGAGCAGTTCAAAGATTGCTGAGGATTAAGGCCCATTTTAGCTTGGATTATAGCTGTAAACATAATGAAAAACCATTTTTATTTGTAATTAATGTATTAAACCATAAGTAGAGTTAGGGGAACTTAACTGTATTGATAATGCTCATCAATAAATCACTTTAACATCCTACTGGCTAAACAATTTACTTAAGTATTCCCTTGTCTTTGGATTGCAGAATGTCCTAAACTTTAACTTTTGTAAATACTGGGGCCCTAGTGTTATGGGTGTGGACATTTCTCTAAATTTTTATCATTTTTAGAGACATTTTTAGCAGTAATATTACTGAATCAAATGAGTTAATGTCATTCTGTTTGAAAAAGATTTTTAGGTCATCACAGGCTATTCATTGTTGTATTATTTTCACTTCTATTTCAATAGCACTGGGCAATACAATAGTTTGATTTCCTAGCGGGGCATTGTCCTTGTTTGCCTTTATTTTACTCCTTTTATATGTTCATTTGCTAACTTTATTAGTTTCATGAAGCACTTTATTATACCTAGTCCTATTAGTATATTCTAAGTTAGCTAGGAAAAAATATTTTACTTTGATTGTCTTAAATAATTGAGTTATTCAAAATACATTCAGTAACAATGTTATAGAGCTGAGCAATATGTCATTTAGTGTGCATCTATAAAACTTAGCAAATAATAGAGCAGGGCTCAGCAATCTTTTCCTTAAAGGGTCAGATAGTAAATATCTTAGACTTTGTAGGCCATATGGGATCTCTGTAGAACTCTTAGCAACTACCCAATTCTGCTGTTGTAGCTGGAAGTCAGCCATAGAACAATATAAACAGATAGACAAGGCTATTTTTCAGTATATTTGGATTTACAAAATTAGGTGATTTTACTTTTTTGGAAATACCTTACTTTAAGGTATACTATAAAACTTTGGTAATTCACCAGTAAATTTTAGAACAGGAATATGCACATACATCAATAGAGTAAAATAAGAGAATCCAGGTTAAATATTAACACATGGTTATTAATTTTTGACCAAATGACAAAGCAACTTAATGAGAATATAAAGGTCATCAAAAAATGCTGTAACAATTTTCCCACCATATGAGAAAAAATGAGCCTTGAGACTCCTACTTAACTCTTACCATATGGAGTAATTAATTTGAAATGTATATTAGAGCTGAACATAAAAGTTAAACTAAAAATGTAAATAAACTAGTTCTAGAAAGAAATGTGGGGAAAATATAGCCACTCTATATGTAGGCAAGGGTTTTTTAAGTAAGTTATAGAAGATATCATTGAAAGATTATTAAATAAATAAGAAGGCAAACTAGAAGGCTGAAAAGAAAATATTCATATATCTAATAGAGGATTTACATCAGGAATAGATGAAGAATTCAGAGGGTTCAATTATAAGTGTACAGAAACAGTAAAATAGTGTCCATAAGCAAGTAAATGGATGAATAAGTGTATATACATACAAACTCTCCTTTAAAAAGAATTAACTTTTGGTACATAATAGTCTGAAACACTTAAGACACAAATGAATATATAAAACTTTCTTTCTAAATTAAATCACTACCAAAGAGAACAAAGATTTTCATGCACATGAAGTTATAGAATAGACAAATTCAATATAATAATGATGGAAAATATATTACTGGATACACAGTTTCAAGGCTGATCTTGTGAATTCAACAAAAAAGAATAACAAGGGTATGTTATAGAAATTTTATAACTTCCTAGAGGTAGTAGTTTTATGGTAACTTTCTTTATGGCAAATATCATCAAATAATGTACTTATACTGGGTACAGTTCATTGTGTAAAACTTTTATTTTAATAAAGTTAACCTAAAAAAGTGATTGATTTTAGTAGTAAGACTTTGGCCTTCAACCTTGATGCCTATATTTTTCAGGAGTTACTGTTTTCCTTGCAATTTCTGTCCTACAAATTAGTTATAGCCATTATCTCTATAGACAATTTTATTTTTGGTTCTATATTTCACATATTATAAAAAAAATTGTTGCAAAATTGATTTCATTAGTTACTTGCAACTAATAGTTGCTTAGGGGTCAAGATAATGTATTAAAACTATTGATACATTAGATCTAAAGAATATTTGTCGCCTACTCTTTTAAATTAAAGATAGTTTTTTTCATTTTAATGATTTTGAATGTAAATATAGTAATGACCATTGCCATTGTTATAAGTCACCATACTATCACTATATTCTAAATATTTTAATAATTAAATATCCAAATGATTTTTAAGATAATATAGAGGAACAATAACCCAAAATAACAATTAAACTTATTATAATTAATATAGTGTGCTATTGGTGGTTTTGGAGGAATAATAGACACATAGATTGGTGGAACAGAAGATAAACACCATAAACAGACCCACACAAATAGATAAGAGTCATGCAATTTTTGTGATGTAAAAATAATTAATTGATTGAAGAAAGGTCAATTTTTCAATAAATATTGATAGATATGTACATCTGTATGTAAATGAAATAAAATAAATCTTAAGCTAAAGTTCCTGCATTTTATAAGAATGATCTCAGGATGGTTCATAGATTTAAAATGGTAAATGTAAAACAAAACTTAGAAGAAAATGTGTGAGAAAATTGTCATGACCTTGCATTAGTCAGTAAGTTTTCTATGATACTGAAAACATGATCTACAAAAAAAAAAAAAAAATAGCTTCATAAAAATTTGGACTTCATAAAACTTCCTAGAATTGCTTTGTGGAAGATACTCTTAAGAAAATCCAAAGAAACAGTCCAGTTAAATTGTGACAATCAAGACACTGGGCTTTCTCACAATGTACAAGCAAATTCCAACAAAAGAAAGGCAACAGCTATGAAAGATAAATGAACAACCATCTTGTATGGAAGGTGCAGAGCAACAGCAGCAGCATTGGGGCAAATGGACCGAAAGCGTAGAATAAGCAGGAGACACCCCCCACCACAGGAAGGAAGGCTGCTGTGTGGTAATCTCTGCAGTTGCTGACTCTGGGAATGTGCCTACCTTTGGGACATTAAATTCCAGGCACTCCTCAGAGAAGTGGTCACAAGACTCAGGTTGCAGGACAGAGGTTGCACCACTGAACAACTCAGTAGTAAGGGTGCAGAGTGACGATTACTCCTCTCAGTCTGAGGCAACAAATCTAGATCACTTAGAACCCAAACCTGCAGGGAGAGTCAGATATGATTAACTAGAAGGGGCTGGTATTTGCAGCTTGAGGTGTGCTATTTAAATACTTGCCTTATTCCTATCAAGGGCCAAAACTGAGACTATAACTGAAAACTCTCACTAAGCAGAGTTTAAACACCTGTATCTTAATACTAGGAGCTCACACCGCAGGGCAATAATAATAACTAATTATAATAATTACATAACATTAATAATAATAACTGCTAATTATCAAATGGGTTTTATAAACAAATTAGTTGTTATAAAGCAAGTCAGGCATTCGTATTTCACTATTTCACAGATGAGTAACTGAGTTAACTGAAATTTAGAGGAGTTAATTAAATTGCCAACACTAAGTAGTTGGCAAAATCAGATTCAAATTTTTTTTTTTCTAATTTAAGTTTCTTTGTTCGTTCCTCTAAATGCTGTGTTAATTCATGATATGGGTGATGGGAATTAAATATCTTAGTTTATGAAAACATTCTTTTAAAACTGGTAAGGCTCTCGTGATGAGACAACTGAATAAGTCTACATATGTACTAAACTAAATTTAGGTTTCAACAATATCTAATAGAGTTGTACCAAGCATTAACTTGACTTGCAGTTGGAGCAAAGGCCTGAAGCTCACCATATGCAATATCTGCTATCAGTTACTGCCAACACGGCATCTTCTCGAAGTATCACTCACCTTCTACTCTATGTCTCATTCTCTTTCCCTTGCTCCCCCTTTGTCATTTTGCATATTGCTGATCAGTCAGACTCTCAGGTTCAGAATATTGTTGATCTCTGTGTTAGGTCAGTTTCCTAGGACTCAACAACCATCATCTCATTCTCTTCGGATGTTTCAGGAATTCTTTACCACACCACTGAAGAATGGTGAGTTTCACAACTGACAATAGGCAATTCAGAATGTTGCAAGGATGGCTTATTTCAGAAGTTTTTGGAGGTGGGAGATATGCTCTTGTTTAAAAATTATTTTTAAAGATTTATTTATTTATTTGTACAGAACTGGGGTACAGGCCAGAGATGCGGTGGGTGAGAGGCTTTACCAGAGACAGAGTGGGGAGCAGAACAGGCAGATCTACGAAGTATACTGCTGAGGGAAGCAGCGGGCGGGTCAGGAGAGGTCTGCCTCGCCATGTGGATCTCCTCCAGGGCAGGCGGGGATCGAATTCATGTGGAAGTGGCTTAAGCTTCTTTGTGCTGCGCTTTAACCCGCTGTGCCAGGGAGGGCCCTAAAATATTTTAAAAGTCAGTTTGGTAATCATTTTGGCTATTTTCCCTCCACAAATAACTAGAGACTATTTGCCTTTGTCTACACCTTCTTCTTTCCATTACTTTCAGTCCGGTAGTACATGGGGATTGGTTTATTTTGTTTAAAGCAATTTTCTGTAGTGATTTGGGCATACAGTATTCGAATCATCTTCACTATTAAAATTTGAAGGCATTACTCCTCTTCTATAGGTCATCACTCTCGAGCTGTCTTAAAAATCTACTTATTTGAATTAAATATATATCCTTCATCCATTTGGTAAATATTTAATAAGTAACTGCTCTTTGCAACGTACTCTTTTAGCAAAATCAAGGTGACAGTGGCCACTATGTATGTTTATGCATTATTTAGCTTAGATTTCTTTACTTACAGCAGTCTCCCGCAAGTTACTGAATAATTTCCAGGTGTACCTTTATTCAAAGTACATTTATTCAGCACACCCATTTTTTACCAAGAAACTATCAGAACATTATCTACTGGGTTCACAACCCTCCAAGTTTAGTTTTGTGTTGTATTATTTGTTTTTAAGTGCTTTTCTGGAGAGTTATGTATTTTGGATATAGCCATTTAAAAGTTACCCATTTAGGAAATATCTCTTCTTCATGGACATTCAGTATGGCTTATTATGGAACCCTTTTTATGATCATTATATTTCTTAAGAATATGCAACTTTTATATGCATACACTTTGAGGACACTGGAAATCTGTTGATTTCTTTAAGAGTGTTAAACAAAAAACATCCAAGATCATTATAAAGGAAAAGTTTCCATATGGGAACAGGGACTGAATCTCATTAGCTTGTCTTTCTAAGAATTCCTTCTTGAAAAGTCCTCATTCATCTGTTATAACTGTTCTAAGAAAATTCACTGATTCTCTTTGCCACAGAAGACATCACAGATGGATAATCCAAGGTTAGCAATGGAGAAATGAACCAAGTACTGGAAGTTTTCCTCTGTGATCAGTATTTGAAAACAGTACTGTATTTTATTAATTAGTCAGAGAATGTCCTCACATAATTTTTCTTGAATTACACACCAAATTTGAAGATTCAGATAGCAATAGACTGATCCAAATAGAGAAGCTAGAATAGGAATCAAATTTTTAAAAAGGCCCTGACCGTTGGCACTGATAAGATTCTTCATTTTAGCTATTCTACTGAGTGTGTGGTGTAATTCTTTGAGGTTTTAATTTGCATTTCCCTGATGTCTAATCAAGTTGAGCATTTATGCATATGGTTATGGGCTATTTCCGTGTGTTCTTTTGTGAAGTATCTGTTCCAATCTTTTGCCAATTTTTAATTGGGTCTTTTGTGTTTTATTATTGGATTGTAAATTTTATTTTTGATGAAAGTCTTTTGATGTATGCATTGAGAATATATTTCCAAAGCTGTGTCTTACATTTTAGTATTCTTATTGGTGTTGTTGTAAAGGGCAGAAGTTTTATTTTTGTTGAGGACCAATTTGTAAGCCATAATATCCTGCAGATTTTCTTCTGAAAGTTTAGTTTTGACATTTAGGATTCTGATCCCACTTCAGAAGTTTGATGATAGAGAAAATTCTCCTCCTAACAAAAGGCTGTCTTTTAGTCTTACTTTTTAATGATGCCATATGTTAATTTTCCTATTTTTTACAGTTATTTTTAAACAAGTTAGATGAGAGCTCTTAGGACATGCAAGATATTTGCTACTTTCAAAAGGAAATCTAATGCTTTTTAATATTTTATTTCTAAGGTGAATAAAATCTTCCTGTTTTTCAAATGGTGGTAGTTTTTAAACTTTTATAGAATTGACAATTTCACTGCAATATCAAAATTAATCAGTATAGTTGTGCATACAACTTTTAATGTCATCTTAAATATAGATTAATATATCACTTTCCACTATTATAATTTTTGTACTTTTTAAAAAAGATTTATTTATTTATTCATACAGAACTGGGGTACAAGCCAGAGGTGCAGGGTGGTAAGAGGCTTCACCAGAGAGAGAGTGGGGAGCAGAACAGGTAGATCAAGGAAGTACATTGCTGAATGGAGAAGCTGGCAGGTCAGGAGAGGTCTGCCATGCCATGTGGATCATCTCTGGGGCAGGGGATCGAACTTGCACTGAAGCAGTTGCAGCTAGCTTGCAGTGCTGCATCCTATCCCATTGCCAGGGAGGGCCAGTTTCATGTACTTTTT
This sequence comes from Condylura cristata, assembly GCF_000260355.1. Taxonomy (NCBI): domain Eukaryota; kingdom Metazoa; phylum Chordata; class Mammalia; order Eulipotyphla; family Talpidae; genus Condylura; species Condylura cristata. The sequence goes on from NW_004567121.1 coordinate 21,576,627, forward strand.
ATATTTGAGTACTATTTCTCTTTTCTATGTATATAGTAATATGAGCTACTCACTTATTTCAACAGTTTTTCATTTATAATCTAAATTGAAAAGTAGAATTGTTTTGTATATTACTTTTCATTAGAATAAGCTAACAGTAAATCATGTGCTTTTTGGCATATTTTTGATGTGTTAAAAAATGCATGTAGAGACATATCTTGGATTTCTTTTTTTTTTTTTTAAGATATATTTATTTATGCATACAGAACTAGGGTACAGGCCAGAGTTGCAGGGGTGGTGAGAGGATTCACCAGAGAGAGAGAGTGGGGAGCTGAACAGGCAGATTGATGAAGTATACTGCTAAGGGGAGCAGCGGGTGTATCACAATAGTCTGCTGCGCCTCGTGGATCACCCCGGGGGCTGGGGATCAAAATCACCCTGAAGTGGCTGAACTAGCTTGCAGTGCTGCACCTAACCGGATGTACCCCCAGGAAGGGCCCATATCTTGGATTTCAACTTAAGTATAACTCATGTTGAAAATGAATACCATTTACTTTCAAGGAAATAGAGTTAACTATTCTTTTAATTCAGGTGTTGGCATTCAAATATATCTCACCAAATATATAGTGTGAGATTGGCATAATTAAACATGATATAGAGTAAACAGAGGTTAAGCATCAATAAGTGGCTCAATTTGAGAGCTCATCACTGAGTGATTTGTGATACACTTATCTTTCTTTAATCTACATAAAACTCTATTAACACGGAATGGGGTTTTATAGATTCTTGAGGAAATGATGAGCATCCTAGGAGATTTGTATGTATTTATTTCCACATATTGTTTAGAAATTAGCTTAGTCTGAACAAAATTTCTGAAAGCAGAACATGGCTTAAGTGTAGGAGGATGATTAGTTATTCTGAATGTTACAAACTGGACCTTACTAGTGAAAATAACTAGTAGTATATAATATATTTAGATGAGTATTAATAAAGCAATATAGCATGCCTAAATAAAGAGTTCTGGTAACCAAATTTTTAGTCCATAATTTTAAGCTCCTACTTCATTAAAAATTTCTCTGAGGCCCTAAGAACCAAACTGAAAATATGATATGCAGAAAAATGCATTTTTAATTGTTAAAACAGAAAATATTTTATTTTTGTATCTACTGTATTTATTTTTAAGTAAAAGGAGGCAAAGGAGTTAAAAGCTTTTGAATCTCCTTGAGTTCTCCACTCTTCCTCAAAATACATGGAATTTGAGTTCATAAAACAGTAAAAACAAAATCAATAATAATCAAAAAACTAAATTGCATGGGTAACAATAAAAACAAAGTTAAGTGACAAAATAAATTTAGAAATAATAGTGTTCAGGGCCAACTAACTAAGAGCAATAAAACTTAATTGTATGACCAACTGGGCAGGAGGAAGTGTTAAGAGCAAATGGAACTTTGATGACTAAGAGGCAAACAGTCTAACAATCAAATCACAAGTTGTCTTCCCCCAAACTGAGGTGGTCTGTCTTGGCCTGGAAAGCATGGAAGAATCCATTCAAGAATTACAAAGTATGTGAATGTCAGCACAAAATGACTTGGGCAAAGTGGGGAAATACCAGGTAGTATAGTTCCAGATGATTTTTTGAAATTAATAATGTAAGTTTACTTCTGGGACAAAGACTCATAGGGTGGAGAAACTGCTGGGACAAGCTGAATTGAATCAAAAATAGTGAGAAAAGAAAACAGAACAGCCAGGTAAGAGAGAATATATAGAAAAAGATGAGAAAAATCCCAGAAGGTAAAAGACATCTTTGTTTCATAATAAACTATAATGGAAGATGAATAATCATAAATACTATAAAGACAGTAAAATGATACAAAATCTGCCTTTCTGAAATAAAGCAACATAAAAATTATTGCTGAGTGTTAAAAAAATTCTTTATTAAAAAGCGGTAAATGAGAAAAGATGTTTATAGGAAATAGAGAATGATATATTCCCTAAATGATGAAAATTTTAGCATAATAACTCAAAAAGCATACAAAATTTAAGATAATGATGTATTTAATAAGCATGTCATAATTTATAATTAAATTCTGAAATAGTGTGAGAGGTTATAAAAAGAAAACCAGTAAAGCACTGAAGATAATTAAAAATCAAAGAAAAATTATTTCAGATATAAAGAATATTAGAGAGCACCATAGAGAACATAAGTTGTTATATAATAAAGAAATTGAATAAAGATATAAAGAGATTTGAGGAAAAGTGAAAAAGAAAGTATGTGTCTCTATCTACCTATGTATCTATCACTTTAACCTAATATGTGCGATAGAAGTCTGTAAATAGAAAGACAAAACCAGGAAACTAAAATACTGGCATTATAATTCAATAAAATAACTAATGTAAAAAGATTTGCAGTTACTGTTTGAAATACTACAGTGAATAGATGTTTGCATCTAGAACAGCTAACATCAGAAAAACTGTCTTAAAAAAATTGGAATGGACCAAGTCACTTATAAAAGAAAGAATAATCAGATTCAAATCATATCTTTTAAAGGCAAAAATCTCACAAAAGGCAAGACAGTCACATACTTACATATCCATAAAAAGAAAATGACCTTCAAATATAAAAATACAGAATGCATTCAGTGATCAAACAAGAGGCTAGGGAATATTTTTTCTCATGAATCCATAGTGAGGAATCTACTTCCGAGAAACATATTAGATAGCTAAAAGAATGGAGAAGTAGTAGCATATGGGTTGTCGATAAACAGCCTATACATATATGCCCTTAAAAAATAAAGAATGTAAGAAGATAGTATATACTTCCATGAATCCAGTTAATGGATATGTGTATGATACATACATATTTATAGTACATATTGTGTTATATGTACTTTAAATATACTATAATACTATATACTCTAATATTAAATGCATATGAAATGTAACTTTTTAAGTGAAATGAAAATGAAGAAAACTATAGCAAAAGTTAATCAAAATCATTTACTGGTTCTAGTTAGTTCCTTAGAAGAGAGGGAAGAGAAAGGAAAGGTTGAGATTACTATTTTCCTATAGTAGGATACTAAAAGACACATGGGCAAAATAGGGAGTTAAGGATAGTATAATAAAGACATTATAATAAATGTGACCATTAGAAAAAAACATATGTTTCTGTAAAATATATTTTTCAATATTTAAATAACCTGCAAAGATCTTCCAAAATAAGGAGCTAAAATAAAATATTATAGAAAGAAAACTATATATGCATTTCATATGACAAAATGAGATGAAACATATTAATCATATCTGTGAGTAAAACTCACCTATGTAAAAAAAAAAGCATATGTAAAAAAAAAACCTAGACTTTCAATTAACTAACACACTGAATCCCACATAATTATGTATATGAAATGCATACTAAAACAAGGAGGTTTGGAAGATTATACCAAAAATAGGAAATTTGTAAAGATAAAAAGTAAAAAGATAGAGAAAGATACAGTAAGATAAATTCAAAATAAAGAAAACAATCATAATGTTTAGGTTTAAGATTCTGAAATTCAGACTAAGACATAAAATAGGAGAACTTTTCATTTCTATAAGCACAATAAAGGTGCAACAGTTGCTAATATTATGCCTCCTGCAAAAAGCAAAGACTTCCTTAAAATAGATATAGAGATAATAAAAAGGAATACAAATGACTCTTAAATATATAAATATGCTCAATCTCATTAATAATAAGAAAAATGCAAGTTAAAATTAAGCTAAGACCATTATTTTGGCAATAATTCAAAGATTTGATAATATTCTCTGTTGGTGCAGTACTAAATATTTGTAAACAGTGCTTAATTGCATTCAATTTGTTACAGTGCAACTCTTAAGAAAGATTATTTGGCAACTTATTTTTGAAATAATGTATACACTTATCTTCTGACCCAGTCAGTCCATTTCAGCATTTCAGCCCACTCATTTCAGTATGAAAAGATCTATACATAAGATCCTTTGTTATAAATGCATTTGTATTAGCAAAGAAACAGAGAACTACTTTGTATTCACTGTATGTTATCAGAAACATAGTTGTTACTCCACTGAAGGGAAAAATATTTAGGAAATCTCTGTGTACTGCTATCGGGAAATTTCCAGATTATATTAAGGAAAATTAACTTAATAAAGAAAACATCAAATAACCTGCTATCATACATTTCATAATTCTGTCTAACAAACACAGGTGTGCATGGATGTGTATATGTAAGAATTGTTACATTAAAATGGAAAAATAAACTTAAATTACAAAGGAAAGTAGAGATTATGGTGGAGACATAAGAACAGAAACTGATTTTTCTGATGATTACTTTGTGAATTTTATTTTTGAAAATCATACCTATTTTACATTATTACAAATCAAAATTTAATTATGATAAGTCCCACAACAGTGGGTGGTAGTGTGACATAGTTACATATACCTAAAGAGATGGGGGCCTATATTATGAATCATATACAATGTTGTAAATCACTGTTACCTTTAAAAAACATTATAAATTTAAGAATTTAAAATAAAAAATAAAAAATAAATGTAGTTGTTTATTAAGGAATGATCTTTGTTAACTGCATTCCAGGTGACAAATTTGACAAATTTTGACAAGTGAAAACAAAACAAAAATCTTAAAATGTGTTCATTAGTGATTGCATTGGTGAAATGTTGGTTCTATGGTTCTGAGACTTATGTTTGTAGTATGTGATGAAGCAAAAAATGGAGATAGGTCAGTTCTATTGAGACCTGAGATTTTCAGAATGGTCAAAAAGGAGTAACATATATAAAATAAAGGATTAGAATTAAAATTCAATATTTCTGAATTTAATTTGGAAATTCCAGTGTGAACTAAAAGAGTATTTTGTCAAAACCTATTTCCTCATCCTTTTCCACTGAAAAGATCTGGAAACAATGCCCAACAAGGATGTTTATGTTGTGATCTTCAAATATGTTATGTTTCTAAAACAAACTGGGACTATTTAGAGAAATAGATGATTGTAGATCTAGAAATATCCAAAATCACCTGGAGAATTTTGTCATTACCAGGAAAAAAGGAAGCTATCCAAAAAGTCCAAATCTGAGTCAAGGGACCTATGAGCCAACCTATTTAGGATATGCTGGTCAGTGTGGACCAATTTGAACAAGAAAATAACAACAGTGGAAACAGATTAAAATTTTTTAAATATATCTTAATCTGTATATTTATCATATTACATTAACAAATCTTAAACTCAATCCATTTGAAGAATATTGGGAAACCAATTTGCTATTTTTAGAAGGCTGATACATACAGAAAAAGAATCTAACATTTGTCTGTCTTTCCCTTACTGTACAAACTATAATTCAGGATAACGAAGAAAAAAGCTGATATGGGAAAATTTATCTTTACAGAGCAATTCAGATAATTGGGCGTTTTGAATGAACATGTTTTATAGTACCATAGAGTGTAATTTTCAAAAATTCAGCCTGTTTCAGCTCTCTAGGAAATAATCCAGTTTCTCCAAAGAGCAAATTGAAAAAAAAAATAAATAAATGAGGAACAAATAGTTGGAATTTGTCACGATGGCAGAAGGATGTTTTCTGAATTTTCTGATTCTACTCAATGTATTGCCAATGGGTACACATGCATTTTCTTGCCATACTGGACTGGGAGTAAATATTGAAGGCTTTTGGTCCAAATTACAGAACATACTGGGAGGTGGCACTTCCTTGGCTGTGTTCTGATGTAATGAGAATAGTTACAGACGCTGGCATCTGTTTTGTAGATACCTTGGGAGTTCTTGAAACCAGTTTTCAGATGGACTATGAAGAAAAATAAGCATGGTGTGGAATCTTCCAAAGCAAAATATTCTAAATAGAGGTAACAATCATGGAACAAAAATTTAGGACTTTTTTCTTTTAAATTAAGTTTGTTTCTTAGCTAGAAATTGAATAGCTGGCAGTATTTATTTATTTATTTATTTATTTATTTATTTATTTATTTTAGCTGGCAGTATTTAAATACACTAAGAGATTTGTCAAGCAGTACACTAAAGCAGACGTTGTAGGTATATGGCATATAGAGTCTGTTCTTTATCTTTTTTGGTTTATTTACATTTTTTTCTTTTATCATTATTTTTTTACATCATTCTTCATTTTGTGCATTGTTTCATCCCAGTTATAATCCCCGTGGGCTTCCCACCATCACCCGTGTGCCCTCACCACAGTTCCGTGCACTCTTCCCACCCCAGTTCTGATCCCGGCAGGTGTAGGAGGGGTGGGGGAAAGGAAACGAATGTAATAAAGTAAAAATGAAAACAATGAACAGCTATAAACTGTTCTTTATCGTTTAAGTTATGCTCATTTTTAATGCACAAGTACAACATTTTTATAAAACTTCAGCACCTGGGGTTATGGATTAAACTATACTTCCATGTTATAGATGGCATGTGAAGAGCATTGCAGATCTCAGGTCCTTTGGTTTGAGTTCATCCTACTGTTGTTTCACCCACTACTGCAATCTGTTATCTAACCCAGAGGACATTAAGGGACACATATTGGAAACTGCATAACGAGAAAAGTTAATTGAGTACTAAAATCATTAGGAATGAAGTCTTGTCAAGTGCATATAAAACATTCTGGAGGACAGACCACTCTTGGGTCAAAAGACAAATGTCAGTAAATTTATTATCACAGTGGTAGCAAACTAGAAATCAACTACAAAAAGAAAGTGGAAAAAAACAATACATGGAGTCTTAACAACATGTTACTGAATGAGTAATTAGGAAATTGGAGAAGTTTTAAAAACCTGGAGAGAAACTAAAATGAAGACATGAACTATCAGAACCTGTGGGACACCTTAAAATCAGTGCCAGAAAAGGGCGTAACAATACAGGCCAACATCAAGAAACAAAAAATATCTCAGTAAATAGTTTCACCTAAGAAACTAGAAAAAAGGATAAACAAAAACAAAATTCATTATAAGGAAATAATAAAAATTAAAGCAGAAATAAATGAAATATAAACTAAAAAAATACAAAAGGTCTATAAATTTAAAATATGTTTCTTTTAAAGATAAAGTAGACAAAACTTTAACTAGATTCATTCATTAAAATAAAGGAGAATTGGGCTCTTCCCTGGTGGCACAACGGGTTAAAGCACCCCACTATGAACTCTCAGAAGCCACTGCAGCACGAGTTCAATCCCCAGCCAGGGAGCTGACACATATTGTGTGGCAGACCCCTCCTGACCCACCTGCTGCTCCTCTCAGCAGTGGATTTCAGTAGATCTGCTGTTCTGTTCGGTTCTGTTCTGCTCCCCACTCTGTCTCTGGTGAATCCTCTCATCCCCTGCACCTCTAGCCTACACCCCAGTTCTGTAAGCATAAATAAATAAATCTTAAAAAATAAATAAAGGAGAAAAGTTCAATAAGTAGAATCATTAAAGAAGGGGAAGTCACAACAAATATCTCATAAATACAGAAGATCTGCCTTCCCTGGGGGCGCAACAGATTAAAGCAGAGCGCTGCAAGCTGGCTGCAGCTGTTTGGATGCAGGTTTGATCGCTGGCCCAGGAGGTGACCCACATGGCTCAGCAGACCTCTCCTGTCTCCTCTGCTGTTCCCTTCAGCAGTGTACTTCGTTGATCTGCCTGTTCTGCTTTTCACTCTGTCGCTGGTGAAGCCTCTCACTGCCCCTGTACCTCTGGCCTATACCCCAGTTCTGTGTGCATAAATAAAAAAAAAAAAGAAGAAATACAGAGGATCATGACACTAACAGGATTATCTTGATACCAATAAATTGGACTAATTTTTTGGAGCACATAACCTGCCAAAACTGACTCAGGAAGAAACAAAAAAAAAAACTTAAATAGACCAGTTACAAGCCAGGGAGTTAAAACAGTAATCAAAAGCCTCCCAATAAGCCAAAGACCTGAACCAGAGGATTTTAGTAATGAGTTCTACCAAACCTTTGAAAATGAACTAATACCAGTATTACCTTATCAAACTTTTCCAAAACTTTGGAGAAGAAATGCTTTCAAACCTCTTTATGAGGTTAAATTTATCCAATAGCAAAAGCAGGGGCATCATAAAAAAAAAAATCTACAGCTCAATATCCCTGATGGACATAGATATAAAAATCATCAACATATCTGAGCAAAGTGAATTCAGCAATACATTAATTAAAAAGATTATACATCCCTTCTTCCTTCATCCATCTTTCCTTTCCTCCATATCCCCTTCTTTTCTTTATAATGTTTGAGACTTCAACTTCTTCATCATCTTCATATCCTGGCCTGTAAAGCAACCTTTCACTGCCACACTGTGGCCTGTTTTCACTTTTTATCCTATGTTTATTCAGTTATTTCCTTAAGATTGTACATATTGATTTCCATTTTTATCATCTGCCTTTCAAAACCTCCTTCTTTTATGTGATCACTTAACTTAGCCTCCTTGACCAGGGAGTAACTTCACCATAGGTTACCAGCACTTAATAACCTGCAGCCAACCTTTGTGAAACCATGGCCCCCAAATCCACTATGTAGCTTAGGAAATAGCTTATTGTAAAGCTATATAAAGAATCATGGAAATATCAGAATGGAAACTAGTAAACTGAAACTTCAAGAAGACCATAACTGGAAGGTGGTTCTGGATTCGTGCTGTCTCTAAGGAATCCTGGCAGCAGGTTTTGATTATTAAATATAGCGTGACTCAAGACTGTCATCACAATTACCTCATTCTTTTCATTGGCAAGATCTTCCTCCTTGGCTTCCCCCAAGTTTTAACTCTCTTGTGCCTTGTACATGGCTTTGACTTGTCCAGACTCTGAATTTTCCTCACAGCATTTTCCCAGCTTCTGTTTCACCACCAACTGCCAAAACCTTATTATAACTCAAAGTGAGAAGAAGGGGGTGCACAAGTGAGGGTTCTGAGTGAGTGTTCACAGCACACAGCCTCCAACCCCTGGATACTGCCACTCCGATGTTAGGGCCTTCCCACTGTTGCTTTTCTTAAGCATCCAGAAAACAGGGTAAAGGATATTCCTCCTCAGCCAACCCTGGGGAAAATCTGCTTCTCTTACAAAAAGAAGTGAACTGATTACGAATGGCCATGTGCACCTACACAGATGCCTTTTTTGACAAGCATCATGCCTTCGGGATGTAAACATGGAAAATTCTTCCACGTTACCTATACAAATATCAATAAACTGGACATGTCAAAATGCTAGTTATTTTCAAAGCTTTGAGGATTCCCATGTCTGGAGAGAGGAGGCAAAATATTATACAGCATATGGTATGATTCGAGGACCACAGAAATGCCTTCCACCCAAAAAAACATTATTTTTTTTCTATTGAATTACTATTTCCTCACCCCTTGGGTTGTGAAATTTATCTTTAAGAGAACAACTGTCAAAACAAAAGTAAAATATTTCTGACAGGGTGATTTGACTACCCTTTCCTTTTTGCAACCATATTTTTCAGTGCTTTCCTGAAATGTTTAGTATACATGTCATTGTTTACAAATAGCTTCCTGGTCTGAGAGCTACTGAGGACAGAAATTTCATTTCACTTATCTCTGTGTGCTCAGAATTTTATTACAGTGCCTAACATATAAAATTCACAACTAATGGGTATTGAATTAAATGCAATGAAAAAATGACTAAAGAATTTGCAATCCTTTATATTTTTAAGAAGAATTTGTTTAGTAGATTAGCTTCTGAAGTATGCATGGGAAAAAGACTAGTAAGTTTTCATAGGCTTCAGAAAAACAGGTTTGAGCACAGATACAGGGTAGGCATTTCCATAAAGGGTTTTAAAAATTCTTGGTATGGCAGATGATATTTAGAACTGAAAAGCAGTTAGGGGAACTTCAAGCAAATGGAGATGGAAAATACTTCAAAGCTACTTAAAAATTCTGAGGTCTGGGTTTTACTAGGAATTTGCAAGTCCAGATATTAAAATATTAAGTATTTCCCTCAATTAAACTTCTTTTTATAGTTCAGAACATATGTACAAACGTCCTACTCCAAAGAGAATAATTAGTATTCTTAATTCCAAATTTTCAGGTGATTAACAAAGTTAAATCAGGGCACAGAACAAAAAAGGTAAGATTGTTGCTGTGTGATTTCCTTAATGGGGTGAGAAACTGACTTTGATTATTTTCATTTACTTAGGCCTTATTTGTTGTCGTCATTGTCCCTTGGCAAAAAGAGAGAACATACAATACTCATATCTACACCTCACTCCAACTATTCAAAGTCGAAGTTTACTGTGATGTTGAATGATTATTACAACAAAAGGCGTTTACCACATTCAATTTACCATTTTCATCTTAAATGCTGAAAATGTTGCTACTCTAAGTAATCTTTAATTATTTAATAGTGTATGCTTAATTTATTTGTCACTAAAATATATATTAAAGTGCTGGGTGAGGAAGGATTCCTCATAAATTTGTGTGGGCTAAAATACAAAATTAATAAATCTCTTGCAAAAAATTGTAATCTTATAAGTTTGTTTATATAAATATGACAATGTCATATCAGTGCCATGAATTCGTACCTTTGATAATGATCCATTTACTTTCTATAAAAATTCATCTCAGGGGAAGAAATACATGTATGCCTTTGAAAGTCTTTGGAGAAAAATTTCTTTTGTGAGTGAAAATGGAAAATCTTTAGTCACCAATTGTATTTTTGACATTGGGGAGCTCGGAAAGTGCACAATATTCTGTTGAAAAGGAATCGATACTGCATGTTAAAAAATACTTTTCCTAGCTAAATCTCCATGTTATTTTTATTTCAAAACACAATGCATATACATTGTAGGAACTTTTTTTCACCACAAAATAAAGAATGAACTCTTTCACTGTAACATATAGTGCTTAGAGAAATGCTAATTGGGATCAACTTTCTAGAAGATATCCTTTACCTTTGAAAGGTTCATTTATTTTCACCCAGTTGAAGGAATGACTTTCCTTTATGTGAAAATCAACTGCAGGAACTTGTTAAATTTTTTTGTTATTAAGTTCAGAATAGTTAAAAGAGGTCTATGCTTCCTAATGTCACAAATAGAGCCTTTTTTCACACTATAAGCCATTTCAGGATGGGCCAATATTTCCTACTAATGCTTCCACTCCATCCTAATAATATGCTTTCTATCCCCATTACCTCATTAAAGCATCTCACCAAAGAACTCTTAATTAGCTGAACCATTTGCTTTATTGTCCTTAATATTTTTGAGATTTGGGGACTGAAGCCCTTTTTCCCTTCTGGAAATAGCTTCTCCTTTGCCTCCAGGACAACATTGGGCATTGTCCTCCTATTTACCTGACTCTTGAGCCTCCCAAGAAAACACACTTCCTCTGTAAGCCTTCCCGCTGGAATTTAGATGCATCATCTCATGTAATTCTTACAACTCTCTAGGGAATGTTTGAGCTCAACTGTTTGTTTCCCTAGTACAGTAGAACTGCCAAAAATGCCACATAGACTGTCACCTTAGAAGTTTGCTTTTCTGTGCTCTCTTGGCCTGCTGCCCAACACATGTGCAACTTAGAAATCAGCAAATTCTCTGAGGTAATAGGGAGTTCAGTGTAGGACTTACTTTATTGTGTTTCTTCCCTATTAGGGATCTTGGTCCTTCAAGTATTAACAGACTTGGCTATAAAATCTGATGTATGCAAAGCTACATATTTGAGTCAGTTTTAGAGTTCTGAGAAGCGGATTTGATATGATCCCAGCTGCTCCATCTAGGCTGGAAATGAAAATCCTCAATAGGGTTGTTCAAATGGCCATTTGATAAGTACTTTATTGGCCCATGATGAGAGCAGAAGGTTGTGTCAGAATATATACCAACATCGCTTCCTTTATCTATAAAGCTTTATCTATTCACCACCCTTTACATGGAGGCTGAACTGAAGAGTTGACTTACATTCCTTGCCTTATTATAGTTAGTGCAAAAGCAAAGGTAGTAAAGCCCAGTTTTATTTTTAAACAAAACATAGCTTTATTGGAGCTATTAGTCAAGATTTCTGCCATAGTATCTGGAAACTAGCTGCCCCCTTCCCTAATTCTGATCAGGTTCCGTTTATTCTAAAAATTTTAGTCCCCTGCATAAGATGTTGTTCTGTAAGATTGGGTAAACATGATGTCCTCACGTAAACAGGGCGGACAAAAAAAAGAAAACTGTGTGAGTTTTTCATTCATATTCTTTTACTTTCAGAGGCGCTTTTCAGATTCTTCTGTCCAAAGAGGTAGCATGTACTTTATCAGTAGGGCAGCTCTGGGACTAGAGATTTAAAAAAAAAAAAAAAAAAAAAAGGTATTGGAATGGAGCAAAAAAGCAGAATTGAAAATTTCCCATTTCATAAACTGCTTTTTCCTGATCACTTGTACAGAAACGAGATATTTCGTTCATTTAATTCTCTGCACATTCTGTCATTGGGCTTTCCAGGGGTTAAAATGAGAAGTAAAAAAGGAAAAATAAATCCTATTTCTGTACAAGCCATTCTCCAAGTGTTGACTTCCCTCCCATGTCCATGATGGCTTGCTTTTTCATAGCCTGTTGATTTGCCTTTTTCTATTTTATTAATTATAGCTAAACTGAATGGTTGACATAGGTTGCAGTAAGTTCACACTCATGTAAAGTCTGATTTCTCCCTTATAGAGTATATCTAAGTAAAGATAGAAAGTAAGAAATGGGATGTATTCTTCTGGAATCTAATATAGAAGAATGAATTGAACGTATAGTAAAAGGTCACCAGATTTTCAATCCTTTATTTTCTTTCAAAAGAAAGCAAAGATATATTTTCCATTTTGTTTTAAGGACACTTACAAAATGTGGAGGAATAGCTTTGAAATAAGTAATTAAGACAAACCTGGAAGAAAATTTATCATAAGTCAAATTTCCTTCAGCTATTAAAATATTTAAGACTTCTACATACAAAATAGACAACGGGAAAAATAAATAAAAAGAAATTCCTTTAAAATTAGTTAAATTTCATATAATTCATGATCCTTGCCAGCAAAGTTAAAAAAAAAAAAGAGCTCTTTATGGCTACTTTACAAACACCTTCCCAAATAGCATTACATCACACTGATGTAAAAAGAAAAAAAAGTTGACTTTTACTACTTTGTCTTAAAGAAGGAAATAATGGCTAGTTGAATCAAAGAGCTTACTGTAATTTTGTCTGCCTGCCACAAGTATCCTGACCTATTTCTGTGGTGATGTGTTTACTACCACTTACCATGCCAATGTTTTCTACCATTCTTTGCCCAGTGGGTACCTCCAATGGAAGTTGTCTTGATTTCGAACTTGACAGTGCTATCCACACTCAAACATATTTGAAGAAATCCCTTAAACTTTGAGGTCAATCTGAGGAATAAATTGTGCTATTAGGGGGAAAAAAATCATGAAATGGTATGATTCAAACTATATATGCATATTTTCAGTAATCAATACCTATTTTCTTCACCACTTAATGAGAAAGATGAATGAAATAGTCTTAATAAAAACCCTCAGAAATCTGGGCCCTCCCTGGTGGCGCAGCGGGTTAAAGCACAGCACTGAGAATCTAAAGCCGCTTCCGCATGAGCTCGATTCCCCCCTGCCCCGGAAGGGACCACATGGCGTGGCAGACCTCTCCTGACCTGCCCGCTGCTCCCCTCAGCAGTGTACTTCGTCGATCTGCCTGTTCTGTTCCCCACTCTGTCTCTGGTGAAGCCTCTCGCCGCTCCTGAACCTCTGGCCTATACCCCAGTTCTGTATGCACAAATAAATAAATCTAAAAAAAAAAAAAAAACCCTCAGAAATCTAATCATGTGTAAGATCAGAAAAATAAGCCTTTGCTATACAGAGACAGTTTAACATTCTTAGTACTGGTTTGTATGAGTCTTCTTTATATGCATTAAATATATGCAAAAGATGATAAAATGATTAATAGATTCTTTTCATTGCTTATAGATGGATGAGAAATCTCCTTGAGGAGAGAGCTGTCAAATTAATTATTCTGAATTTTTATTTCATTACACATCTCCATATTCGAAGACATTCACTTGTTTCAAATACCTTAATGTGGCCAAAGATATGTTTTACTAATTGAAATTATCTCCTGTTGCTATGTTAAAAGGGAATATGAATTCCTCACGTAACTATAATCTCAAAGCAGAACCTGCATCTAATTCACCTAAAGTGGATAATGAATATTGTGCTTTCTTGTCTTTCCTCAGTTTTATCAAGCCTTCCAGGTCAAGGTCAAGAATGGTGAACTTTAAGGTATTTTTGTTTCATTTTTTAATTCTTGTGTCCTCACATTGGGATTTAATATTGTCATAATTTCTCTAATTTATATCCAGTGCTTAATGGATCATAGGGGAGATCGATAAGAATTTGATCATCTGCTTTTTGCACATCTCAGAACATATACCTAGTAGGTATTAAGTAGGAGTTAAGCAAATACTAGATAAAGTTAAATTTCACTGTAGGTATTAAGTAGGAATTAAGCAAATAGTAGATAAACTTAAATTTCACTGTACTGAATACTGCCCTTATACACAGCAGATGTAAAAAGTATAACCCTCTCAATTGTATGATTAAACTTCCTCCCAGCCTCTCTCCTCTGGTGTGCACTGTAAGTCTCTTTCAAGAAACACGTGGTGAGGCAGACCTTTATTGACCCACCCACTGCTCCCCTCAGCAGTATACTTCGACGATCTGCCTGTACTGCTCCCCACTCTGTCCCTGGTGAAGTCTCTCACTGCCCCTGCAACTTAGCTTGAACCTCAGTTATGTATGAATAAATAAATAAATCTAAAAAAAAAAGGCAGGATTTGAAAAAAATTAAATAAATACAGTGACAGATCTAAACTGTAAAGTGACGTCTATGTACCAGGTGTTGTGAGTGGAGTACCCAGTCTGCCCCAATGGTGCATCATTTCATGTTCTTCCCTCCCTCCAACTGGAGCCACAAGAGGAGTGAGATAAGAGTTCACATCCCATATAAATGAGTGCAGGATGTTATTTTCTAATTCCTAACAATCCAAATGTATCCAGTAACACACTAATAAGCAGAAAAATGAAATTACTTTTCTCAATTACCATTCAATGCCCTTTAAAACAAAGAAGTATAATTGATTTTCTCTGGTTTCTCAGATGTAGCTGGCAGAAATATTTCTGACCTTCATGATGTTATACAACCTGTGAAATTAAATCATAATGATAGGGGAAAGGAAGAAAACAAATTGTTTGCATTGTTTCATAAAATCAAGTAAATTGGTTAAATATTTCTGAGTATGAGCAGACTTAGCAAAATAGAGAAAGATTAAATTCTACCATATTCTAGTCAATTTCTGGCTCTGAATAATTGAAACAAAGAAAAGCCCTAGATACATGGGTTAAGACAAACAAAAAATGTTTTTCCTGTTGACAACAATATGTTTATAATCACCAACTAGATGACAAAACTGTCCAGAGCAGCAGGCACTTGTTTGGCTAAAAAATCCATCTGTCACTTGGGGATGGGTCAATTATGCAGTGACGAATGCTGTGTCAATATTAACGCATCTTTGTGATCTTGAAATCCCTGCAGGGTACACATTTACCTTAATGCTTCTTTTGTAAATATTTAAGAATAATTAGAGCTAATAATAATCTCTTTAGTGACTCAAAAGTGGTAACTGGCAAAGCTGGTAATCTTTAATAAAACAATTGTCCAACATAGTCTCCTTAATGAAAGCTCACAAAAATCAGCTGTTGAAATATCACATAGCTCTCATGAAGGATTTGTATCTTACTAAGTCTACGGAGACACCACTAGCTCTTCATTTTCAAAATCAATTTCAAATTATCTACTTAAACTATTTTCTTTCATACCATGCCATGCTTTTCTCAGTGATGTTTTATTTCCAGTTTCATCTGAGGATTTTCTATAAATTAATGATCTCTACCTGTATTTTTCTGTCTGTAAAGCAAACATACAGTAATGTTGACTGTTTAAAGATGGTTAATGATTTCTCATTCATATGATGGGTCAACTGTCCCCTACAGAAATGGAATAAACCAACAATACATAATGTGCTCTTTCTTGGCCAATTGGGGTAGGGTTGGAGGTAAAATAGACTTCTAATTATCTGGTTCAGTTTTTCCATTGTAAAAAGTAATAAGAATATGAAAGGCGTTTAGTCATCAGAAATATTATAAGTTGATGATTTATTCATGGATGATATTCAGACTATCTAAATGTTAAAATTACTTTGCCAAATTAACACAAGAATTTTTGAGAAAAATCTTTATTTGAATACAATAAATATTAGATTAGATTTGCTCATTGTTTCCATCTGTGAATACAAAAGCTAGGAAAAATATAAGCCTGGGCTTGGAAAACTGAAAAACTAACCAACCAACAAATGATTAACTGTAATTTAAAATTTATTCTAGTGAACCTTCAGTGTGCTCTTGTTATTTTTCTCTGACATTTTTAGTAGATTTTGAACAAAAAAAGGTCAATGTATTCATTTTGTATCTTTGGAACTTAATGCATTGCCAATATATAAAGTGTAGAGGGAAACATTTAAGGAATAAGTAAATTAATGAGTCAATGAAGAAATCTCAGCATTTTGAAGATATTATTGGTTATAAAATTTCCTTCTTCCCCAAGGCACATAAATTAATATAGTTTAGGGTTAGGTTTAAGCACAGGGTTTATGAGCAGCTGTCAATAGTGCAGGTTTGGGCCTCCCTGATGGTGCAGAGGTTAAAGTCTCAGCACTATCAAGCTACCTCCAGTCACATCCATGTGAGTTCTATACCCAGCCAGGGAACTGACTCACAGACCTCTACTGTCTCCCCACTTTTCCCCTCAGCAGGATATTTCAATAGATCTGCCTGTTCTGTTCCCCACTCTGTCTCTGGTGAAAACTCTCATTCTCCCACACCTGTGGTCTACACCCCAGTTCTTGTATGAATAACTAAATAAAATAAATCTTTTTTTACAAAGTGCAGGTTACATTACTGTTCATTTGATAACAATGTTTGTTTCCCCCTCCTCCTCCCATCATCACCATAGCCCCTCAAAGACCTGGAAAAAAAAAAAAAAAGAAAGTGAGAAAGTGCAGGTTATAATAAAATCTTCTTTCAAGTAGATTTTGTGGGTAGCCGATGCAATATAGATTTAATATACTGTTATGCCATGGCTAAGCTTCCCATCTCAAAGCATCAATATCCAATTCCATGAAAGAAATTCTCAGAGTCCTCCGTAGCAAGAAATTTCTGTCTCTGATTTAACATCAGTTCAGGTGTGGCTCAGTTTCCACTGGACATTTAATCATCAGTCTATCTATTATCTCTATTGATTATCTATCTCTGACAGGCCATTTCAGAAGTCATCTGAAAAGTTATCTGAAGAGCTGATTATTTCTTTATGGTATACAATTAATTGTTCACTACACTTAATGCTCATGAGAGAATTTTCATCTTTTCCCCAATTTGGTACATTCCATTGTTTCTCCATATCTAATATGATGATGCTACTAAGTTAAAAAAAATAGAAGACTATTGCTAAAAAGTTAAAATAGTTCATCTGCTGCTGATAAAACCATTTACACCTAGTATTCATCATATAATAAGCCATTGATAACATTTAGCTTGAGAGTTATGTGAATGTGCTTATTTCATTTAGACCCAAATTATTTCATTCTTTAATTCAAATTATATTTTGGGGGCCTAATTATGAAAATATTTGTCATGAGAAAATGGTGAGTTAAACAATTATGAGCTATAAATATCAATTATCACGGAACTGCCATTCAATCTGAAGAGCCTTTTTTTAAATAGCCTCACATAAAACAAAATTGTCTACTAGGCAATTTTTTATCTTTTTTACATATTAAAAAAACTGAGCTCCAGTTATTGGAATATTTGTGTGTTAAATTCTGGACACTCCATAGAGAAAGAGTGGGGAAGATGATTAAGTCCTTTGACTGTAAAATGAGTTTCCCACTTGTATAAAGAGTAGTGAGAGGTGATAGGTTGAGAGTTTGTTTAGCAAAGATATAATTGGAGCAAAGCTGCTGATGGACTATTTCATTCCCTGGGACAACAGGTCACACTGGACAGGAATTTTAGGAGATATAAGCATGCAGAAAGATCCATGCTTATATCTTGTCCAAAGGCATAATTTGTAATATGGTAGAATTCTGGTGTAGGGCCTCTGTGTAAAAAAAAATTGC
The DNA here is from genome assembly GCF_000260355.1 of Condylura cristata. Lineage (NCBI taxonomy): Eukaryota > Metazoa > Chordata > Mammalia > Eulipotyphla > Talpidae > Condylura > Condylura cristata. Next base: position 21,594,825 of record NW_004567121.1, read on the forward strand.
ATGAATTTAAATAGATAACTAAAGACACAGATACCAAAAGTACTAAATATATTGTATCACACTGTAATTTATGTTTTTGATTATCAGGTAAGAACACTGCATACTTCCAAGATATATCTTTTGACTAAAAATAATTTAAAATTTACTCTAGTGAAACTTCAGTCTGCTCTTATTTTTCTCTGACATTTTTAGTAGATTTTGAACAAAAAAGGTCAGTACTATTCATTTCTGTATCTTTGGAACTTAATGCATTGCCAGTATATAGTGAGTATTGGACCTAAACAATGCATTATTTTTACCCTTGAAAGATAATTTTACTGGGGTCACAATTCTAGGATAATGGTTACGTTCTCTAACAATTCTGCCTATCTATCATTCTTGCATAAGTGAACTTTGTTTCCATTTGGGTTGATTTAATTTTTGTAGTTAATCACTTTATGCAGTTTTACTAGAATGAGTTTAGGTGTGGATTTATAGCTATTTATATATAACATGATTTATGTATTTATAGATCCAATGGTTTTCATGCTTTTCACACTTCCCATCTTTGTATCTTTTAATACTGGTCTTTCTCCTACCTATTTTATCTTGGACTTTAATTAGGTGTCTTTAGACTTTCTTATTTTATATTTCATATCACTAAGTCTTTTTATTTATATACTTTACTCTCTATGGGCTACATTTTTCCTAATATCTTTAGTGCCCAGTTTTTAGTTCAATATTTTTCTGTTTAGTAGGCTAATTTAATATTTAATCCATTCACTGAAACCACTTTTAAGTTTAAAGTTTAATAAATTTTTTTTAACTTTCAAGCACATTGATATTCTCTTCTAGGTTTTTCATGTTTTGATTTCATGTTTCTAAATTTTTTTATTCATAGCTATTTATAAGCATTACAGCATTAGAGAGCTGCCAACATTTTTTGTTTCCTTTTTTTTATATGTGCCATTCTCATTGGTGTAAGGTGGTATGTCATTGTGGTTTTGATTTGCATTTCCCTGATGTTGAACATTTTTTCATATACATGTTGGCCATTTGCCTTTCCTCTTTGGAGAAGTGTCTTTTTAGCTCTTCTGCCCATTTTTTGGCTGGGTTGTTTACTTTGCTTTTGTGGAGTCAGCTCATTGTAGATCTTTGTGATCAGTCCCTATCAGTTTTATTGGGTGCAAAACTTTTCTCCTAGTCAGTAGGGTGTCTCTTTGTTTTGGTTAATGTCACTTTTGCTGTGCAGAAGTTTTTTAGTTTGATGTAATCACAACTGTTCATCTTTTCCTTCACTTTCTTTGCTTTGGGGGATGAGTTTTTAGAGTTATCACTGAGATGTATGTCATGTAATATTTTGTCTGAATTTTCTTCTATATATTTTATGGGTTCTGGTCTTATATTCATTTCTTTTATCCATTTTGATTTGGCTTTTGTACATAATATAAGGTAGTAGTCTAGCTTTATTCTTTTGCAAGTAGCAGTCCCGTTTTCCCAGCACCATTTACTGAGCAAACTGTCCTTTTTCCATTGCATATTCTTTGCTCCTTTGTCAAAGATTATTTCTTTAGGAAATCAGAACTCTCAGACTGAAAGACCCCAAATTTTCAGGGACAAGTAGTATAAATTACATAATGCATAACATCACTGAAAGTAATGACAAGCAGAACCAATCCTATTTCAACCCTTGGTTCCTGAAAAAATAATGCTGCCTATGGGAAAATAATATTGAAAATAGTGAGCACTGATAAAATATATATATTATGTCCTAAATATCGCCTATCCCTGGAGGATATGTTTTATAAGCATCACCATCCCTTTCCTAGGCTAGACAGTGAATACAATGATCAAATCCAACTGCATCCCCTTTGCTGTAAAATTGTCTTCTTTTTCTTGGACTTGTGTTAGTTCTCACATTTGTAGATGAAACTTTCCATAAGCCTCAGATAGTAGTGCTGGCCAATGTTTTATGGGCAAGTTAGGGAAACAACGTACCGCTTAGACAAATACATTCCTCATAGGCAATCATGTGTTCAGATATTTGTTGATATCAGTCATGTTGAATAATTAACTACTTTCTTGAATAGAAGTTCAGTATAATCAACTTACTCTGAAATGGTTGATGAAATTTCTTAAGCTATCGTGCTATATAAACGACTCAACATTGGTCACTATTGCTAAGGGTTTAGAGAAGAAAATAGAACAATTTGGATCAGTGGGAAGTCATGCTGTCAGTTTCATGCCTCACCTCTATTGCTGCCTTCTTAGAGTTTCTGGCTATTAACTCATTATGCCAGCATGAGATACAGAAGCTGTTTGAGCACAAGTCATTCTATCTACTTGGTCATTTAATGCCTCTTCCTTGGTGGATCTTCTCCAGTGAATATGACATTTTGTGTCCTTGGGTACAGCATTTTTTTTTTTTCCAGAGTACTTTGTACCCAGCTCTCTGATCCTTCTCTTCCCAGGAGTCTAACCAACTGGCCAAGTCATTAACCACTACTTCAAGCCACATTTTTTCCCCCACACAAAGTAGTGAACTAGAAAGATACCCTTCAAAATTGTATCACAAGTACACTTGTGACTGGAATTGTTGTTACAGCTCACTCTTCATTCTGGCATTGCATACATTAATCTAGTCAATGCACCTATTAACCATGCCTAGCATTTTTTCTTCTTTATTAGTTGGCCATCTAGAACTACATGATTATATCACAAGTGTAAGCTAAGGAAGATATGATAATGCAGGTGTAACCATCTCCCTAATTCCTTTCAAATTATAAAGCACTGTCACTTTCTCTTCTCTTACCTTTGGGATACTATAATAACTATTTCCACTAGAGAGCCCAGTAATATAAAAGTATCTCCTATTGTTAAACCTAAATGACAGAAGACAGACACAAATTACATCGTGTGCCTCCATTCACTGATTTCCCATCTGCTTAATCTCAGAGGGGCTTTAATGAATACATCATTATGGGATGGGATGCTGGGTTTGTTGGTGTCCCACATATAATAAAGTTGGGATCATTATGAGGATCCCTGAAAAACAGATTTTGAGATGGAAATTTTCATGGAGAAGCTTTATTATGGCATGCTCTTGGAGTTGTACAGTAAATGAGTGAGGCATATAGGGGTGGGCAGAAGAAAAATTGAACTGCAGTGCACTTATAACATGTGCCTCAGTTAAGGCCATGGGAAATTCTGGGTCTGGAATGCAGTTTCAGGATATTCCAGAAATTGACAAAAGAGTGTTGACCTACATATTAACACTCTTCTTCTGTAACCTAGTGATAATTATTGTGTTTGCTCTGCCCAGGAGGACATATAACTGAGTTAATTAGCTCCCTACAACTGTCTTCAGGGAGCTCGAGGAAAGGATGGCTTAGCCTTGAAGAAGGATCAAGCTCACATACAACATCATCCACTACAACCCCCTTTTATAATATCTATTTAATATCGCATTTTAGCTTTAGTGCTTCCATGACACTCTGTCCATGGCATGGTCTTCAGATTGTGTCACATGCTGGTAATAGGATTTTCCTCAAGAACACTTTGGTTTCTTAAGGCTTTCTTGCATTTCAGCACTTTCAGCACCTAGTTCTGAGCTCAAATTGAGTTCACTTTTTCTATTATAAAAGGAAGCAGCATTTTTGAAAATTCCCCTTACTTCTCAGAAGCCAGAAGAGAAAGTATTATTTATTCATGTTCTAGTTCTTTTTTCACAGCTAGCTCTTCATAATATGCAGCAAACTTTGTAGTTGTACGCAGCTGTCCCTTAGGGTTTAGAAAAATACTAGATGTGGTTAGCACCATCCAGATACCCCTACTTGGAAAGAAGATCCTTTTGCTTCAGTTATTCTGAGTGCTGTCAACAATTCAGGACTGTGTTTACTACAGAGGGTTACTGTTTCCAAAGGCATGATCTTTCCAGAACAGGGCACATTTGATTAATGTAAGAGCTCAGTTGTTTTGGCTCTTGTTGGACAGTCTGATGTCTTTTATAGTTGCAGAATTCTCTCTGCAATCACTCTTGGCTGTCTTTGAGTATCCATCACAGGTTTACTTCATCTGTCCAAGTTGCTTCCTTCCCCTCTGCTCCACAAGTGTTATTATTGGGGTGCTTCTGAAAAAACAGCCCTGATGCTAAGCTCTTTCTCAGTGTTTAGGAACACTATTTCTTGGAGTACTCAAATTATGGCATTAAATATATACACATAGTCATATGAATATATACACACAGACACACACAGTGGTAACACTGCTTATATCTCTTTTGTGTCTGAGTAGGGTAGTAATTTTGAGCTTTTACTATAATATTCTAGCTATTCATAGAATACTTAGTAACCATTGTATAAATTGGCAAATATATATCTATATCTATATGTATAGATATAGATATATATTTCTGTGTAAGAGCTATCTTTTTTTATTATGTGTACACTGGTGAGAATATGAAGAAAACAAGGCAAAATAAAGCAACTTTATGTAATGAAATTTTACTAGATCAGTACAATTGAATCTTCAATTATGTAAGATTTTGAGCATTTTGCCAAAATTCAACATTTATTCACCTCTAAATTGTTTTGTGTTTCTTTTATATACACTGTATAATGTTGATGTGAACAAATTCATATTTTTGTTATCTTGAGTATGAAAATTTGGAAGCACAGATGCCTTGGATGGTGAATATTAGGACCAAACTAGATAAGTGACTGGTCTCACACTTCATTGTCCAGGGATTGGTAACATTTTAGTTTTAGATATCTCACAACTTACATCCAGCATGCTGTGAGATTTCCTTCTTATAAATAAAAAATGAAGAGTAATCTAACTCTGTATCACCTTATTTTATGAAAACGTCTTTGCCTTAGCCATGATCATTTTGATTCATGGACACCCCTTAGGAAAGTACACTTTGGAAAAACAAGAATCCTCATATGTAGTTATGAATAAAAAACAGAATAAATTCCAAAGCTTCCTGTAATTCATTCTATCTATAATTTAGTCATTTCTAGTGATCTTGTAGCAATACTGGCATGGGGGAGAGGCTAGATGTTTCAGTGTTTCTCTTGTCTCCTTACCTAGGCATTTCCAAACTGGGCTACTTTCTTTATGGAGAAAAGTGACTCTGGAAACTTAGCCCCCGTCTTTCTGGATTAGGCCCTTACACTGAATTACTATGAGGACTAGCATGGATTTAGTATTTGATATGTTCTAAGCATTATTCATCACTTTTACTTTTTGATGACAATCATCAAAGGTAAATATTTTCCTTTCTCACACCCATGTTACAGTTAAGGGAGCCTGGGTCACACAGTTGGTAAATTAAACTGCCAGAGGTTGAACCTTAACCTAATATTTAGTAAGTATCTATGCTGGGTCTGGCATTGTGCTCTTACATTTGTATTCCTTTTTATATTTACTAAGGTAATTCATCCATGTCACCATTGTTTTCTGAACTCCCAATGTCACTAGGGACTGTTTTAGCCACTGAAGAATCAGCAGTGAACAATGAAAAGGAGTCCCAAACCTTAGGAACTTACATGATTTTGGAGAGATAGAAGATAGTTAATTAGATAAATTAACTATACCAATTGAAACTATTATAAAAAGTAATTAAACTATGGGGTTACTGAATAGCTGCATAACAAAGCAGAAAGTACATCTAACACACACACACACATATATCGAGAGACTGAGAAGTTAACTATCTTGTCCAGTATTAGTCAGAGTTTGTAAGTGACCAGTAAAGCTGGGCCCTTTGATGGCCTCCTACCAGAATCTGTGACCTTCCCAGTGTCATGCTCTGCTCTGTTTCCTCATGTACTTTTGTGCTTCAAGTCCCCTTCAAAATTTGCAGTCCTACATAAACTCGTTCCATTTGATCCCTGCCAAGAAAGCATGAAAGTAAAGTATTTCCCATGGAGAAGTGCAACAGAGATAGGGAAGAAGAGGAGCTCTAACTAAAACCTGTGTGAAGAAGAAATGTGTAACACAGCAGGCTGGCTTTTGAAATGTCTCCAAACCTTGCTAATGTTTTCCTCTACCTTTGAATTTTCTCGTGATGTCTGTGACTGCTTAGAGAACCACCTATTCATCTGTTTCCTCTTTTCCCATCTTTTGCTCATTTCTCCACTCTTTTGGAATTCTTTTGAAGGTGTTAAAATGTGAAATGGCTTAATTCAATAGGACACCAAGATAGACTTTGAATTTGTATAGTTGCCTTCAGCATTCATCATCTGAATTGACATGGTGGAAGGTTCCTTCAGACGTGGAGAGAAATCATGATTTTGTCAAGAATATCTGCTGACTTCATGAGATCACACTTTAAAGCAGTGTAGCTCCTGTGTGGTAGCAACAAATGACAAGTGTTTTAACCATCCAATGTTATCAACATCTTTTTTTTTTTAATGGACCAGAGAAAAAACAAAAAGAAGTTTAATAATGACATGTATCCACCCATGGATACATGGAAGAAGTCCAGTAATACTGAATAATTCACTCAGTGGCTTCAGTCACCATTTTAAATAATCTCACCAGGTGGGATGGAGAGCAGGGAGGAAGGGGAGTTCAGCAGGAAAAGCGCAGAGAGTCGGGGGCAGGTCTTGATACGATCCTATCTACTATTTACTTGTCTGCATGCCCTTCTGCCCTCGGATTCAATAAATTCTGATCCTTCGCAATCTAGTACTGATTATATGCACTTTCACTATTGTAGATATCATAGTTCCTGCTTAAGTTGATTTCTGTTTCCCTACCTATAACCAATGTCTAGTCTAATTTATAAGTTTAAAGTAAAAATGAGTTTTGAAAATAATATAAACTGTTCCTTCCTCAGTTTTCTTTCTTTATAATCTATTTTATTAACTTTTTATTAGGTAGCATTGGTTGACAACCCTGTGATTCAGAAAATAGAATTTTGACTATATTTTACTTACCCATTTTTTTTCTATATTATACTGAATCTTTAGTAAAATTATTAACATTTATGGGATATCATTTGAGTTTAAAATATTGTTTATAATGAGGATGTAGATATACTTTCCAGCATTTAATATTTTGTCAATGAATTCAAATGCTCACTTCCTAAAAGGAAGAATTTACTATGGTAATGACATCTGTTTTTCAGACTCATTATTTGAAGCAAGAAATTATGCTTTAATTGAAGCCATTATTAGCTGTGTGCAAATGAAAATGCTATAAAATTCTAAAATGCATGAGTTTCACTTTATTGATCATTCGATCTCCTTTTCCTGATTAGAAGAGCAATCAGAACTTGATACTGAGTGGTTTTGCAAAATCTCTTCTGTCTGTTATGCAGACTGAATGAAGGTAGTCAACCCATTTATTGAGTCTTTTAACTAAATCCTGCTGGACAAAATGATGTTATGCAAATGCAGGCACACAGTTTTTCTGGACTTCTCATACTGTTTCAATTCTTTCCTAGTCAACTGGCAGTGGATCACTTTGATTTTCTATGACCTACCCAAAATATGTGTGTGGGATGCCCCTAAAATAATGATACTGCTCCTTATAAATATTAATGAGTTAATGTTATTACAGAAGATGAACGCAAATGAAAATTTTAAGGTGTTTAAAATAAGTGTCTGATTCAACTTTCCCTCAGATAGAGCTCCTCAGCATGACAGCAGTGTAATTGGCAGCTGAGTTCCAAGTCAAAGTGTCTTTAGTTTGGCTTCCAACAATGCAAATGCTAACTGTGTGAACCTGGGCAAACCATTTAACACCTCCTTGAACTTCAGTGTTATTATCTGTAAAGTGGGCAAAATGCTGTTTATGATGAGGGTGTTAGGAGAACAAAATGTGATAATGCGTGTTGGAGTACACCTTCAAGTATAAAATGCAACATAGGGAGGGATTGAAAACATACTCCTGTTTAGTAACTCAGTTAATTTAAAACTCATGTGATTGCTCTGTCTGGTGTAGGTGACTCTGCTCAGTGATACACAGCCTGTTCGACTATGTTCTCATTTTGCTCACCTTTTCCAGCAGCTAATCATGTTATATCCACATAGATATTCAAAATCTCCTGGACAGATTTTTAGATTAAATGTAGCTGTTAAGATTCTTTTTCCTGTTTAAAATTCTACTTTTATTGCTTCAGAAATGTCATCCTAAGAACATAAGCTGACAGATGATTGAGGGGCCCAGGCTGAAGCAAGGGAGAAAGCAAATGCATTCTTGAGGGAAAAGTAAATCAGAAATGTTGGGTTCATTAGAAGGCACATAAGCTTTTGTGATCTGTCTGTTAGCAACACCTGTCCTACCTAGAGAGACTTGATTTATCCGAACTATCACATCAATGAATAGAGAAGCAGGAAATACTAAAACTCATATTGAAGTTTAAAAATAAAGCTGGTGTAAGGAAATGAAGTAACTAAGATCTCTTAATGGACAAAAAGAATGGAACGTGTTTGGAAAACAATGGGCAGTGATACCAGAGGGGTCCTTGTGGGGTAAGGTGTAGAGTTGGACTTTTAGTGATGGACTTAATGTGGTACCTCCAGATGCTGATTTATAAAGATGCACACTTAAACCATGTAATGTGATAATGCACTGCTACTGCAATACAATAATTTAAAACTAAATTAAAACTAAACATGTAATAGCACATGAATATCATCTACTTTTTTTTAAAGATTTATTTATGCATACAAGACTGGGGTACAGGCGGATATCACCTTTACTGAGGTCAAAGCAGAGCAGATTGATGTATTCAAAGTAGAATGGATGGCCTCGCCGGTAGAGCAAAGGGTTAAGCACAGCACTATGAAGCTATTGCAGATACTGCAGCATGTGTTTGATCCCTCACCCCCACAACTCTAGCCTGTACCCCCATTATGTGCATCAATAAGTAGATCTTTAAAAATAACAACAAAATAGAATGCTGCACCTGCTGCAGAATAAAATGCAAGCAGTCCTATCCCTCTGGGTTCTGTTAAGTGTATTAAAGCATAGTCATGCATCTCCTAACAGCGGGAACCCATTTTGCGAAATGCATAGCTAAGTGATTTTGTCACATGAATGTCACAGAGATATTTACACAAACCTAAAGAGTATGGCCTCTTACACACCTAGATTAGAAGGCACATCCTGTTGGGGCCACCATCATCTGTGTAGTCCAGTGTTGGCCAGAATGTTGGCAATGTAGGACTATAATCACTACTGTAGGAAGCTAGATGTAGCTAGATCAGGTGTCTTTGGCCTTGGAATTCCTCTCACTGAGACAAGCAGGTTTTTAAATGACCTAATTTAAGGAACTTAATCAAAAAATGTCATCGGTTCAGAACACTTAAAAATTGAATAGAGCTATATGCTGTTTAGTATTTTTGACCTTGAGAGTTACATCGCATATAGGTTAAACACAGCTATCTAAAAGGTTGATTGATCATGACTGCTCACCATGGTGGGCACTGAGACACCTGGAGTCTAGCTTAAAACTTGATTATGGGGAGCAAAAATGATGAAGTAAAATTCAAAAAAGAAGTTGTCAGGTGAAAGATTGACATTATCCACACCAAAAAGTGATTTGGAAAATCCAAAGATGATTTGAAAATACTGTAGTGTTAACATAATCTGTGATCTATAAGAAAGCCCCTGATCACTTTGGATGGCTTTGAAAGTTAGGGGTCATATGTTTGCACACTGAGGAAGCACTAGCTGGAGTCTGATCTGTGCTGAGGTCACCAGTCACTTTCGTAAGATGTGATACATAAGGAGGGACATTCCAAACTTTACTTGGATACAGAAGGGTCGGTTTAGAGGATTGGCCAGTCTTCTCTTGAGGGGTCTCTAGGTAGAACACTGAGTGAAGTAAATAGGGGAAAATATTAAGGGATAGTTTGTAAGTCGATTGTTAACTGGAAGTCTCCTCTATTTTGTTACTATAAATATGTTTATTGAACATTTTTGAAGTTTTGTAAAATAAGCTTCTCATGCTTAGTTTGGTCCCATAAGTTAAAAAATCATGTAATGATGGCTCTGAGTTGCTTCTCTGATTTGCTCAACTGTTGAAAGATTGTGTTGAACAAAGTGTGGTCTGGGCAGGGTGAGATGGACCCTGTCCCTAGTCCATGTGATTCCCGAAGGGCAAGGGAGCAGTCGGTAGGGAGGTAAATGCTTGAATTCCACATTATAGGCCCAGAAGAAAGTTGGTTTTCAGTAAATGCTTGTTTTAATAAATGACTGACCAGATGAAGTTTTCACTTACATATCAAATGGGAAATGGAATGTCGGTGTGACAATATAGATGAGGAACCTGGATAGTGATTTATGCAGACTTTACTATGAAGTATTCATAGTGTTTCCTCAGTAATAATAACAGAAATTGAATTACATTGAAGTAATTGAATTTTCTCCAAATATTAAATAAGTGGCAAAAAAGGTAACAAGGTTTGTTCTTTGGTTGTAGAATTTTTACAGGGAAATTTATAGAATTAGTAATATTTTATCCAGACAGGTAAGAGTTATTAGAGATTGTTTTTTAAAAATGACAAGTAGTTTGACATCACATAGATGGTAAAATTGCTGTCACATTTAGAATGGAAATATAATTCACTAACATGCTGCTATAAACTCTGTTTTAGGTTTGCATGTATTCCCTATTTCAAAGCCTTGAGTACTGGTTAAAGCTACCAAGTGACTCTCAGTAATCTTCAGATTAAAGAAGGGTGTCTTACTGGACAGTGATGACATACTCTAGGTCAACATTTCTTAAGTTTTTTTTTTTCCTTTTGGACATAGAAACAGGTCCTTAAAAAGTTGTGTTGGCAAAATAATAGAAAAATAAACTATTATAATAAAAAAAAGTTGTGTTGGTATATGAATTGGGCTATATATGGAAACTAGATTTTTGTTCTTTTATTCCTTTCATCACTGCAGTTCTTTCCTTAGAGACCACATGATACATTTTCTTCATATATTAAACTTAAAAGCAGATGTCATCTGAGAGATGTCTGCTGTAAAATTTTCATCTGTCAGCAAACTCATGGAAAACATTTTTCCTGTTGGCTATAAGACAACATCCTAATGTGCACATGTACAGCATTTTTATACCCTGTCACCTAGTTCCCAATTTGCATGATAACAACATCATAATAGCATAAAAGAGATATTAAAAGAAAAAATAATGTGAACTGCTTATGATTCCAAAATTGAAGAGATGCTATAAAAGCATTGTTGACTGGAAAACAGCTCTATTATCTCCTTCAGGCAGGATCGTGATGAAGGCTTAATGGCTTATAAGTACTAGAGCTTTCTTTATTCAGAGAGCTCAGGATGTGTTTCTTTTCTTCTCACAAAATCCCCCTGTGACCAGTTGTACAGCCTTCAGAAGGTGGTTCAAAGTTTTCAGTCCTGTAGAAAGGTTGCAAAAGTCCTATTAGGCTGATTCAGCCAACCTGGTAGAAGAAAGTTCCAGAAAGGTGTGTGTTGCATGAGCTTTTAATACTGACTTGTGTATTTCCTATATACTAATATATAGTCTCACTATATTGTTTATGTGCATGGATTTCTTTCCTTACACTTAGCAGCTTAGGCATATTGCTTTGCCATTAGGACACTGTGGAATTCTCCTTCAGTGGTTCTGACCCAATTGTTTAGGCCCAGTGCTTTTTCTGAAACGTGGATATGGTCTATTATATGTCAAGAGGAACTGGAGAAACTGTTTATCCTTCTGGTGCTTTGTGAGTTTTACAACTGATATCTTTATTAAGAATAGATTCAGAATAAAGTGGACATTTTTTTCTACTTGATACAAATGTTCAAGTGGCATGAACCCCTAAAAAATTCCTTGACATTTAATATTGATAATGTGATGAAGATTGGAGAGCTTGAAAAGTTTTAAAATATTTAATGTTATACACAACTTCTCTGACAAATCTTCTAGTTAGACCACCATCAAACCGAAATGGGGTATTTGTAAATTAGCTGATTTCTGTACATTTTTCCTGAATTGCTGAATCAGAATCCTTATTGCCAGTACTTTGATAGCAGGTGTTCTGGGTCATCTTGTTAAGCACACTAAAGTTTGAGGAGAACTTATTAGAGACACCTGCCAGGTTATAGTTACTGTCAGTATCTGCTGGGATAGTTATGGGCTGTCAGTTGACTGGCATATGATAGAGTTGTGGAATATCTAGGTAAGTTTTGTTTCTTGTTTCTCTCCCAGCAGTTGATCCAGGAAGGCTAGCATGGAAGGTGACCTGCATGGAAGTCAGTGATAGGAATTATCTACTTATTATGAGGAAACTCAATAGAAATTTCATGGTGTGTTGCTTATCAGCATATTTTTGTTGTTTTCTTGCCTCTTAGTCTTTACCTATGCGCACAAATGCTCAGGTTTAACAGTTTCTCCTCTTCCAACATGGCCTATTGAGTAGAAGAACAAAAAAACAGCAACAATTTGGAAGATTAAAGCCAGTGATTCTAACTCTGTTCAGCTTCAATCTGTGAGTGAGGAGAATCCTGGCAGTGAGAAAGACATTTCTCACCAATCCTCTCATTATATAATGAGAGATAAAATATTTTATGTGTTTATATCCCCAAATATTTGTTATCCACAAATGTGCAGTTAATGGTAGTTTCTTGTAATGGTTAGCTCTACAGCGAAACACTAATATTCTTTCACTGTATTTTTAAAATGTCCTGCTGATCAACAGTGGAGAACATAGTATACTAAATTGCCTTAAAGTGGAGGAGGCTGTTTGACCCAAGAGCTGACCTGCACAGTATGTGGTTCCTGCCCGTGGAAGGGACATTCTGCCCACTAGGAAGCCTTCAAGGACACAGCCTTGAGACAGTTATGTCACTGAGGTCATCAGGATGACATACTACGGGCTCTATAGAAACTGTAGGTTCTGGTGAGTAGCGCTAGAAACCTAGTCATCCTATAGCTATCCAAGACGAGCTTCATAAGTGAGTTTTCTTAGTTCAAACACTATTTAAATGAATGTTTTTAGTAGGTATGCAGTATTTTTAGGTGGGCTATTACATATTTTTAAAAAGCAGTTTTTATGTAAATGAATCAATCCCTTGTACTTTTATACTACATGTTTTGAGCCTGTTCCATCAGCTACTTATTTTTCACAACTGTGTGTTTTATGAATTATTAATCTAGAGACTTTATTTGGGGAGGCCAGTGTTGATCTTGCATTATGCAAAATGAAGGTCATTTTCTTTGCTATGTCTCTTTTAAAGGTATAAAATGAAACCATACTTCAAATCATACAGTTACTTCAATTATAAAATTTAAGGTGCCATAACATTAATAAAATGTTTTAATATAAATGAAAATTATGGCAAACCATTTATACAACACTTTTCTTTGGAATGGTGGGAAATTTTTTCCTCTCTTGTCAGTAGTATTATAATATATGTAATGATGGCATGTAGGTTAGTATACTTGTAAGGTGCTTTCCAAAATCAACATGCTCATACTTTGTTCATCAGTAGGACCTCATGACATGTAGACATCCACCCATTCATTCTGAAGCCACACCAAAGAAAGGTATCTATTTTTTTTAAAGATTTATTTATTTATGCACACACAACTGGGGTACAGGCCAGAGGTGCAGAGGTGCTGAGAGGATTCACCAGATACAGAGTGGTGAGATCAGACTGAAGAAGTACACTGCTGAAGGGAGCAGCAGGGAGACAGAAGAGGTCTGCTGCCTCTTGTGGGTCACCTCCCCAGGGATAGAACTCACACTGAAGTGGGCGCAGTTGGCTTTGTGTGCTACACTTTAACTCATTATGCCACCAGGTAAGGCCCAGAAAAGTATCTATTTTAAGCATAATGTTGAGGAGTGAAGATTGAAAGAAGAAAAACATTTCACCCTGTGTTAATGTCTCTTTCTGCTCATTTTCTATCACGCATAGGCATGCTTCCTTGTTTATTATTACTTCTAGATCTTTGAAAACTTTTGAAATGCTCAACCTCAGAACAAATATAATTTTACACCATTTGAATTAGAAATTTCACTTGTTTCCTAAGGAAACATTTTTATCATTTAGAGTCTAGTAAAGAAAAAGGAAACTATGGCAATCGAGACAGAGGGACTTTAACATAGTACATTAGTAATGGAGATGCTAAAGAGACTGAAGAGTGAAAAGGACAGTGTGGGTTGAATTAGCTAAAGAAAGAAGGGGAAGGATGTAGTGATGGGGTGGGCAGTGGTTGGAGAGGATCAATTTGATAGCACTAGAAATTTAGGGTGGGGTCAGGGAAGTATGAAGACATAATGAAGTATGAAGCAGGGACTTTTTAACATTTTATTGTTTTGCAAATAACTAAATGTCAAGGCAGTTTTTTAAAAGAGCCTGGGCACATCCTTGGTTGGGCCCTCTAGTCTGCATCTGCTGCGAGTTGTTGAAGATAAACTCATTGCTCTGTTCACCGTTAGGACAATGTTTAAAATAGCCAGCAACTGCCACTGTTGCAAATGGAATCCTGAGTCTTCCCCCTTTCTTTTGCTTAAAATTTCCCGCCAGCTGTTCTGCTGGCGGCTCCTAAGAGATTAGCATCAGCTGCAGGCACCTAGGAGGCGGGCTTTGGACCAGCCTTACTCAGTGTGCAGACTTAAATATGCGGGGCTGAGATAACAGCGAAAAGAAGTAACACATATATGTAGGAATTATTTCTGTAACAAAATTAATTGATAAAGGCATTGAAATAACACATATTTTCAATATGGGGAAATTATTTAACAATTTCTGTGAATATCCACAGCTAAAGATTACTAAAGGACAAAAGCAATACTATATTGGAGGAAATTGCATTGGCAAAGGTGACATGATTACAAGATCTAATAAGAGTGAAAGCAAATTTCTGAAGTTGATGCTCTGAATTCAGTTGTCTTCATATCTGGAATGTACTATGCTATTAATTGTTGCTATTGTCGCATAGAAAGTGAAAAGCTGTGTTTTATTCTTTGTTTATTGTAGTTTTGCAGTTTTTTGTAGTAAACATGTATTATATTTAGAAAAATCATTTCATAAACTGCATTTAGCCACTATTTTCTGATTATTATGCTGTGTCTTGAGTTTATTTTCACTTTATGGAACTTAATTGAATTATTCCTATTTTTATATTATTTATATTTTATTTATATTATATGATCAGAAATGGCAGAAAAAGTTTTTTGAAGGAATTACATAGCAAGGAGAATTTAGACAGTTGTAGTAATTAAAAACAACCCATTATAGGACACATGATGTGGTCTATAATAATCATAAACCAGTGTGTACCTGTTCTGAGCACCTTGGATATTACGCCCGCACTACGAGGTCGGTGATGTTACTGCCTCCATTCAATGAGTGAGCACATGGAGGCAAACAGTATAGATAGGAAGTCGTTTGATGTAGGACTCTCAGCTAGTCAGTGGGGTATCCAGGGTGGAATGCAGACAGCAGACGCTTGAACTGCCACTTTGTCCTGCCGCTCTGTCAGTAAGTGTACAGTTAAGGAGAAGTGGCCTGACGCAGAGCACACTATATGAGTTTGGTCTAAACTCAGTCACATTTTACCAACCTAATTATCTTATCAGATGTTATCAATTTAGTAAAGGTCAGTTTTACTCTGAATGACAACTTGATCAATTTCAATTTCAAAGAAGCTTCCCTTAGTGAAGAACTAAGAATTCTTTATGACTTAAATGCTTTTCCTTTCTGCTGTGCATTGACCATTTCACTTGGATGCTGATGAAGAGTAACATGCATGCTCTATGTTCTTCTGTGTCCAAATTTGTGGCTTACTGAAATGCTCTTTCTCTATGACCTTTGACTATCTTGGATGTGTAAGGAGGAGTGAGAACACTGTTCCTGTATCCTCTAGTTCAGCATGCTGTCTCAAATGACAAAAGTTTATCTTTTATTAATAGATGAATGGTATTCCACTGCATGTATGTGTATTGATATATATATGTGTGTGTGTGTATTGATATATATGTATATATATATATATATAAACACACATATATATGTATATATAGTGATATTGCAATATATATCCATGATCCCCTCTTGTGTCTTTGAGCACTTTTCCATAGCTTGGCTATTGTAAACAGCATTGGAATGAATATAGGAATGCACTCTTTCCTTCAAATTAGTACTTTTGTATTACTTGGCTAGATACCTAGGAATAGAATTGTTGGATCTTATGGTCAATCCATGTTTAATATTTTGAGAGCCATATGTACTGTTTTTCAGAGGGCCTGGATTAGTCTCCATTCACACAAACAGTTTACAAGGGTTCCTTCTTCAGCACATCCTCACCAACACTTGTTTCTGGTTGCTTTGATGTGGTGTCATTCTCACAGTTGTGAAATGGTATTTCATTGTGGATTTGATCTGTATTTCCCTGATGATAAGAGATAGTGCACATTTTTTCATGGGCTTGTTGGCCATCTGTATGTCTTCTTTGGAGAAGTGCCTTTAATCTTCTTCCTATTTTTTGATTGAGTTATTTGTTTCTTTTAGTTGAGTTGTACATGTTCTTTGTAGATCTTGGATACCATTCACTTTTCATATGTATGTTGTACAAATATTTTCTCCTATTCAGTAGGATGTCTTTTTGTTTTAGTGATAATGTATGGCTCTGTGGGCTCTGTGCAGATACGTTTTTAGTTTGATGTAGTCCCATTTGTTTGTATCTTTTTTTTTTTTTTTTGGCTGTTTTTTCTTGCTTGGAGAAGAATCTGCAAAGACATCAATGAAACCTATGATGTGGAGTGTTTTTCCTGAGTTTTTTTTTTTTTATGTCTTTTATGATTGCAGGTCTTACAACCAAGTCTTTTATTCATTTTGAGTTAATTTTTGTGTATGGTATCAGACAGAGTTCCAGTTTCACTTCTATCTGCATGTGGCTGCATCCAGGCTGCCCAGCAGGATCTTTTGAAGCTTTTTCTTTTCTCCAATGTGTACTGTGTGCTCCTTTGTTGTAGGTTAACTGTCTGTATTAGTATTGGTTTGGTTCTGGCTCTCAAGTCAATTCCAGTGGCTGCATGTCTGCTTTTGCTCCAGTATCATACAAGTATATGGGTTTTGCATGTTCATGGTGTGCTTAAAATTTCCAGCCTCTGTTAAAATTCTAAGTTTTAATCAGAAGAAAATTCCACCTATCCTTTTAAAACACTTGGTAAGTGATTTCCTTTTCACAGGTGTCATTTGAAATACCCTTTCTGAGACAGTAGTAATGTCAGATATACTGTTATATTCTAAACTGTTTGTTTCTACAGTTTAACCTAAGTTCCCATGGTGATTTTTTCCCCATTTTACACAATGCTAATCATGCAACCCTAATTTTCTCAGGAACATTACACCATAATTAATGTCATTATTACTAAATATTGATCTTTGAATTCAAGTAGGTTAATCCTTCCCCATCCATAAAGAACTAAAGAAATACCCCACAATTTCATGAAATAAAATGAAAATGGTAGGTTAAATTTCTAAGATTTTGTTAATTTTTTTATGAGCTAAAGATTTTGCTAGGTAATTAATTTGCATTCATTATCTTGTGTAGCCTTTACAACATTCCTAAATGGGGTTAGTTTAGTATTGCCATACAGGTTAGGGTGCAGGAGGGTCTTACACTGATTAAGTAACAGAACAAAAGTCAATAATCGACTGAGAGGCAAAAGTGATATTTGAACAAAGGTGGCCTAATGCCAAAGCCTGTTCTCTTTCCACTACATTCTTAAAAACGTTAGACACGTTGATGGGTATACAATTTCTTTCATTTTGTAGAGAAGAAAATTCCTGAGCTCTAGTGAAAACAGTTAACTGAAAGTTCTTCCCATTAGCTTGGGAAAGACATAAATCAGAACACTTAAGTGTTTAACAGAAAGAGAAATATTACTGATAGAAATTTGATTAAGTTACTGTTTTGGGAAATAAATTATTTGAAATATATGTGGCTAAAGAAAAATTATCACATTAATTAATTCATGATATCCATACCTTGGAATGCAAGATATATTGAGCCTAAAAATAGTGTAGAGAGAAAAGAGAGAGGGGAATTATTCAGAGAAGAAGCAATCAATGAGTAGGAAAATTTAGCTCACCCTGTGTTAGCAAACACAGGTGAACGAAATGGTAGTTCTCATCCAGGAGTTAGAACCTGCATGTGTTGTTTTTACATTGATATCAGTGCCTTCTCAAGAGAAAAAAATGTTTAATTTTGTCCTTACCACAACTGCCGGTACCTGTCCTAACCTTGGCTATTTCCAGATTACCTGAGTCCCACTGCTTGTTTCTTTGGACACTTTATCTTGCCCTAACCAAGACACAGTGGGGAGCAGAACAGGCAGATCAACCGAAATACACTGCTGAGGGGCTCAGCAGGTGAGGTAGGAGAGGCCTGCCACACCCTGTGGGTCACTTCCCTGGCTAGGAATCAAACTCGTGGTACAGTGGCTGCAATCAATTAATTAATTTCTGCACTTTAACCTGTTGCAGCACTGGGAGGACACATCCAAAATTTTAATGGACACTGAATGTATGTGGAATCTGCAAAGCACGAGTATATTTTTAAAACCCAAGTCACTTGTAAATACCTATATATGTCTTGGTTCACATCTTCTCTCAAAACCAATTACTAAATATGTATGGTCTCCCAAAATGACTCATATTACATTAATTTCTAATATAGTCAAATGCATATAAACTAGAATGGGAAATTTCTAAATGAACAAGGAATTGAAATATATGATCATTTCCTTTTGAATTTATCATAAATATTGATGCTTGAAAAAAAGGATATTCACTAAGGTGGACATAAAGTGGACAGAAATATTGGGGGGTGGTTGAACTTAGAAGGGCTATATGAACAGGTGACACAAATGGACCCATTATTTGTCTAGAATCTTACTTGGAAGTTTGTAGTGTTTATTTTCCTTAAAGTAGTAAGCCAAGACTACTACTTTAAGATTATCTGATGTGTTTGGAGTCATTTAATATGATAGATAGACTAAGAGAGGAAAGAAAGTGTATTGGAAGGAAAACCAAATTAACTCTCCAGAACAAAGAATGTTCCTGAGATTAACTAATGATTAGAAGACAGATGAAAAGGTGAGACTATTTTCAAAAAAATATCTGAGCAAGTTTGCAAACTATTGTTTGAGGTATAATTAACTGCATTAAGTTTGGCCCTTTTAGAAGAAAAGGTGAACCAATATTTTTCACAATAGTTAATAAAGAAAATCAGACTAAAGAAGACTGACTTACACACTGTTCAGTGTATGTCACAAGGAGGCTATTCGCCTGAATTGATGCTACTGTGAATGCGACTGCATGAACACCCATGCTAGCCAGTGTCCAGATTCCTGTCCCTGTCCCTTCGAGGCCACCACAGCCTTAGGAGGAATGGGGTGTTGGGTGCACTGCATCACCCTTGTTGACTTTACAGCTTTATCTTAACTCACAATGAACAGTATGCCCGGGACCACTGGTCCCATTAAGGACAATGACAAAAAGCACTTGGTCCTTCTCGAGATGGAAGGATACCAGCAGGCTTTTTAAGCTTTGATCAATTTGCTAAGTTAGTGCTATGGAGGACTGTGGAATGTTTTCATGTGTGCAACAATTGTGGTGACATTCCTCAGGAGACTTTTGTGGTCAGGAGAAAATGTGATTGTACCAGAGGAAAAAAAAAACTTGGAAAAGGAGAGTGATGCACCCTCCACCAGGTCATGTGGAAGAAGTGCTCAGAGAACTAAGAGTAGAACAGCTGGGAGCAGAGAAACTGCAAGTTCAGGCACTGAAGGATGGAGGCTTTGCCATGCCTGGAGCAGATGCCCTAGAGGGCACTGGGTCTTCTGCTCAGAAGCTGTTGCCCTTGGGGAGCACTTTCATGGGTGGAAAGTGGCATCCTGGCCACTTTTGACTAAAGACTGGCGAGTCTGAAAAGTCACTTTTGTTCTAGATTCTTACATATATGCAGCATGCAGAAATCAAGTGATTTTTCTTCCCTTTTAAATAACAAAATCATTGTTAAAAAAAAAAAAAGAGGCATAGACCCTTTTCACACATCAGTGTAGAGCCAGCAACCAGTTCTTCATATTTGCTTTTCTCATATTAAATTAGACACATGCTTCATTGACTTATAAAATAAAATATCAATCTCAAAAAACAGCTAGCAAGTGAAGTTGTCATGTCAAAGAACAAATTAGATATAGTTAATAAAAATTTAATTAAAGTTACATAAGAAAAACTTGTTTACTTGTTTTAATTAAAATAAACAGAGAAAAAGGACATAAATCTATAGCCAATATATAGAGATATGAGGAATAATAATAATCTATCAGCCATATACCAGTTGTACAAAATCAAACAAATGAAAACAGATGATACTGGCATACAGCATCCTTCTTGAAACCTTCTTGAAATCAAAAATAAAAAATGTATAATACATATAAAACAATCAACACAGGCACATTGCTATTTATGTCACAAGAGAAGAAAATGACGAAATCTAGAAAGAAAATAATTTTTAATATAAATAAGAAAAAATTGAAGCCAAATCAAGCACATTTCAGACTTCTCTAAAATATCAGTGCCAAAAGATAATACAGCAACACCTATAGCATTGTGGGTAAAGTCTAGTATAATGCTGGAATATTTATTCACCTAACAAGTCATACAAATATAAGAACCACAACCAGAATAATCTGAAGTAAGATATCCTTACAAAAAAAAAAAAACCCATAAAATAAAACTATTCAACAACTAAATCCAATCAGTTGATCACTGGAGTCAAAGTAAAATACTCAAGAATGAAAAAACCTTATTTAAAGGATCATTGTTTTGTTGTTGTTGTTAATATCAGAAAGAGGAGGATCGTGTCTACGCAAGAGTCTTTCTGCCACAAACTGGCAGAAAAAGCAGCCCCCAAAGGGACAGGCTTGTTAAGAAAGAAGCTGCATAGGCACAAGCAGACAGAAGAGAGAAATCAAATATTGTTTAAAAAAAAAATAACAATGTAAGAAAATTTAATCAATAAAACCAAAATTTTAAGCATAAAAAAAGAAAAAAAATCAGAAAAAAAGGGCCAGTGTTGTATAAGAAATCATTTAGCTATAGACAGAAGACTATCCACACTGTTCACAAATCATGTGAGGAGAGTGAATAGGACTCCAATTCATCCTCATATAAGATGGTTACTATGGTTTTGGCACCATGTGATGGCATTTTTTTCTTCCCTGGCATGATAGGCAGGCAGACTTGGGTTCTGGCCTCATAATAGTAATTGTGCTTCTGTTCCTTGTCCCTGTAATTTTCCAAAAATTTTATAAAATGGAAGAATAATATAAGGATGGATTATTGAAGGTTTAAAATGTCTTAATGAATGGCTATAATTAAAATTTAAATTAAGCCAACTGTCTTTAAATAATGACTATTTTTTGTTATTTGAATTTAAGCCATTTTTATGACTTAATTTACTGGCAGCAATATGACCAGATGATTTCTTTTGAATTACTCATTGACTTTCATTACAAAAAGGATAATAATTTACTGTTCTCTAAAAAGATCAGGGATTGTGTTTGCTAAAAGAGGGGAAAAGGTATACATTTATATTTTATATTACTAAAACTAAAATTAAGTGAATGAAGCCAATATTAGTTGGATGAACTTGATAGATGTTAAGAAATTAATCACATACAATATAAATATGAAGCAACAAATCCATCTTGCTTTGAATAGGTAAATAGATTTTTAGGTTAAAATTGGTGATTTTGAAGTGATTTGTTTTAATTTTTCTGTGATGAGATTTTCATAAAAACAAGCATCCAAATTAAAAGCTCACTTCCTTATGAGTCAGAGATTGAGGGGGGAAAAAACAGATGAACTTTCTAAAAATTGAGACTTTGAATATTTCAACCAATATCAAGAACTTTAAGCTACCCTTTACAAAAGCTGTGAAGGTCAAGGTAATATGTAAATATTCCGTTATAACATTGCCTTTCTAAGAGAGAAGAAAGTATTTGGATACATTTTTCATAAATATTATCATCTTCCTCATGAATAAGATTACACAAATAAAGATTAATGTCATTTGCTCTATTCTTTGAGGTCTAGCTTTTCTTACTAGCTTTCTGGAATGTTGGGGTGATTAACAACACACATCTCTACATCTCTGGGGATTTTTTGGTACCTCCCCATTTCATCCCAACAAGATAATAAAAGATTCCTTTCCTGCTGTTTTCTCAAACTTTTATCATTTATCACATACTTTCTAAGTGCCTTCAGTATGCCAAAAATGGTTCTAGGTATGGACATAAATCAATGAATAGCATAAACGAATTCCCTGCCTGCAGGGAGTTTCATTCTGGTGGACTAAATAGACTGCGTAGCAATTCTAACAAGTAGTTGTTTCCTCCCACCTGCCTTGTGATAACATTGAGACTAGACCAGTGTTTCTCAGTGTCAGCACTGATCATATTCTAGGCTGGATAATTCTTTGTTGGGAGGTTCTGCGGGGGACCTTGACCAGCAAGGCCGGAGAGTTGGGGCCCCAGGTCCGGCGAACAAAGGAAGCAGTCACATGCGTGTAGCAGAACAAAGAAAGAGCTTTTTTTAGGTTTTTATCTCAGCTTTATGCAGGAGGAGAGGGATGCCAGGAAGGGAGAAGGCCAATAGAAATGCCACATGTTTTGGTGGCAGTTGATCTCGCGAGGGGCGAAAATGGGCGAGAAAAGAAAGAGGAAAAGGAAAAGGTGGGGGCAGGGAGTTCTTCCCACATGCCTTTTGCAACCCGGATGTTTTTCTCTATCCGGACTCCATTTCACCTTTTTATGGCTGCTAACAGACGCCAGATGCCGGCCTCGGTCCCCAACATGGTTCCATCCTATGCACTGTAGGATGTGTAGCAGCATTTCTTGTCTCTACACTGAGATTCTAGTAGCATCCTCAAGTTGTTTCAACCAAAAATACTTTAGCACATTGTCAAAATGTCTCTGAAGAGTGAAAATTTAAAATAAAATTGAGGTTTAGAATCACATGACAACTCACTGGAGTTTCCTTTCCAGAACTGTCCCATAGTTATGCTACTCGGGTGCCCTGCCAGCCTCTGCTTTTAGGTGAAGATCCTTTGTTGATTTGTAGACAAATGCAGCCTCTCTCCTGGTCTACAATTTTGCAGGCCAGAGGACTGTACACCCAGGAGTGCTTGCTGACATAAGAAGTTTCTGGCAAAATAACTGTTTTGTTTCAGTGTCATATATATTTCACTTGCATGCTGAGTGAGTGTGCTGCATATTGATAATAACTGTTTCTCCAATTGAGTCATATGGACAATTGTGTGTGTGAGCCACAATGGTTTTCTAAATGACTTTTAATAGGCCGGTTTTTCGGTACATATCTAAAGATCGTGGTAACTTCACAGCATCCCAAAGTAGGATTTTGTTTGTTTGTTTGTTTGTTTGTTTTCCATATATAAGGTTTGCTTTATGTGAGCACCTCTCTTTTTACTGGATTACAAAGAATTAAAACAATGAGAAAATTAAGTGTCTTCAGAAACTATAGTTTTGGTAGTTTAATGTAGTATTTGGTGCAGTTGGAATCAGTGAGCTACTCTGTGATGGAAACTTTTTGTAATCGGATTTTTCTCTAATTCTGTAGCAAATGTTGGAGACCTGGCCCTGTACACATATCTAAACCAAACAACGCTGCTTTTAATTGAGGCCTTTTACATCTTCCTTTTGTTGTCCTTGGGAGAATAGTTATTGGCAGTGGTTAAATTTCCATTACCAAGAGGAAAAAAGAAGTATAAGTGTATTCTTCTATTCTAAGCAATAGCCAAGGACGTATTTATAGTCTGTTGAGAACAATATGAGCTCCTCTGCCATGCTGCTCAATTTAAACCCAACGCTAGATGATATTTATACATGCACCACTCCCAGTTGTCTCTCCCTGACTTTTGTGCAATTGATTTTGCATGCTTTCCACTTGTGGGCATGTTGTGGCACAAGTTCTGATAGCTCACACGCCAGCGCTGAGCACATTCCAGGTTTCCTTGTGTGTCTTTTCTTATAGAAGAGAATTGTTGAATGAGGAGTCTAATTTAAATGAGCCAGTTTAGATGGAACCATTGACTGAGTAGCTTCTGCAATGGTGGTAGAAGCAAGGTGACCTGACAGTCCCACACTCATGGACACACACTGTTCCATCTGCCACATTGTTGATTCAAGAGCTGCAAGACTTTGCTTATAGTAGTATGCTAACCGTGCTATTGAATCAGGTTTGGAGCTCAAATATTTCCTTGAGGTAAATGATTACAGTGCCTCATATATCTATATTAGGTAAGTGTTCTTTTTAGGAAAGTATCACTACTTTGCAAATTCATGAAATAGTCCAAGATTTTCCTGGATTTTAAAAATACATATATATTTAAAAGTATGTAAGTACATTTCTGAGTAAATGTCTCAGAAAAAGTTAAGAAGTGCATACAGTCCAGTGGGATCTACTGAGATATGCTCTAGCTGAAACTGAATGCTTTCTTCTAAATCTAGATCTTTTTAGTTTCAACAAATTTTCAAGGAAAAGATGCAGAGCTCCTACTTGTACGGTGATCAGTGGTCTCTGACTAATGATCATGACATTTTCTACCTGTTTCTTCTCTCATCTGCAGAATGTAGCTTCTAACAGCTCTTTCTTCTAGCTGTAGTAAAAATAAACTTGTAACTTAAAAAGGAAAATAACTACTAGACAACAACAGATTTTAATCATGGTCTAGTCCAAAATATGGGTTACTCTAAAATATTAAAATTGCAACCATGAATCCCCTTTGAGTTCCTGAAGGTTTTTCTGCACTTTGCCAGCCCCTTTATCCTGAAATACACGAGGATAACAAAAGGATGACAAATTTAAACTGCAGATGGTTTTTCCCATTCTCTCATTTCATTCATTTTTAATGCAGATGATGGGATCTTTGGGACTTAGAGCCATATTTGACAGCTTTTTCATGTTTATTTGGACTTTGAGTTATGCTACAATTTGGATTTGAGGCACTCTTTCCAAGAATAAGTCATTTGTAATCCATGTATTTTTTAGTGGCTAAGATGTGAATAAGAAGGTTTTATTGTTTCTTGTTTGTGATTTATACTCTTCTATGTGTATATCTCTTTTTTAAACAAAGACTCAGTTTTCTTTGATTTTAGACAAAAATAGTTTGCTGCATTTCTGATTTTAGTGTAGCATTGCTGAAGATGTGAAGGTAAACAAAGAAGCTATCCCAGTGAAATCCCATTGTTTATTTTAAGAAATTAAAATTATTCAAGTCCATCAATAACATTTCTTGTGTATTTATGACACTAGTTCCTTCTTCAGCATTTGTCACAGAACTGTTCCCCAGTGTTCTGCATAGCCTGTAGGTACTATAAATGTCTAGTGTCCCCCTATAGAAAATGCTGTGTCATGAGCCCTTTCTGAAAGCTAATGCAGGCCTCACTATCAGGCCTCACTGCTTTACAATATTAGAGAATGTTTGACTATTATTCTCTTGCAAATGATTTTTATTACAGGTATTTTGCTTGTCACAAAACCAACCAACTCTAGAAAACTTACAGTTTTCCATCATGTATCAGATTTTTAAAAAACTACCCTACCCCTCATTCCGACACCACCACTACCACTCTCTTATTGCCCAACTATGTGTTCTTATTGTGTGGTGAAACTTGGAACAGGACATTGAGAGACCAGGAAAAATAAAAAGATCAGAATGATTGATATACTACTGTCATGGCAAAAACCTGGAAATCTGGTAGCCCTCTAAAGCAGAACATGGCTTGAAAGCTTGCTTTAAGAGCATGAGAAGATGTTGTTTCAGGTCTAAAGAACTCAGGAAGTATCTGTCTTTCTTATCCTATTTCCAGTTACCTTCTATGCAGTGGACACAGTGAGACATTGAGGTAGTGAGGCATTGAGGCATTGAGGTAGTGAGGCATTGAGACAGGGCTCATGACACCGCATGACACAACTTATGATGATTGAAATTCATTCCCTTTCTCCTGACATGATGAAATTCTGCTGATTTTTTTGAACTATGCTAGTTTACCAACAAATCTAGTCCAAATTGAGTGTATCTCCGAGATCTTATAAGGCCTCATATTTCAGTGGGTTGAACCACTCATTTGGCCCTGAGTACATGAAGTAGAGAACTCCCACAGAGTAAGAACCATACGTTACACTATTGTCTCATTTCTGGTATTCATTATCATATCCAAAAATGCACGAAAAATTATAGTCCCAGATCTGTTAACAATCATCTTTGTAACTTTAAATATATCCTCATGTCAGTTTCTCTATAAATAAACACATAAATAAATGAAATATGCAGATCCTTATTTTTCCTTTAGTAACAAAGGAGTCATCAAATTCTTCTCTGAGTTGTTAAAAGTGACCAGATATAATTTATTTATTGTATTAAACTAAAGTATTCTGCCCTGTAGAAAAGTATTGATGGATAAAATCCTGTCAGTCTAGAGTTTTCTTGTTTGTATATTGACTTAAAGATGAAGGCATCTGGGCCCTCCCTGGTTAAAGCACAGCACTAAGAAGCTAGCTGCAACTGCTTCAGCATGAGTTTGATTTCATATGGCATAGCAGACCTCTCCTGTCCTGCCCGCTGCTCCCCTCATCAGTGTACTTCGTCGATCTGCCTTTTCTGCTCCCCACTCTGTCTCTGGTGAAACCTCTCACCACCCCTGCTTGTTCCCAGTTCTGTATGCATAAATAAATAAATCTTAAAAAAAAATAGATGAAGACATCTTCTACCATTGAACCTCCACTGAATTTTAATAGTGATTAAAGTTTGAAATAGTAATTCAGTTCCTTGAATTTTGTGATAATAATTATAAGTTTATTACACTGTTATGACTTGGTGTCAGATTTTCTTTATCCTAAATACTGCCACTTAGTATGCAGCAGAGGCAACTCAGAATCTCTGAGTTTCTGTAAAATGAAGAAATAATGCTAACAGCTCCATTTTGTATTAAAACTGGCACATGGTAATTTATGTGTGCACGGAAATACATCCGAATAAATAGGACTGGGTAGAGTATTTGGATCAACTCATTGGCTGAAGCTAATTCAAGTAGTTCCCCAAAACAATTTTTCTTAAGAGCATAGAAAAACTATAATTGAGCATCTCATAGCAGACCAAATTTGCCACTAAAAAAAAAAAACAATGAGAAAAGCCAGGCAAAATGCACTTGAGGTTCTGTTTGAAGTCATCCAGTGCTATGTAGGTAATAACACTAAAATACCAAGATCCTAAAAGAGTGGAAGCCCTAGAGAGAAGAGCCCAACTTTCTGTCATACTCTACCCCTTCAGAATTTTCCAAATCTTAGTGTTGAGTGAGACAGGTAAACTAGGCAGAGGATAGTTACTGGCAAGAGCCAAAGAATTAAGAAGACCTTTGGTAGCCTCACATGTTGGAGTATGAAAGTCCCAGATGCCAGCAGGGTTTGAGAGGCTAACATGCAGAAGGATATTATGTAATCAAAATATTTAATATTAACAATAAAATTTATAAAATATAGGAAATAAAGAAGAAATTAAGGATATTCATAACTGTCACATGCTTCTCTAGGAAAAACAATGTCCAGCTGAAGTCCAGCAGAATGAGTGAAAACTATAGATCTACTGTAAGGCAAGTAGTAAAAAATATTTTGGAATACTGGAGATATAGAAAATCCTAAAAAGCTTCCAGAGAAAAAAGCAAATGATAATATTTGTTTCTGAAAATCATATACAGAAATATTTGAAAATAAAATATCTTGGACTTTTAATAACAAAATTGGAAGCAGTGTCAAAAATTCTGTGTGAGTATGAATTTCACGTACAAATTCTAAACATTTCCCCCTTTTTATTATTTTTCAAGGAACTACATAGGTTGTGTTTTATGAAAATGGGGCACTAAACAAAGAAAAACAAAAGTTAATCAACCCAGAGAGAAAGTGAAGAGAGCTCCCTATATTATAGAAATGGAGACTCCATGGTGGTGACTAAGCTGAGCACCAATAAAGTAATCAAAGGGGATAATAGCTTTCAGAAAAAGAAAAAAATAGAATTGCTAAATTATCGAAAGGCTCTTTATGGGACTATTCATTGAGGCAGGGAAATTAATTTAAATGTGTAAAGAAAAGGAAACAAAAGCAAAATTTTAAAAATCAGAAGAAAGGATAATTACTTCCAGGGAAAAAATTAACTGCAGAACAAAAATTATTCTAGAAGATGTACAGCAGTGAACAATATTTATAGAGCTGATATAATAGAGACATTAAATATGAATTTAATCAAATGCAAATACATTTGTGTTCAGGTGATGGGAAAAGAGAAAGAATGGAACTTGGTGAAATTGCATTCTTACCTACCATCTTAGCTAGTTAATTTACAATGTCGAGTAATAAATAGTAAACAGATATGTTTTTCATATTTAACTTATCTAACTTTATTTTAGTGTAATTTATTTGTGCCTTATTTAATCCTTGTACTTGACCAAAGGAGGTTTATAATATACCTATGTCCTTAACTTGAAATAAAAAATATTCAGACAGTGCAGGCTTTAGGGCACAAAGTTTTTCCTTGGATAGAAAGCTTTTTCAATGTGTCTATATAGATGGTATTTACTATAGTCCTAGAATTCTGGAAAAATTAGAGGGATAACTTTAACAGGTACTTCCAGTCTTTGGAAGAACAAATTAACTTTGCTATTCCTTCTGATTCTCATTTCACTACAGATATAAAAGAATGTATACTTAACAGGATTTGAGGCAAAAGAACAAATCACTGAAATCAACTTTATTATAAATTTTCTACATTTTAGAAGTATACTTTTCAGTCTTTCATAGAAAAGAATCTACTATCTCTCAAAAGATGACAAGGTATCATTTGGAATCTAAATATAGCCCCTAGAATTAATTTGACTGTGTACCCATCCAAGTCTGTTTTACAAGTCAGTTCAGTTTACCATCTCTTATAAATGTATATAGTTAATAGAGCCATATCATTTGCAAGGTATTTAATAGTTTCTCATCATCTAGTTTTGTTTTATTTTATTTTTTTAAAGATTTATTTATGCATGCAGAACTGGGGTACAGGCTAGAGGTGTACGGGCAGTGAGAGGATTCACCAGAGACAGAGTGGGGAGCAGAACAGACAGACTGATGGGGTACACTGCTGAGAGGAGCAGCAGGCAGGCCAGGAGAGGTCTGCCTCGCCATGTGGGTCACCTCCGAGGCTGGGGATAGAACTAGCACTTAAGGGGCTGAAGCTTTCCTACAGTGCTGCGGTTTAACACATGGTGTCACCAAGGAGGGCCCTAGTTTTGTTTTATGTAATATGCATCTTTTGAGTATAATACTATGAAGACTGATTTTTATTTTGTCAGTCCTGATGATGACTATTATAAAATTTGTTACTTCTGTCCAACTAAGAAAACAATTCCGTAGATATACTTATCTTACACATAATGAAATGTAAACTGAGATTTTTTAATTAAGATTTTAGAGCAAATTAGAATGTGCTTTAAGATTGACAACTTAAAGTGACCTTTACTTATCTCCAAATTTAAACTTGTTACTGTACATTTAAATCTTTTGAAAATTGTTAAAATACAGTCAATTACATCTCTAAATGAAATGTGCATCCTTGATGGAAGTTAGGGGTTAAAACAGGGCGCAGAGGTCCCAGTTACCATCTTTAAATGGATGAGTCTGTCTTGAAAGTTTTGTTGAGAAAGAAATCCCAAATTCCTTTAGAAGAATTAGGAACAAGGTAGAATTGAAAGAGAGTGAATTTGCACTGGCAATAATTCAAGATTCTATTCAAAGGTTTGGAGGTGTCCACTTGAGCTAAGGAAGAGGGAAAACATAGTACTAATGGACTTTTAGTGTTAAAAACATGAAATTTACCTTCAAGACGAGAGAGCAAATACATTTGCTATTTGAATTATTTGCATCTACAACTTTTTGCCCTTAAAATGCCTCTGCCAGAAGTGATTTCTTCCAGTACATGAAATTTTCATGGAAAATGAACTCAATTTTACCTTGATTACACTTTTAAAATGTATATATATTGCTACAGTCAGTCTTGTGAAATTGGTTCCTCACATACCTCTTTTCATAATAACATAATACCTTAAAGTAGCAGCTCAGGAAATGAAGAACTGCATATTTTACCTTGGTGTTGGTCAGGCTGACTTCACATTAGTGGGGCAGGGAAGAATAAAACTCTTAAGAGATTTTGCAGCCAATAGAGAGAAAAAAGATATGCATATTAGTCACACTCAAGTTAGTATACTATTTGGTTAATTCCCGATTTATTCCTCTTTTTTCTTCTTCTTATATAAAACAAGGTAAGCACAGTACTTCTGTCAAAACTTCGCAATCTAGTGTGGAAGAAGGAAATGTAAACTAATGTCTCCATGCAGGATACATGAACAACAACTCCTAAATTCCAGAACTTATATGCAATCCCCTGACAATCTGGTTAACACAGACTCTAGAGCAGCCGTTTTCTGTGAGATGACTCAGTCTTGTGATCCCTCACTTGATGGCACTTTCATTAGTGTCTCAGCAGAAAAGACAGCAATAGCGTCAGGCACTGGTAATTAAATGTTTCATGTAGGTCACTTCCTCACATACATCCCTGTCCATCACAAGGCATATAATCATGCCTACATCCAGGGAAGAAGCAGTATTGTCCAGCAATGGGCTCATAGGGGAGAGTCCCTGACACAGCTGTTTACTGACAATACTATCACATTCATAATTACAAAGATTTTTCTGAAATGGATAAAAAGTAGATTTTTTAAAATGTTATAGAAGCTAGAGAAGGTATTGTTTTCAAAGATAATAGAAAAAAATGATCTTGAAAAATGAGTAGACCTCCCAGGCAAAAAGGAATGATGGCTGAAAGGCACCTCATGAGGAGAGAGGCAGGACTTACATGCTATGAGCTTTTACATGGAATTTTTAAAATTCTGTGCTAAGGACAATGTACTATAAAAATCACTCTTGAAGAAGAGAGAATGGGTTTGAGATGGATGAGGCTATCTGGTATTATTTTCTGACAGAAGATGTTGTTACTCTGAAGTACATCACCAACACATGGACATTAGAGATGGGTTTGAGAAGCATTAGGAGGTAGAAACCAACATGGTCATTGATAGTCTATCTATTAAAACTATACTTTGAATAAAGACATGAAGACACAGGGTATCTATCTTTAAATACCTTATAACGTAATGGGACATCGACCATGTGAAGAGACAACAGTAAAAGTGTGTTGTCATAAGCAACATTCTTATGACAGTGCCATAGCCAACCATGGAATCTTACATTGTGGAGTCTTGTCAACTTATTATGACTTTTAAACTGCTCTTATTCAAGAGGATTTCTTGGCTAGCTTCTTTTTTATTTCTATACATTGATCTTAAACTATACCTAGCAAAATATATGTTCTTGCAGTGACTTGCTTACCAGTTTATGCTGAACCATCCATTCTAACAAATTCATTCTGAATGCTATTGTCTTTTAGAATTTACCACACTTCTTAAATAACTGATTTAATAAATATCATTCTTTGACCATATTCTTGGGTGGTAATATTTGAGATCTGGACACTTGATGGAAGATTGTTTGGGATGCAGTTAAAATAGCTGAAACATCCTCAAAGACTCCAATTTTTTTTTTCTGAAAACCAGCTTAATGTATACCATACATTGTTAGTGTTCTTATCAAACATGAAAACAAGCATGATAATATTATTCTTGGTTTTCATTCTTCTGTGTTTCTTCATTTTTAAGTTGTTATTAGTACTTCTGTGCCCACTGAAGAGAACTGGTATTTCCATGCCCTTTTTGTGCAGTGTCTGAGGAGATTCTGAAATCTCTGTGCTATTTCTTTCTCTATGGTTTCCAACTTCTCCTAACTAGTTAGGAACATTAGAAACAGTAGCAATTAGAGCTAGCAAATATATCACCCATCCCTTCTAAATAAATAAAATTTTATTGTTAAGTACTATTTGAAACAAACCACTGTTTTTACAGCATATGAATCATTCATGCAAAGGAGTTTTATGGTAATGCTACTTAATGTAATGAGATTTGACCCAATTAGGCCCTATTTTATTCTTGCTACTTACTTATGGTCATGTCAATTTTTATATGATCACTTTAAATTTTAATTCCTCAGAGAGAATAATTACATCCATGTTACTCTATGTAGAAAATTTTCACCTATTAGCTAGTATTGATTTGATATTTTAGTTTTGCTAATACAATTGAAATTATTTCAAATTTTGAAGGAATAGGACTAATTCATAATTAAAGATGCTTTCTATTGAGAAAAAATTCTTAAATATTTATATTCATTGATGAACACTAAGTCTCAAAATATTCATATGAAGAGATGATAAAATTCCATACCTTGACTAAATTCATTTTCATGAATGCTTTTGAAAAAACATTTTGAGATAAGTATGCAATTAATCCTCTGTTTTTTTAAAGCAAATTGTTCATTTGTTCACATAACCAATCTCCATGAACTGTGCTTTGAGTCAGCAATGAATCAAAAGTCTGATTCAAGAAACATCTTAGAAACCATTTTTTAAATAAGGATGAAAAACTAAGCTTACAAGAGGTCAAATGTCTTCTTCTAGATCTAGATAATTCAACAAGAAGGGGCATCTTCCAGTGACAAGAAAACCTGCTTAGAAATTTGGAAAATTTAATTTCATCTATCTAGATATTTTATATATTATTTACATATTCTCTAATTGTTGGACAAAAGAAATGGGTTATATAATCTTTAGGCCCCATTTCAGTCTTAAAAAATGCAAACATTGGAAGTTAAAGTGAAACTATAATTAAAGAGTCACTCAAGGGGACTATGCCCATCAGTGTCAAATGGAACGAAGTGTTAGAAATAAACTGTGGTCATGGAAAGACTAGGACAGCCACAGGGGTCAGCATTGGGAAGTAGTTAGATGGGTATGGTTGACACCATGAACGATGGATGCTGAGAAATCAGGGCCTGCCCACTCAGGCAGGTTAGCGCATGCAGAGTCCAGTGGATAAGAAATTCAGAGGCCAGTGAAACTAGAGACCACAGAGAAGGAATAATGACAGAAAAGCTTGCAGGAGCAGGAACAATCAGAAATGTCTCATCTCAAGAAGCAGACTAAATACTCATCTTCAAAGTTGAGTCCAAGGTCAGGAGCAATCTCAGAGGGGGAGCAGAGAGCACAGTTTTACATAGAAGGGGAAGGAAATGTGTTGGAGAACAAAGAAAAATCTCGTGTGTGTGTGTGTGTGTGTGTGTGTGTGTTTGTAAACATTGGTTTCTTATAAGAAAATATTAAGTCACTGATTTTTAAGTGGAGATGGAAAACAGAACTCAAAATTGCTCTGAATAGAGGGTTTTGATGAAATTCTTTAGGAAAGTGGAAATCCTGATGAATTCAAATGGGGAGAAGGGTGTGAAACATAGAATAGAAAGAGGTGGTACTCCCAGGGGATATTTGAAGAGGATTTTCTTTTCTTAAAATGGATTTCAAAACATTTGTAAAATGCAACCTTTCTAGAAAGATTTAATAAAATATTCATTCTCATTACTGCAACATGGGCACTTGAGGGTATAGGGAAAAAAGTAGTGTTCTTGTATGTCCTGTTTAACCTAGACCCCAGCATACTCTCTACCTCTAGAGAGATCTAAGTGGAGCTTTCATAAGGTAGAATGTATGGGACAACATAGCATCAGATAACAAATGTCTCCCACCAACAACATGCATCCCCAAACACATGCTGTGTGTACAAATACCCAATCCTGACAGATGCACCAACACAACCCTTTGCCATTGACAGATGCTACTCGAAGAGCTACACACATATCTGCCTTCACGATGATAATCGTGGATTACTGTGCTCTTAGTTTTCTCTCCCTCTATTTATAAAAGACTGTTTCGTAAGTTCATTACAGATAATGGAATGGCATTTAATTCTGTTACAGCATGGACCTGCTGTTAATTAGACCTTTCAGGTATGGAAAGGAGGACAGGTTCCATCCCTGCCCTTCCTGCATCAGCTTAGATGTGCATGCACCTGAGAATTCCCTGGCTCTTGCACAGAGCTCTGCTTCCAGCTGGGAGAGATACAGCTCCCCTTAGCAAGAGGCAAATATTTTCCACTTTTCAAAAGGCATTATCTGTTCCTCTACAGATAAGGCAGGTTGTAAACCTGACCCTTGGCAACACATCAGGAAAAATTTATCAGGGAAACTTCCCTGGAGGAGGCACACTGCTACTGAAACAACAACTAAATCCAACACCTGAAAAGAAAGGAGAAAATCTGGTTTAACTAGTTTGAGGCCAGAAATATGTATCTACTGGAAATACTATCCTCTTCAGTCTGTTTTGTTCTCTCTCCCTCAGGCTTCTTCATAGCCTAGCAGTGAGTGGTGGTTGAGGGATTTTCTCTCAAGATTATTTATTTACTTAGCATATCATCTCTCATCTGTGGGTACAGTTTCACCCATTGCTCTTCTCCTGTTCATTTGTTCTAGCCACAATTCTCAAAGGACAATATTGGCAGCTTATGCCATTTCCAAATTGTATTGACTTATTCCTTCCTTGCCATGACTTCTTCCTACCACGCTTAATAAAATCCCAGCTTCAATGTCTTCTGTTGACACTGCTTCCCTCCCCCCCCAAAAAAAAAGAAAGAAAGAAAAAGAAAAAAATCTTTCAAATGGAGGACATCTTTCTTATTATCCCGTTGATAGGTTTAGAGCATGGTAGATGGTGAGTACTTCCCACCAATTGTATTTTAGCATTGCCAATATATTTCCTTTTACTTTGAACCCCCTTTCTTTTGAAATATGTCCTCATCTGTACCACTTTTTATATCATCCTTTGCTAACACTCATATCTAGTTTATGCTGACTTCAATAAAGTGGCTGCATTGTGCTAGAGTTGTAGTTGAGGTACTGTATAGGTATTTACAGCAATATGAAGAAGTGGTGCTAAAGTGCTGTGGGATATTGGAAGAGAGATACTTTCCTTTTCGTTAGAATGACTAAAGAATGCTCCCAGTAGGAAGAGAGACCTTAGATGAAAATTGAGCTTGTAAAATAGAGAAAAAGGCCCCAAGAGCAAGGGGATGGAAGCTTGAAGATTTGGTGTGTGCACGATGACAAATGGGAGTCAGTGAGACCTCAAAGAATGCTGAATTTTGAGAGATGTGTAGCAGTGATAGGAAAGTCTGTCATTTAGAATCCCCTCATTCAGAAGGCGAGAGAATGGGGAGGAGTCAGAGAGGCTGTGATTACAGGCAAAGGACAATAAAGATCAAAACCTCATGAAATACGAATTTTACAAAAAAACTACTATCATGAAAATAGTTCTCAAGCACAGACTCCTGAAACTTAGTGTTTTAATGTTATATCATTTAAAAATATATATACACACTAAAGAACACACACACACACACACACACACACAAAGATTATTTCTGGAGATGACCCTAACTCTGGGTAATCTTCATGCCTTTAGGTAATGGTAACTATTTCTTTTCAATCTCTCAGGGTCTCGATCATCTTAGTTCTACCAACCAAGTTAGCACATATTGGAAAAAGTCTGTTCTGAACACTTTGGAAAGCATATCATTCAACCTTATGTAGTTGTTAGTTAACACCTCTATCATATACATAATTATACTGTTTATGGTGAGAACATTTAAGATCTGGTTTTTTAGGGATTTTGAAATATGTTGTGCAGTATTATCAGTTAAAGAGCTACAGTGGTAATCCTGATGCAATGAATAACTGTAGTAAAACAACATGCTGTACACCTTAATTCACACAATACCATTTGTCAGTTGTATTCAATGAAAAATAAAAATTAGTGAATTTCAAATTAACTATCTCCATAGAGTCTAGGGACATAGTTCAATGAGTTAAATTATGAATTACAATGAATAAAGGAAAAATGTATACCAGGCTACCAGGTTGTACTTTTAGGCATCAGTGAAGACAGATGATTGGGTGAAATTTTGAGGAGGTTATTGATTCAGAGGTAGGATATTTAAGAGTTAGAATGTACAAATAATAAAAGTCAACTAAGTTATAAATTTTGTAGTCTTTTTCCCCATGCCCTACCTTTTTAGTATGCAAGGATTCTGGCTTGTCTTTTAACCTCCTAATTTTGCCTGGTTCTATATAATCTGTGTGATGAGGAAATAGAGAACACAATAAATAAAAAAGGCTGAAATAATATATTAAAGAACTGAGTCAGAGTGAAATTTCTACCCAACTGATTTTTTTTTTTGAGTGTTATGGAGGACTAGGAATTTAATATTCATAATTTGGAGACAATTGCAGTTTATAACTCATTGAAAGTACAAAAAAAAAGGGTAAATAGATCTTTCAAGAACCACTTATGTATCTTATGAAGAAGATCCTTTGTTATTTCACACACAAAAAAATCAATCAAATTTAAAAATAGCAATTGCTTTAACTGCGGGGTTAGTTATTTTATAATGCCACTTCTATTGAAAAAGGTGGGCGCTGCTATATAAATTTTACACAGGCACAAAAGCTGTCCTCAGGTCTATACCTTTGACTGAATGCAAGTGTGTGTGTAATTTAATAGAGGGTGATGGAAAATACAAGAAGAAAGGATAATGAAGTAGGCAGGGAACATAAAATCAAAGAGGCCAACCCCATGGGAAGGAAGGTTGTGCCATCTTTGAAATAAGGAATCTGGAAGTTCTGAGTTATAGTGTAAAGAAACTGATGATATTCATTCAGAGAATGGGGGGGAATGTCAGCTAGAAAGACTAAGGGGTTTGGTGGTTTCAGTAAGTGAGAAAGACTTGGAAGAAGAATGTTCAATAATGTTGGAATAAAAACTGTTTAAAATCACTTTCTAGCAGGAATTGAGATCAAATCTAAAGGGAAATTTGATCAAATTGTCTTCTGAATATCTCTCACAGCTATCAGGTAGAAACAGAAGCATGAGAATTTTTTTGTGGGAGCTTTATAGTGAACTGCAAATAAGGAAACACTGATGGGTGTTTGGAGCCTCTGTGGGTTAGTCCCCTGATATGGGGTTGAGCTCATGCTGCAAGGACTTTGGATAGCTTTGTAATGATAAGACTTTAGCCCCTGAACCACCAAGGAGGCCCCTCTTCTAAATCCTTGAATGTTTTGCACATTAACTAATGTTTTTATATCTTTAAGTAAGTGGAATAATTCATGGGAGGTGATGGGTGGGTGACAATTTTAGAAAAGAACTCATAAAAAGACAATTCAGCCAAAATATTTTGACTATAATTCTTATTTTCAAAATGTAAGTTATCTTTATTGGCCCATGTTTAGTCATTGCAAGGATCCTTTGGGTTTATTTTCAAACCCCCCCTTATTATTTGAGACCACTAATCAAAACACATTTCCCTAAAATGCTCAATAAATTAATTTTTTCCTTTAAAAAGTGATTATAAGAATGAATTTAAAAACCTTCTTTTGCTGTGCAATAAATATTGTATAGTGAATGGATTATAGTGATTTTAAATTTGCTCAAAAGTAATATAGCAACGTTACATACGTAATGGATGTTACAAAAGGCGGTTTCTGCTGTGTGAACAACATGCTTAGCACTTGTCCACCCAAATCTACTGCCCATTGTTTGCCAATTGTTTTCTTTTTAACTTTCTTAACTAGTCAATCAGAAAGTCAAACTGGAGTTGGAGGTTGTTAGTTGAGATCCTTGAATCCCCCTGTCTCTATTTATTAGTAAGTAGGGTCCTCCCAGTTTCCTCTGTGACTTTTCTCTCCTGGTACCATTGAGACATTTGTCTAAGATTGTTCTTCCTTTGCGACAGTAAGATCAACAGTGTTTTGTCTCTAGGCTATGAACTTAATGTCTTAAGGGAGAACATTCATCTCTGGAATTTATTCCATTTCTGCTCTAAAGAAGTCAAGTTTGCCTGTGGTTCTTGATAGAGGATATTTATTTTTGTCTGACTCTACCCTGGTATTTAGCTAAGTTTTTCTTGCTTACTCTTAATTTTACATCATGATTGATCATCAATTTTAATTTACAAGCAGGCATATATTCAAAATTAAAATTTAACTGGCATTGGAGAAAAGGAAGACTCAAGAACACCAGGTAGTTCATATAGAACAGTAAATGATGTTTTAAGAAGGTGCAAAGAATTGTTATTCTTAACTATTTTCAAAGATAGCTTTGAATTTTATGGGAATCAGTATCAGACTTGATTGCCAGTTCTAGCTTTCTGAATACATTCCTATCTTCTAAACCTGAAGTGCAGAGAACAATGAACAGAGTTTGAAATGCCTATGAACAAGATTTATCATTGATAGTGTTATGAAGGCAAATGAAGATTTGATGGGTTCAATGGAATTTTCAGGATCAGGTGAGGAAAACATACCTATGGGCATTATATATTTTGCCTGTAGGAAACGTAGGCAGAGGTATTTTTTTTTACAGTAACTTTAAAATAAATTTTTAATAGAATGTTTCTGAAATTTGTACCTTAGACTTTGATAACATATAAGAAAAGCAAGTATGTTTATTTTCTCTATACCTTGATATTATGAGCTTCATCTTGTCTATACATTTTTCATTCATCAACCCGTGTGTGCATTTACTCATGAAACTTATTTTGAAGAGTTCACACTTGCTGTAATAATCTGACTCATAACCAAAGATGCTATGAAATCTATGTAGAATTCCTCACTGATGTTATTCATTGTAACAAAATATGCTTATTCAATAAATTTCTTCAACTATAGTGCTAAAATCTAAATGTTGTGCTGTGAAAGAAATCCAGAAGGAAATAAGTCTCTTAGTATAACTTCTGAACTGCTCTCTTGGTTCGCTGGGGTTCAGACTCTAAACTCCCTCTTTATTCTAACCCTTTTTCTTTCCTATAATATGGGAATATTTTCTCTATGATGAAATAAAAATTATTTACTTTCACAGATTCTAAAAATTCCTGTTCCTACCCAATGTAAATGATTTCCAAGGACTTGATTTCAAGAGAGGGTGGTCTGTTCAAGAAATAGAATAAAGTTGTTCCTCCATCATGTTCTTATAAAAAACATCCCCAACAGCCAATGTTAGTATGCCAGACACCCAAAATCTTTTTGTCAGTGCACATATAACATGTTCAAAGAAATACAAACATAAAAGAATCATTGACTGAATGTCAATGCATGTACCTATAGCTTAAATCACAAGATATAAGGCTATAGGTGAATCGTGACTCCTCCATTAATAGCATTTCTCTCTCTCCAATCCCAGAGGTAACCTGTCACTATGTTGAAATCTGTGTGCATCATTTATAGTAGTATTTTTTAATATATATTGACTATTATTATAGTCCTGGACTATACATCTAAATGCATCTACGTGTACATGTATGTAGTTTTTCTTTTGAAATTCAAATATAAATTTTATATGCATTATTTTATAACTAGCATGTTTTTGCTTAAAGGTAATGGTGACATTCACCTCTACTGCTATAAATAATTTTAGTTAATTTACTTATGCTTTTCCATACTATTTCATTAACTGAGAATACAGCAAATTATCCATTTTCTATTGATATTGAAAAGTTCTATTAACTTTTGTTTCGCTGTCACCATAGTTTTATGTACTTTCTTATATATTGATTGAAAAAAACCTTACTTTATTATCATGACATTAAGTATTTATTTTGTCTAACACAAATAATAAAATGTGTAGTAAATATACCTCTAAGACTAGTGAGGTATAGGGTATTCCTATAACTTACTCGAGGTTTACCATGCAGTAGAAGTAGCAAGAAATCAAACTGTTTTTCTGGTTACTAATCTCATCCTCTTCACCATGCTGTGCTTGTATACTTTCCCTACACTCTAAAATAGAACAATAATCATTTTGATTTTTCTAATCCATGTCTCATTTATGCCCATTCTTGTTTTTTCTATGTACACTTTTTCTAAAATAATAATAGCCATGATTCATATTCCTTCCAAGCATCTGTGATCTGGACTGAGTTCCATTTTAAAGCTGTGCATTCAATAATGATATTGACTTTTTGATTATGTTATTGTGATATTATCAAATTGTCATTTTCTTTGTGTAGGTCTCCAGAATCTTATTCCTGACCCTGGTCATTGTTATTAGTTTCTTTTCATTAGTTTATTAACATGATATATGTATCCGAATTCATTATATTGACCCTAGAAAATCAGTGAGCTTTTGCAATGACTGTACACATTTGCATATGCTTTTTTCTGCTTTGAATGATGCTAACTATTCTTTTAGAACTGCATGAAAGATATTTAAATAAATGTAGCAACAGACAGCATGGGGACAGATGGGTAGTGTGATGGATATTCGTTGTGCAGATGAAAAATGACATGAAGGGCTGATGTCCTGCCATGAAATGGCGAGGAGAGAAGTGGAGAGTTCCTAGTTAGAAAGAGTAAAGTTAGGAGTTGCCAGTATTTGTTTGCAGTTTTCTTTCAAAGAAAGCATTTATGATAAAAACAAAAAATGAGGACTAGTATTTGATTTAAGGTCTCTGGTTTAAGGTGAGGGTTTGGCCTAATTTGTTATAATACAATGTTGTGTGCTTAATGATCTGGGAAGATAGTGGTTTCTTAGTAAGAAGTAGCAGAATTAGGGATTCAAAGCATTTATTCTCGAGCTCAATTTGCCTGGATTCAAAGTTGGCATTTACTACTTCCTATATGAGTTATTTTGATCGCTTAAGCTCTCTGTACTTCAAATTCCTCATCAATAAATTGTTCCTAGTAATATTTCATTCATCACAGGGTTTTTTGTGGAATACTCAAAACTGCTAAGCACAAAAACTTCTTAGAACAGTGCATATAATGAACAATACAGATGTAGTATTATCTTCATTATTAGTGATATACGATGTACCAAAAATCTGGACATTTACATATCTTCTGAAAACCAATTTCAGTTATAATTTGTCTGTTTTGGGGAACAAGGTCACAACTATTGTATTATTAGGTTGATAGAAGCACAAAAGCAATTTGGTTTCTGAGTGAAAAGAATTTAGAAATATTCTGTGAAAAGGAAAAAGATTATTCTCTGTCTTGGCAGATATTCGGCGTCAGGAAACTCACAGCAGATGGAACATGATGGAGGGAAATAAAAACAGAACAGTTATCTGGCCTCTGTTTAAAGAACAGGAACAACACATGCCAGGCAAGGCTTTAAGTTTAGCTATAGAATATGAGTTTGCTTTTGTATTTGGAGATCTTTGCCCCTGACAGTTCACATTCAAAGAACCTATACTGGTTAATTTAAAATCATTCAATTGAAGATCTAAGTTTGAGCAGTGAGTACCAGTGTGTTCAGTGTTACATTCAATGATTCTTCATATCCTGAAATTTCATTAAACTCAGGGCTGCTGGGGTTTTGTTTGCCATAACTGGACATTACCCCAAGAACTAAAGGAAGCCACTGAACGCTTTAAAAAGCACGATATAAGGCCTTCCTGGTGGCACAAGAGGTTAAAGCATAGCACTATGAAACTATCCACAGCCACTGCAGCACGAGTTTGATCCCCAGCCAACAAGCTGACCCACATGGCACAACAGTACTCTCATGTCTTGTGTGCTGCTCCCCTCAGCAGTGTATTTCAGTCAGTCTACCTGTTCTGTTTCCCCTTTGTCTCTGTGAGTTCTCTTATCCCTACACCTCTGGCCTATACCACCCAGTTCTTGTAGGCATAAATAAATAAATCTTTAAAAAACTTGAAAATGAAAAAAACATGACCTAATCAGGTTTGCATTTTCAGTTGTCATATTTGACTTCTAAGTAGAGAACAGAATGAGGATGATGAATCAAGTCTGGGAAACCAGCTTGAAGATTATTTCAGTAATGCAGGCAGAACAAACTATGACTCAAATTATGAAACTAATAGCAAAAAGATAATGAAAAGAGACAGTCAAGAGCCTTTTAGAATTTTAACTTGAAAGTCTTGGAAACTTGAGAAGCTTGGAGTGTGATATGAGGAATAAACAGATATCAACAATGACTTCCAGGATTCTGGCTTACGTCATAGAGAAATATTCCCAAGTACTTTATCACAGCTTTTGAAAAATGTCCCAGTATGAAAGCAACAAAAATAATACTAACCCACTATAAAAGTGGACACTCGTTTCCATATAATTCTAGAACTGCAATACAAGTAAATTCTAAACCATAATTTTGGGCAAATAACAAAACTCAGGGAGGTGCATTGATCAATGATGTTAATCCACATACTGTTTGAACACTAACCATTGCCCATTTTCTAGTGACTTTCAGAGTAGTTAAGATGACAAAAATACCCTCTTGGCTTCACAGTCTGATAAGCTATCCCAGTTTCAGAGGTTCTTTTGGGATTAGCTGAAATGTTTGTGTGAATTCTAACTTAATTTAACTTCTTACTCTGTCCAATCCTGTTTTCCAGTTTCTGGCCCTCTCCTCTTAGGTGTCAGTTCTGAAATTCCCCCCACCTTCCCCAGTAAACTTGCTTTTGGCAAATCTTCATCTCCTTAGAGTCTGCTTCTTGGGGAAACCAATCTCACGTCCTTTCAACAAGTCATTTTCTGTCCTTCAACAGGAGATATAGGCAGTATTTCTCAAGGTTGTATTTATGAATTTGTGACCTGCCTTTTGTTATCTAAAAACACTAGACTTTAGAGATTTTGTTGACTATGTTGATTTTTCCTTAGAAATTAATAGTGATGCTGTGAAGTTAGTATTAAGGATTAACACACATTTCAACAGTTAATTCCATTATAATTATATTATATTACTATATATTATATATATATTATATTATATATTATTATTATATTATCTAACTGTTTAATCTTATAACTGAGCTTGGACCATTTTGATAATACTATAATCTTACTTAAATCTAATATAGTTTCAAAACAGTAGTAACTATATTAAGATATTTAGATGCATTTCATTTATGATCTTACATAAAAAGTCATCTTGTCTAGTTGTGCTATCTTAGAATTAACAACTAGTTTTACAAATTAATCATTACCTAAAATTAAAAAAAAAACACACACACAAAAACTCAGGGCAAGGACTGCTAATGGTAATACAATAAAAGAACTGTGTTTGTTATAATTAAGAAACTCTTTTTAAACATCATTATTTCAGATCTATATTGCACTAGCCTTAAATTTTACTCTTTCTCTGAGAGGTAACCAGTGACCTCAAGTTGTGTATTTATATTTGATGTCAAGAAAACCAGGAAGGGGCATTCTCTGGTGGTGCAGTGGGTTAAAGCACAACACTGTGAAGCTACCACAACCACTGTAGCATGAGTTCGATCCTCGCCCAGCAGGTGACCCACATGGTGTGACAGACCTCTCGTGGCCTGCCCACTGCCCTCCTCAGCAGTGTGTTCCGGTCATTCT
Organism: Condylura cristata; assembly: GCF_000260355.1. Classification (NCBI taxonomy): domain Eukaryota; kingdom Metazoa; phylum Chordata; class Mammalia; order Eulipotyphla; family Talpidae; genus Condylura; species Condylura cristata. The sequence goes on from NW_004567121.1 coordinate 21,638,298, forward strand.
GCCTGTTCTGCTCCCCAATATGTCTCCGGTCATTACTCTTACCCCCACACCTCTGTCCTGTACCTCAGTTTTGTGTGTATAAGTAAATAAATCTTAAAAAAAAAAAAAGAAGAAGAAAGAAAACCAGGAAGATGAAAGCTATGTCTCCAAAAAGAAGAGACATTTTCAACTCACATTGCTGTGCCTAGATGATAACATGATTTGAGGAAATTAACACTGGAAAGTATATTCTTATAGTTTGTTTCTTGGGGCTTAAGATATAAATGTATTATAAAGGAAAAATGGAGGTACTAGAAATAGTTGGGTTGGGTTGCATGGAAGAAGGATCAGTTTTATTAAAACATCAGAATGACACACAGAACTAAGTCTAGTAGCACTGTATTACAGACTGCTATATTAGGGTCCCAGTTTTCTCTAAGACTAGTGAACAAATGGTAGATCTTGACTCACTCATTCTGTAGAATATCTATTGCATTAACATAGGCAGTTGTATGGCTTCTATTTAATGAGCTGACTTAGATTTCTGTAATCATTCAGGGGTGGCTTTAACATGACTAGTAGGTAAAAGGTCAGTAGAGTCATATATGCACATTGTGTCTGGCTTCTAGAGGTGGGATAGAGCAGAAAGGAAAAAGTCACTTGGAAAAAAAATGGAGAGATTGAACTAATAATTCAAATTTTTCACTAAAAAATGCTTCTAGTGGGTATCTGGAAGCTCCTATTTTCACCCTGGAATATTTTAATAGTTGTTCTGTATCCACAGCAGGCTACCTCTTTTCAACCATATCAGAAAAATTAGAACAGAAAATCAAAACAACATCCAACAAAGCACAGAATTTCAAAATACATGTTTTATAGAAAGCAAACAAAAACATTAAACACAATAAAAAACCAAACAATATATGAGAAAAATACACAGAACATTATCCAAGCATGTGCATGTATAAAATGAACTAGCATTTCACATTTAATGGAAGTAAAACGTGCATAATTCATTCAAAAAATTGTTTTCTTTCCAGGACAGTTGAAATTGAGGAACAGCCCTGCCTGTCCAAGATTAATTTTTATACTGAGCCATAAAGCTGACAAAAGCTCCTGTTGTATATAAATTCATTTTCAGATCTAAAACAGAAATCTGAACCATTTCACAATTTCATGATCAACACTAAGCACCTTTTTTATAAATAACTTCAGTTGGTTTAAAATTCTCACTTTATTGTTATCCAATATCCACCATTATTTTAACCGTTCTTAATTATTTTTCATTTTCTTTCCAGACTTTTAATAATTAAGTTCTTAGGGTAAATTCCTTGTAAAAACCTTTATTTTTCCAAATTAGCTTTGTGAGTCAGAGATAAAGGCCGCTTCCACACATTTTAAACGGTTTCCCTAAGGAATGACAACCAGACTCCTGCAGACCAAAAATGAATGTTTACAGCCTTTATCATCAGCACCTGCTGAGTTTATCCCTTTTCTATCTGCATGAAGAAGCCTTGATAGCATTACAACATAATTTATGATTCTACAAAAGTTTGTTTCTCACTTATCCTTTTAAATATTTTGTTTCCTTATTCTCCCTCTATGGTGTTCTTCATCATTCTTGATGCCTTAGGAAGCCTAAGGCAAGGAATATGATTTCAGACAAAGGGAAGGAAAGACAGGCTATTCACAAATCCTGGGCACTCTGGGGAGGGCTCATGCCTCAATCGCCACTATTTTGCATACAAGCAAAAAGGACAGAGTGATCTTTGAATCACAGTGGGATTATTGTTTTCATCTCAAAATCTATTATTGGATTTTTTTTTCTTCTTGGCAAAGATAAAAGAGCAGCTGGTATCTATGTAAGCCAGTGTGTTAGGTGTTTTACATATATATATATATAAATTTATTCACCCATTTATTTGGCCAGCATTTGTAGTACTGTCAGAAATGTTTCCTATCTTTGAAGTCTTCATACTCTGTAAGGAGAGAAACACCATACAGAAAATTATAGGACAAGTACTATATAATGCGCGATATCTCTGAGGAGATCAGAAAAGATACATGGAAACTAGACTTTGACTTTAGGAAAGAAAAGCTGTAAAGTCTGCTGAATAAACTGAAAAAAAAAAAAATAGAATTACTTGCCCAATAGTACCAAGACCAGATGCTTCCATACACAAGTTTCAGATATTTTGGTATCAAGCATATTATGGTAAAGCTTAACTTTTCCAGGGCATAGAGAAAAAAAGAAAACCAACACGGTGAGTTACTAAAGTTAGTAAACACAATTACTGAACAACTGAGAAAAGTGAATTAAAAGTCTATTATCTCATTTATCAAGATAGATGCAGAAGTGCAGATAACATTCAGTTCCAAATTATATTAAAATACCAATGTGTCATTATCAGAGAACTTTCATTGTAGAAATGCATGTTAATTCAATATAAAAATACATCAATAAAACCCATCAAATTGTGGACTGAATAAAAAATAAATAAGGTCTTTTGATTATTATTAAAAATATTCATCACTGGGCCCTCCCTGGTGGTGCAGTGGGCTAAAGCACAGCACTAAGAAGCTACAGCCACTTCAGCATGAGTTTGATCCCCGCCTGCCCGGAGGTGACCCACATGGCACAACAGAACTCTCCTGACCTGCTGACTGCTCCCCTCAGCAGTGTACTTGTCAGTCAGCCTGCTCTGCTCCCCACTCTGTCTCTGGTGAATCCTCTTACCGTCCCTGCACCTCTGGCCTGTACTCCAGTTCTGTATGCATAATAAATAAACCTTAAAAAAATTCATAATTTTTATTTTCCAAACCTGAGGTAGTACTATTTCCCTTATTTTCCAAGTGAAAAATATCACAGTTAATATAAATGACCTACTCTCAAATTATAGTTAAGTTTTGACCTGTGATAACAATGCGATTAAGTCTAAAACAGTAAGAACATTTAACTTGAATAATACTTTCTGGAATATTGGCCCACATAAAATAACACTTTTTTTTTTTTAATTTGCCTCAAAATGAAATGAATGATTTGAATCTGGGTGAGGAAATAAATGAAGAATAGCTAATTAGATCAAACTGTTCAGTTTGGGTTATAGTTAAACAGTTTCTTATTATTGTTTCTACTTTTGACTATGAGATTTTTCTTAATAAAATGTTAAAAATATAATTCCTGTCGGGCCCTCCCTGGTGGCGCAGCGGGTTAAAGCACTGTACTGAGAAGCTAAAGCCACTTCCGCATGAGTTCAATTCCCGCCTGCCCCGGAGGTGACCACATGGCGTGGCAGACCTCTCCTGACCCGCCCGCTGCTCCCCTCAGCAGTGTTCTTTGATCATCTGCCTGTTCTGCTCCCCACTCTGTCTCTGGTGAATCCTATCACCCTCCACATCTCTGGCCTGTACCCCAGTTCTGTATGAATAAATAAATAAATCTTTAAAAAAAAATATATAATTCCTGTCTAAGCTTTATAGGGCCTATGTGAAGAAAAGATTGAAATTCCATCAAAGAACACTAAAAAGTTGAATAAACTGAGAAATAAATGATTGATCAAATGTGGATGTTAATGTTATAAATTTTCTTAAAATTAATATAAAAATGTGACAATATAATATTAGCACCTCTTTTCCAATTTTAGTTGAAGAATATTTAATAAATGTGCAAGAAAATCTACAGTTAATAAATATTTATACTAATACATATTCACTTTTTAATTAATTAAATCACTTAAACACTGAATTTTGGGGATAAAGAGGAGATCATTGTGTCAGAGGAGGGCCCATTTGACTCTTGATAGAATAAACCAGAAGAGGTCAGGCAGACTAGCTCAGAGGGTCCTGTGACTAGTAGCAAAACTGGAGCATTCATAAATATCAGCACTCAACACTGACAGTGTGATAGCAGATACACTGAGGAAATTCAACTTCTAGGCAACAAAAATTGTGTAGGAGAGGGATATGCTAGAGTGGAAACAGCAATTCATATCTATATCAGGGAGGGCAGCAGTGCTTGTTGTGGATGAAACCAGGGGAAGATATGGGAAAGAGTGCTAGAGTGAACCTTATAACTGGACCCCCAGTGAGGAATACGAAATTGATAAAGGCATGATTCCGCTCATCCACATCCTTCAGGACCAGGTGGATATTGGGATGGAATGAGTACAGTGAAATGGACTTGGAAAGCACTGGAAGACTCACAGACAGCCCAGCCTGCAGACTATGGTGTCCAGATAAGAGGAATCTAAATTATATAACTAACATGAGCTTCACTCATACATGCTGTTCCCAACAATGGAACCTTAAAGCATCTTCTTGCATACTTAATACAGTCAGATACAAATCAGATTCCACTATGTATAGTACTATCTACTGGAAAAGTGAACGCTCTTGTCCTTAATACTTAGAAAGTTAATATATGGGAGGACATAAAAATACAACAAACAGCAACTTGAGTTCTCAGGCAACTGCTACACTATATATGGAGAGAACAAATCTAATACTCACTTTACTACATGGCTATAATAATAAAAATGGATGATACTGGAATAAAATTAGATCAATGGAATACAATTGAAAATCCAGAAATAAGTTGACATCTATATGAATAGTTCAGCTATAACAAGAGTATACATTGTAAAAAAGTGAGTCCTTTCAATAAGTGGCACTGGGAAAACCCAATAGCCGCATGCAAAAGAAGGAAACTGGACCACTGTCTCACACCATACATAAAAATAACTCAAAATGAATAAAAGACCTATTAAATGTAAGATCTGAAACCGTGAAATATAAAGAAGAAATTATAGGGAGTAAAACACTCTGTGGCACAGGCTTCAAAATATGTCTTTGTGGATTTACCTCAACTAGCAAGGAAAACAAAAGAGAATATAGATATTTATGACTACATCAAACTAAAAGTTTCTGCACAAGAAAATAAACTGTCAATAAAACAAGAAGACATACTAATGAATGAGACAAATCATGTGTGCACTAAACATGCAAAAAAGGGCTGATATCCAAGATCTATAAAGAATTCATACAACTCAACAAAAAAAGGAAACACCCCCCCATAAAAAACAGTTAGCACAGTTGAAAATATACTTCTCTAAGGAAGACATACATATAGCCAACAACACATGAAAAAAATATCTTTATCATTTATTACCAGGAAAATGCACATCAATTCTACAATGAGATACCATTTCATACTTGTGAGAAGATTCCATATCAAAAACACCAAAATCAAAAGTGATGCAAGGACATGGGGAAAACAGAAACCTCATGTAGTGCTGATGAGAATGTAGACTAACCTATAGTATGGAAAACAATATGTTGGTTTCTCAAAATATTAAAAATGGATTTACTCTTGCTTCTAACCATTTCTCTCTTAGGAATGCAAAAATACTAACATTATAGGAAATGTGCATTCCTGTGTTAATTGCAGTACTGTTTACAATAGCCAAGCTACAGAAACAGCTAAGCACCCCAAACTGCTGAGTGGATCAGGGAGATGAGTGAGTGTGTGTGTGTGTGTGTGTAGAAACATAATGGGATACTATTAAGTTATAAAAAAGATACACTTGCCATTTGCGAAAACATGAATGGAACCGAAGGGTATTATGCTAAGCTAAGCAAAATAAGTCAGCTAAATTCATCGAATATATAACTTAAAGAATAAGCCAAATGTAAACTCTGGACTTCAAGTGATTATAATGCCTTAATGTAGGTTTATATAACAAGTGTGCTGCTCTGAAGGGGGATACTGATAATGAGTGAACCTATACATGTGTGTGGGAATTTTCTCTACCTTTATCAATTTTTCTGTGAATCTTAAACTTTCCTAGAAAGATAACGTATTAAAAAAAATTATGACATTGGCCCTCCCTGGTGGCGCAGCGGGTTAAAGCACAGCACTGAGAATCTAAAGCCGCTTCCGCATGAGTTCGATTCCCGCCTGCCACGGAGGTGACCACATGGTGTGGCAGACCTCTCCTGACCCGCCCGCTGCTCCCCTCAGCAGTGTACTTCTTCTATCTGCCTGTTCTGTTCCCCACTCTGTCTCTGGTGAAGCCTCTCGCCGCCCCTGAGCCTCTGGCCTGTACCCCAGTTCTGTATGTACAAATAAATCTTTAAAAAAAAAAATGACATTACTATCATAGAAAATAAAAGAATGAAAGGGAGAAAGAAGGATAAAGAAGAGTGAAAAGAGAGAGGGAAAGAAAACGAGGGAGGGAAGACGATAAGGAGAGAAGAGAAAGGGAGAAGCATGAAAGAAAGACTATGAAAAGCCAGGCCTTAAATTTACAGAATAAATAATTGAATGGTTTATTTACCCACTCAGATATCTTGCACATGGAGAAGGATGGAATAAAGCTGTATGCCTCATTATATCCAAACATGGCATGGTCAGTGTAAGTAATCTACATCTAGTATGATATTGTCTGCAAATGTCAAAAAAGAAGAGGAACTGATCTTTGAATGTTAATTAATGAACACTTAAATTTTAACATGAAGGTAAATGAGTATAAAAACATTTTAGTATAGTCATATTTGTGTAGGAGCCTGGGGGTATAGAAGAAGGAACATATGTAAGGGAATTGTGAAATTTTATTTCCATAGTGAGTTCATGGGTATTCATTTTATGATAGCATTTTAATGTATGTATACATGCTAATTTATTTTTTCCATGCATCCAATACTATTACATCAAAATTAAATACATAAGCAAGCACACAAATAAATGGTGAGTATCAGAAGAAGATGGCAATTAGTTTCCCTTTGGAATGTTCCCTTCTTCCTTGACCATCTTCTCTTATCTTCTCTTTCATGTCTCCTTTGCAGAGCTGTTTTATGTCCTTAAGTCTTTTTCTTTGATTCACTGAGTCATTTAGTACAAAACAACTAATAAGCTTATTCATATCTATGCTCAACATGGTGCCTGACTCCTCATTACAGGATGTACATTGGATTAAAAACAATGAGTCCCTGTTCCAGACTGTGCAAATATTGCAAATGGTAAGTCTATGGGAATTTCATAAGTCATCTGGAAAGCAGATTTTGTTCCAGCTTTCAGAAACAGCACAGTCCGACATATCTGCAGGGAAATTGGATTTTTCATAATATGTTCTTAAGAGAAAGCAGTAAAAAGAGCTTCATAAAACAGAAGAAGCAAAATGCATATGTGCCTTTCTGAAAATGTTGTAAAAGCTGACGATGATATTTATTCTCTGGGTATTAGATCAATCTCATGCATAAACAGTGAAATACAAAGAGACTTACTAAAGAAATAGATCATTGGATGTCTAAAAGCATTTGTGTTATGGGACTAGTGGAAAAATAGTGAATACTCTCTGTCTCTGCAATATGGTGACTTTTTTATAAAAATATACATTGCTCACAATCAAAATCCTTTGAGAAAAATGAACTCAGATATGTAAGAATAAAAAAAATAATTAAAAAATAGCAAAAGATTCAAGCCTTATTACAAGGCTAGAAAAGACAACTCCAGATAGTGTTCTAAGAGGAACCCTTTTAACCCAATGATTCTTTCTACTTGTATGTGTCTTGTTTCATTTTCAAAAGAGCTCAAGCCATGTCAAGATCACGTGCATCACTTCAGCATACATATAATATTGGGGCATAGTACCTCTTTTGTAGCTGACATCTTGGCGTTGTGCCTATGGTATTGTTTTGGTGAATATCAAAATTAGTACATTTCCTTAATCCTTACTTCTAGCTATTAATCATTTCTATTTCTTTAAAGTAGCATTCAGTTTTCTTCTTTGTTGTATCCTAATACATGTGACCTTCTTTATACCCTTTAGAAAGAACAAGTACAAATGTATAGGCAGGCTAAAAACAAACATCACCTGACTTAGAATGTTGGGGGTTATCATTTCTGGTGTATTTGGTTTACTGTTTTGATTTGGATGCAATTTGATTTTCCTACATCAGTTCAGTTCAGATCTTATTATCAGGAAGTGACAGTTTATCCTCACTAATCATTACTCACTGGGAGGTGAGCATATTAAAGAGCAGATTAGAATCAAAGAGCAGTTATTTTTAGTGGAAATATTTCTATTAGAATACTACTATTACTAAACCATATCCCTAGTTACATTCAAATTCATCTCTATCTGTTCTATGCTCGCATACAGTTGATGGTGGTTGGAGGGAAACAGATCCATACAGACTAGATTCACTTTAAATTTGTGACTGAACATTTGAAGGCACCCTGGAATATTGCCTGATAATTACACTGCATTTCTGGCTCATTTATTCTCATATATTCTAAGCTGTCCTAAAAAATCTTAACCCTTACGAATGCTACCGGATTTAGTATATGAAAATACAAAATGCCTAGGTAAGTTTGACTTATTTCTAAGAGTTCAGCATATGTACTTTGAGATAAAAGAAAAAGACTATACTGAGCATAGTTACACTAAAAAGAAATGATTCATTGTTATCTGTTCTTATGGTTATTTTTCCTGATGACTTGGTTCTTGAACAGTTCCTTATTCACAACATCTATTTATAAAATTTCTTGCAGTCTGTGCTTCATTTACTTTGTTACATACCTTCTCCGGATTGATCATATGCAACTTATTTTGTCCTTTGTTCACTGGAAATGTATTAATGAGAAAACTTACTCAGCACTGGGATTATAAGTCAATATGTGATCATGTACTGACAAACTTAATACACCTGAGAATTGCTCTTCAAATTTAGTTTGTTGTAAAACATAGTACCACCTTTCCTGGCATAACTCACTCACTTTTCTTTCTTCAGAATTGTGTGACATTTCTTGGATAACTTTTCTAATTCTGAGTCCTGAATGGAAAGCATTGTCTTCAGTTTTCATTCCTTTATTTTTCAGTGGTATACATGATGATTCCATTTGTTCCCACATAGCATTCACATAGAAAGAACAAATTCTTCAAGGTATCATTACATTTAAAAAATATATTCATGTAACATGCCATAAAAGATGAAATTTCTCTTCCATTTGAAGCAATGTTGCCTCTTTAAAAAGCAACCTCCAAGGTAAAGGCATACTTTTTTACGATGTATTCCACAGGCTTCTTTAAACAATGAAGACCTTCAAAAGCATTATTTGCTCTTCTTTTAATTTCCATAATCCTATTGCTAAAGAACTATTGAACACTATGAACAATAAATAAGTAGAAATCAGCCAGTTATTAAAAAAAATCAAAAGAAGGGGGGGCACTTCAGAATTGTTTAATTTCAATGCTTCTCAATAGTTGGAGATTTTCTCATCTGTATTTGTTAAAGAGAATCAATGTGCTTTTGAATGCAAGAGAACTGAAGAAAACTGAATTCCAATGAAATCACAAAAATCCTTAAAACACTTAAGTTGAGAGTGCAAATGATAAAATTAGAGAACAGTTTCATAAACGCACAATAGTAGCAATAGAAAGGACATGAACTCACCAAGCAGAATATGGGCAGAATGACTAATGTCTTTCAAAGAATCATTCATAGTTGGTTTCAAATTTGAATAAATTCTGCTTGCACGTTTTCAGTTACCACCATCATTTCTACCAGAAATAGTACCATTTTTTTCATTACCTTTAACTTAAAACGAGACACTATTAAAATGTGTTATTGTTTCTGAAGCCTGACCTGAAATAGAACTTTTTTCTCCATAAGCCTTAAAGAGAACATCTTCTCATGAGAAAAAATATTGCGCAAATAAAAGGAAAGTTATGTCTATATTGTTATGATTTTTACCATGGCTACTTTGTAAACCATTAAAGTATTAAAATCTTTGATGGCCTCTGTAATTGTAAATGTAGCAATTTTTAAAAATTATTGTTATTGCAGTAGATTTAATTCTGGAAGTTGAATGTTTGCAATTTTATAATCAGAAAGTACTTTGGGTAGCTCTATGTTCAAATAGACATTCTAGCTGAAAGATGGATATTGCTATATACTATGAGGAAGGCCATTGCAATATCTAGTGCAATTATATATGAAATTTCACTTATAAATGTGTTATTTTATTGCTGCTTGGTATCTCCTATGACTATGTTGTGGTTTTTAGCAGACTTTCTGCCATTTTCGATATTGAATGAATAATTGCAAACTGAACAAAGAGCTCCAAAAGGAATTCCCTTTATTTAGAGAAAGTTTATTGTTCAGAAAATTCATCCCATAATTTATTATTTTGACATGTGTGGGTGGGGGGTGGGGTTAAATTAAAAAAGATATTAGAAACCACAGCAATAATAAAAAAAGGTTAAATTTAATAATCTCCTGAGAGCATTATTGCCTCTGTTACTCACAGGTTCAGACTCATAAGTAACTGTAAATAGGAATTGAACTGTTGAAAGGATTGTGAACTTGCAAACAATGAATTGAACTAGGTAATGTTAAATATGAATTCTCAGTTTGTCCAAAAGTGAGAGGGTACTTGTAAGTCACCGATTCTTTCAACAAAATCAGAAGAGATGGTATATGTTCATGTTCCTTTAAAATATTGCCCTGGTATTCAAATAATGTCACTATTACTGGTTATGTTGTTGTTGCTATTGTCATTGTTATCAACTATAATAATCTTATAACAAATTTAGGGAGAATAAACTGTATTTAAATGTGTTTCACATCCTCCTAGAATAGCTTTATCCTTTTCCCAAATAGATTATCTGTTTATAGATAATTTAACATAATCAGTTGTCCTTGAGTATAATTACCTGCTGCATATTGACCTATATTTTGGTTGGAGAGATGATATAAGTACCCCATATTGTTTTCAGTTACTTAAATAATTTTCTGGAAAATAGACTTTCCTTGTAAACAAATAAACAAACAAACCTTATGAATGATAAGGTAAGTATCCAGTCATTCTTCAAATGTTCAACCAGTATATCTTGAGCACTTAGATCATCCACAGTTCAGTCTAGATTTCTTGTGTGTAAGTGAATGGAGAAGACACTGATCCTTTGGTGTTCCTATTCTTCCTACGTGCCCACATGTACAGAAACTAAGAGTGGTCCGTGCTATTGAGAGGAAGATGAAATTCAAAGAGGGAGGACACAATGTTTTATCTGAACAACATAGACAATCTCCCATGAAAACGGAAAATTCAGTGTGTTAGTACATGATCAAGAAATATCATCCATGCCCTCCAGTCCCTGACACCATGTTTCAGCATTACTTCTATGTCTACAACGAAGCTTGTGGGAAATGATGTTACTTTGAAATAAAATTGGGCCCCATTCAAGTAAATATACTTTGGTGTTCGACTATGTGTGCAAGCTAATGAGGCTCTTTGATTTTACCATTATTTTGACTGAGGGTTAATGTAGATGATGTATGTGTACTGTGTAGAGGCTTTTTTTGCACCTGAAAGGCCAGAATTCACATTTGTGCTGTTCTCCAACATGGGCTGCAAAGCTGGTCTGCGTTAGTTTCTTCATGGCTATGTAGGGCTGATGGCCCTTCCGAGTTGCCCCATCTAACTGCTCCACTGCACTTAGTTTGCCCTGTTTCCTAGCAACTAGTTTCCTCTAATTTGTTTTCTGGTAGCATCTCTCCTGCATTCTGCTTTTTTGTGTGTCTCTTCCTCTTGTTAAATGGATTTCTCAGTGTCTAATAGCCTTTACACTTCATGTCTATCAAACGATCTTTCCCCCAGAAGAGCAGTGGAATGGGTAACACAGTGTACCTTCAGTGGAGCGATTTTAAATATGTGGTCCGGACATAAAATACAAGAAACTCTGATCACATATAATTTTAATATTGTCGTATTTAGGAGTAAAAATATCTCTAGGTAAGTAGCTACTCTTCTTCCTAAAACTGCGTTATTAAAAGCTGCATGTATAAGTTTTTCTTTTCTAAATGCATCCAAATTATGAAACCTTGTTCTAGTGTGGGTAATACATTTGTTTATTGTTCCCATTATCAGCAATCTCCCTATCTTATAACTATTAAGAAGAAAGACCTGTAAGTACATTAGTGAAGAATTGATAATGCATACACTATAATAGGACAATAGCCAAATATTATAGAGCGGTGGCAACTTACTTTGTCTATGATCAGATTGTATATGCACAGTTCAAACAATGAGGTACTAATTTGTAGCAGTGAGAACTTTATGAGCATTGCTAAGATTACATGCCTGCTATTGTGTATGTTACATAATGGGCCTGCCCTTGTAAGTGTCACTCTATGAAGCACTCTCTTTGGGAGATGCCCTTCCAAATGAAGGAAGAGTAAGTCTTTGCCAGCATGTCCACACAGAATCCACTCCCTTCTAGCAGAGTGAGTGAAGGAGAACACAGAAGTCAGCATTGTTCTTTGGGAAAATCCATCTTCACAGAGCAGTAAAATGTTATGTTATTTTAATTGGAAGCATAATTGTTGCTATTTGTGTTTAAAAACTCAAGTAGACTAGATGGAAAAGTAAAGATCACATTGGTGGTGATGTACTATTTTTAGGCTGTTAAAACAAGAACTGGAAAAACCCTAAACACCAATAGTCTCAGATGGAATGGGACATCAAAGCGACCTAAAAGCTTTATTGAAACACTCTTAACTAAAGAGTGTTATTCTCACCAAAATGGGGTTTTCACATTATGAAAAGGTATTAACAAAAGTTTCTACAGTTATAAAGATTTATGTATCCAGTACCCCAAAATAAAATAACTGTAATTAGGAGTAGGAATTAGAAATAAAGAAAAATTAAAGAACATCATTTAGACAGGAAATAGAAGTAACTGATATAAATACCCATTGCTTACTATAAATTAGGTGGCTCTGAGATAAGAAAAATGGATTATTGTTTTATTTATTTTTTAATTACTATGCTGGCCACTCGCTCCTTCGCTCCCAGGGCTGCTCAGTATTAAAGTCTTTGGTGCTCAGGAATTACTCACAGTGGTTCCAATTGAAGGAGTTCTTGCTCTTTCAGAAAGCCATCTGAACTTTCTTTTTGCCTTTTGTTTTAGTAGTAGACATCTGGAAAACTGGCATCTTAACACTCCCCCCCCACACACACATATATTTTTGTACTATCTTTTGTATTCACCTCTTGCTAGACCTGGTGGTTGACTTGGCATAAAGAAGATATTCAAATGATTCCTGAAGGATGAATACGTGATTGCATGAATTAAAACTTATATAAGGTTTGTGAGAGCTTGGTTAGATCAAGTCTGATACTGAGTTGATTAGAAGTTTCAGATTATCTGAACATAATTGGGAGACTCTGTGTTACGTACACATTGACGGCCATCTTGCAGGCATGGCTGTCTCATGGCTACTAACATCTTTCCCCGTTATAATACCCACTGGCCCCATCTTCCCCTCTGACTCTGCCATCCAGCATCCACTTTTGCCATTTGAGGGTCCATTTCCTTCTTAGCACACTGACATAATTCCATGATTTTTTAAAGAAGGAAAGAAAAGAGAAACAGAAAAAGAAAAGAAAAGCCTCATTGCCTGTCCAGCCCCAGTCCGCTCCAAGCCATGGCCTCGGTGATCTGACAACTGAAAGGCCATCTGGTATCTGATAAAATGCAAATCCAGAGCAATTAGAAATTTGTTACTGTATGGGAAACACAAAGCCTTTCGAATGGAGGAATATTCGGGTTTATAAATAGGGTTTTATTAAGTTAAAAAGCCCCAGATTTCCCCTCATAAAAGATTTAGAATACCAAGATTTCATATCTGGAAATGTAATCTAGTATTTCAGTTGGCTTGATCTGTGGCATTTCACCTAATCCACCTTACTTCTTTCTGATTTGTGTGGATCAGGACAATTAACCATATTTCATTCCTTGAATTTCTGTCTGATTAATCTGATTTAGTTTAGCTGTAGGCAGCCAAAGCTGATATGTCTAACTCTCTGTCTTAGAAACTTTCCTAACATTTATACCTTAGATTCAATTACTGGAGGTTAGCTGGAGCTTCAGTGCAGAATGAAAATTTAACCAAATTCTCATGGAACGCTGATATTACCCTGAGTCTTCCATTCTTGTGAATTATGGAAGTTTTTCTCAAAGGATGTGCTGGTGAACTTCAGGTCCCAGAGTATAAACTTCATCTTTTTAAATATTATTTCAGACAGCCTGGCTAACTCTTGTAACAAAATGAATTGATTCAGTTTTATTTTAGTAAATTCTACCTTTCTCATTTAAAAATATAGCAACAAATTAAGATATAAGAATTACCTATTAAACAGGGTAGTTTGGTTTTTCTCCTGGAAATTAAAATATATAAGTTTCTGATGTAAATACTTAACTGCTTTTTAAAGTTTATCAATACAAATTTTTGAAAAGGGGAAAGAATTTTAAAACCCTCTTCCTTCCCATGACAATAGTGATTTCCTTCTTTTGATAAATGGGGATTCATTACCAATGTATCAAAACTCACATGGCTGTTTATGTGTATCCAATGTAAATTAATCAGGCTAAACTTTGAACACTATAACTGAAGTTGCAAAAATGCTGAAAGATTCCTGAATTGCATCTCATATGGACAAGCTAAAATATCATTATGGAAAGAAATGGCAATTTCCTGTGAATATTAATCATTTGGTCCATGTGATTCAGCCTTCTAGTGATAGAAAATAATGACAAATTGATTTGAGATTGTACTACTTTTTAATAATGGGAAAGACATATTTAAAATTAGGTACATTGATCAGATATTCCCTGCAACATAAACTAATAACCACACTGATATCTTCCAGTGCAAGCAGTAAGACGGCCCTAAGGTCATCAGGGTGATTTTGTTCTATTAGTCACACAAAATTCAACAGCAAGGTCATGTCCTAATGAGTCTACTTTTTTCCTTCTCTTCTCAATCTACTGATTTATCCTACACTTGATTTTGGTTTAGTTACCAGGAACAGGTCCTGAGTTAAAGATTCTTATGCAAGTCATTTATTAAGGTACCATCAGGGGCAAGAAGAGTAGATCAAGGAAGAGGTTAGATGACCAAGTGCCAATGCAGGATACACACAGAGCATTCAACGCCATGATTCTGGACCCTGTGGCACCATCACAGGCATGGCAGACCTCCATTAAAAATCACAGGGAATGGCTGTTAAAATCCCATAGGTGGGGGGCCCTCCCTGGTGGCACAGCAGGTTAAAGCACAGCACCAAGAAGCTAAAGCTACTTGAGCATGAGTTCGATCCTTGGCCCCAGAGGTGACCCACATGGCCATGTCAGACCTCTCCTCACCCGCCCGCTGCTCCCCTCAGCAGAGTGCTTCCTCAGTCAACCTGTTCTGCTCCTCACTCTGCGTCTGGTGGATCCTCTCACCACCTGTGGCTTGTACCCCAGTTCTGTATGCATAAATAAATATATATTTTAAAAATTTATCTATGCATACAGAACTGGGGTACAGGCCAAAGTGTGGTGGTGAGAAGATTCACCAAAGACAGAGTGGGGAACAAATCATTCAGATTGACAAATTATAATGCTGAGGGGGAGCAGCGGGTGGGTCAAGAGAGGTCTGCCACACCATGTGGGTCATCTCCCTGGTGGGGGATTGAACTTATGCTGCAGTGGCTTCAGAGAGCTTCATAAAGTGGTGCTTTAACTGGTTGCGCCACCAGGGAGAACCCTAAATAAATAAATCTTAAAAAAAAAAAATCACATAGGTAGGGGGGTGGGTTTTCTACGCTACTTCCTGTGTCACTGAAATGATTTTGTTACCACATCTTTACCAAGATGTAAGACTCTCACAGTCAGGATTCATGTTTAATTTGCCTTTGAGATTTCTTAAGTGACTTGCAGTAGTGTGATTTCATTATATATAATGCACAGCAAAATGTGAGCATTAACTACATTCTACCCCATTCAATGTTTTCCAGAATCCTACTCGCATTGTGAATGAAATGTTACTTTTATATTTTAATTCCCCTATTAATATACACTTTTGGCATTTTTTCCAATATTGATGTAACATTGATTTTATCTGAATGATAAAAGACAAAATTTATGGGTTCCAGAATAGAATTTTACTACTGTAAAGAATCTATATTATGAAAGCTATTCAACTTTCAACAGTATGTGCATGTAGAAATCTAAGACCAGAAAGCACTCCACTAATTAATGACTTTAACACTACTCTTGAATCCTACTTCAGGGCACAATTTTAGGCTTGTCACAAACAATTGGTTGACTCAGGAAATTTCAAAACAACCTGAAGTGAAAACATGTCACTTCTGACTGTGTAATTAGTTTCAGTAATAGGGAAGATGACCAAGAACATTCTCTTCTTTACTCCAAATAAATTATAAGTTATGTGTGGGCACATGCTCTTTTATTTCTTTATAATTATTTTTAGTAATGGATGAATTGCTATGTACGTATATATGTATGTATGTGTATGATGCTTTTTTGCCTGGGAAACAGGGTAAGACTGTGATGCTGCTAAGTCACCGAGAGATGCAGTTTCTGGGGCCGTGGGCCCTGGGTGGTATCTGTCCCCTAGGCCTCGGTCAATGTGAATTATTGCATAAAAGAAATTCACAGTAAACCAAACAACGTTATTCTGCTTAGCCACATGATTCCATGGGCCTTGTCAGTGGAAATTGTATATTAGGTATAAAGTATAGAGAGACTGGATTTCTATTCACGTATATAAACATTTGGGAACATTTTTCTACATATTTAAAATTTTAAATTACCACCCCCTCAACACACACACTTTTAAAACTATGTATGTAAGTCTACCCCCACAAATTATTAAAAAGTCAATTTGGGGAAGCTCTTGTCTGCTTTTTCGCTTTTTCTCAGTATTACACTGCATCATTCCAGAACTCTTTATTGTTTTGTATTTTTATTATTCACATACTTTTAAAATATTGAACTTGTCTAATTTTATGAATTTATCCCTAAGCCACATAGAGTTGACCGTTCATTGTTTTGACTTTTATAAATATGCTGTCACACTGAAAGTGGACTTCCGGGATTGCTTTTATTTGTGTAATTTAATTAGGTATGCATTTACTTAATAAATTCAAGAACACATCTAAAATTGAAGCATAGTTTTGCTTGCAGAAGTATTTCTTATACTTTCATCGCCAGGCACAAAGCTGATGAGCAATTAGTCTATAACTTATTTCCAGTGGATTGACCTTAGAGATGTTTCCATTTCTTCTTCTTTGATATGAATGAACATTGATGAACATGTTCCTGTATGAATATGGAAGCCATTCTCTAAGTAATGCAACTAAACGTTAAATATACTTATGTGTTTATTACATATCTATATAGTAATATATAGATATAATTTTACATGAAATATATCTTATTTAAAATTAAATAAATTGCAAAATTTTTACATATGTATTTTTTGTTTTACTTTTATATTTTTTTATTAAGGTAATGTCAGCCTGCATTATACTTAGTATTTTGGAAGTATCAGCTCTGCCTCTTCTTATTGCTTTCTTTTTTTTTTTTTTGATATATAATCTCTTTTGTTTCTGTTAGATAACATATTGATTTGGGGGAGTGTTTTTAAAATGATCTTCCTAATGATATCTTATAATTAAATATTCTTTCCTGACTGTTTTAGTATGTGTTTTACCAAAGAGCAAATCTTAATTCAAGGTAAGAACATTCTTCATCTTAGTTAAAATCTTATATAAGAACTTGTTTTTATTCTAGGAGTAAAGATATTTTTCAACACTTTCATTTAAAATTTTTAATATTTTGTCTCTCATAGGTATTTAATTAACATAAAATAGCTAGTATACAATGTCGGAAATTGGAATATTATATTTTACTATGTGGTCAAATAGTTTCCCAAATACCATTTTTTAATTTCCTCTATCACTTTTAATGCTACATTAATCATCATGTTACCCATGCATAATGGGAACTATTTGTGGGGTCTCTATTTTGTTAAAAAGAGAAATGCATTGTCAATATACTGCCACTCTGTTTTATTTTCTTTACTAAAACTTTAAATGAAGTGCTTATCTAAGGAAAGCAAATCTCCCTACCTTTTTCAGTCAGACTTGACAATTTGGAACTCAACACACATCCAAATAAGCTATATCATTATTTTTACAAACTGCTTCAAAACCTGTTGTGATTTTGATTGGTGAAATTAGAATTTAAGTAGGGAAAATGAATACTTTTGTAATGTTAAATCTTCTTATTTATAAGCATGGGGTAGGTCCTATAACTTTCTGTTTATAAACCTACCTATATGGGGTAGGTCCTATAACTTTCTGTTTATAAACCTATTTACAATGGTACCTTAAAAAAAAAAAAAAAGCAGATTGTATATTCCAAACATAATCACTTATATAATATAGATATAAATATAGATGTATCAATATAGTTATAATTACAACATTAGAGTGCTCCTTCTACCACTTTGCCCTCCCCCTTCCCCACAGGATTGGAATTTTGGGCTTTTGTCTGTGAAACAGATTTACATTAAGTCAAAGTTTGGAGAAATAACACTGTATGTCATCTAAGATTTTCATAAAATCAGTTCTTCTTTGCCTTTTGTTCTTTGGACACTTATTCTTGGAGTCCAATCATGATGTCATGAAGATCCAAGCAGCCTACAAAAAGGGCTTGTGTAGAGGAAATCAGGTCATCAATTCATAGCCTAGGACAAGCGTGCTGCACCAATAGATAGCTGACATTGGATCCACCATCTCCCATTGAAGTTAGTTATCACATCCTTTTTATTTATTCACTCATTCATTTTATTGACATAACATTGCATTATACCATTATATAAAGTTCAGCTGTGTATCGTTAAAATCAACATCTGTATATGGAATATAATTTCACTGCTAAAAGTCCACTTCTGTTCTTTATTATAATATTCAGCCCTTTTGCCTAATTTCCTTTGGGTAAGTACTAATTAACTGATAGTCTAAAAGTTAATTATTGTTTTATTTAGTTCAGTTGTTTGGTTTGCAAATTTCTTAAGCTTGATCTTTAGATCATGTATAGGAGCAGAAAAGATACTTGCAGTATTTTGGCCCTGTTTTACATCTTTTTTCATATCAAGCATCAGACACCCAGGAGCACAAAATACCAGCAGCTTCATGATGCCCAGGAAGTTGGTGAGTGTCCAAGTGCATCTATGCTGAGTATGCAAATTCTACCATTAAGTAACAGAAGGCATTGGCCACCCCTTTTTTAGTAGAAGTTTTCCCCCCTATATCAGTTATTTATAGAAAACTCAGTCAATAACAGGTATAGAAACACATGAAAAAAGATTTTCCTTTAATGCAGACTATAAAAGTTGTTGTTCAAACATTGTAAATTATAATGATAAAGATAATATACTTGCCTTAAATATTTTATTTTGTATCATTTAGTTCAACTCTGTAGTATTGCATATCACAGAAACCATGCATTCCTCTTTCACCTATCAGTTTTCATTTAACAAGCACACTAGAATAAATTTTAAGAAAATGATAAGAAATTTGTAAAGTGAAGTGCCCTTCTAAGTGTAGGACCTGTGTGACTATACCGACCATGTGCCCATGAAGCTGATCCTACTGCATCTATCTCTCATAAACAGCATGGTGATTATAGGGCAGAATGGTAGGAAGGACTTGATGTTACTGCAGTTATTCAATCTAGAGATGCTGACACCCCAAAAAGAGGCTGAAAACTCCTCAACAAATTAAAAAGATACAATATGGTTTATAAACACAGAATTAATACAACCAATATCTTGTTGGAGGTTGATGTAGTCTAATAAATCACCACAAACTCCTCCCTGGCTCTTAAACAAGAGAAGGTAATCACAAAGCAACATATGAAGCTCAGAATGAAATATCACCTTTAAAATGCAAAGTATAAGGCTTCTATATAAATACTCCAAGACAAGGACCAGTGGCTGACAGGATGAATCTTTTTTTTCTACTCCAAAATAAAGATATTCAATGACACAGGAAAGAATGGCCATGTCTTATTTAACTAGAGACACAAAATGGAACTAAGAAGTCTTACCCAGAACTCCTAGAACTTTCTTGGATGTCTTTCACTTGGAATTAGATGAGTTTATGAAAAACCTTGGAAGAATTAGACTGAACTTCTTCCTTAAGAAGGGGAGAGTAAACATTGTAGGAAGCTGCTTTTCAACATTTTAACCCACCCAAGAGAAGGTAACCTAGGATTCTGCCCACTTCACCAGCAGAGTGTGGTACCTCTTTTTCCTATGGGGAGAAGACAGTGAATACCCTGAATTATTTACTGTTAATATTAACAAAAATTCTGTACTTGCCTGGAAGTTAAAGGGAAGTTCATCTCAAAAGCAAAAGGTTGGGGGAAAGGAATTCTCCCTTTTTGAGACTGATGTAATATGAGAATTGAAAGAGAGAGAGATGGTCACAAATGACTCCATGTTTCTTCCCTGAATGATGGAGTGGAATATGGATCATTCAAGAGACAGGAATTTATCACCCAAAACATTAAGTAATTAGGGAATTGGGTGTTTATTTTGTGTCTAGAGAATTTTTTTCTGCCATCTGGAAGAACCTCTCACAACAAATAGAAGTGGTTGGCAGACTTCCTACTGTTCAGACGAGAGGAGTTACAGCCTACAAATTTTCATTTTATAGACATTATCTTAAATAAGTGATACTATATTCTGATTTTCAGAAGTAGTTTCCTTACTCCAGTTTTCTTGATCATCTCTGTCCCAGTCTACTTATTTAAATATATATATATGTATATATATATATGCGCTAATTAAAAATCAGAATAAGCTAACATTTTCTAGTGAATTCGAACATGGGTAGAAACGTTTTTAAATAAAAAGAGAAAACGTTCAAAAGTCTTGGTGTTATAGGACAGTAAGAGGTGCACCCCAGCACCCCCAAACCTTCCTGCTCTAAATAGGTTCTGACTTCTGCTGCATCAAGACAAAACATGCTCTAGTGCATACAAACTTAAGTGGGGAGGAACTTGAATACAATCGGTGTGCAATACAGAACGGGGAAATAATTAAGTTTTCAAATCAAACACCTGAAGTTGCGTGTCCTCTTGTGGGTAAATGTCCAGCCAAATAGTGTGGGCCCAAAGCAGGACCACTGAGTTTCAAAGCCCACCACAAGTCTAAGGGGCCTCCTGGTGGGCATCCATAAAAAAGGAAACAGCCGGACAAGTCTTGGAGAAAAAGCGCAAAATCAAAGTCAAGATAAAAGCTGCCATTGTTAATCTCCCCACAGGTCTCTCACCAGCATTCTGTTTCAACCAGTCCAGGACCAAGAAGTTTCTTACATGTGCAGTTTCTTTACGTGTCTCTTAGCTCTGTGTGCGCTGAATTCTCCTCTGGCCTCCATCCTGCTACCTTCCTCTGTCTTGTCTCTTTCTTTCAGCTTCTGCTCTCTCTTCCCTGCTCAGCTCCACCCTCCCTTGGGTGTGGCAGGGAACTTGAAACATCCCTTTTCTTGAGAACCACCCTGTTACATTAGGACTGTAAAAAAAAACAAAAAAAAAACAACAACAACAACAACAAAAAACTTTTTAATGAAAGGAACTTTTCTAAATTATTATGCTAATTCAGCTACTTATTTCTCCTTTCCTATTATTGTGAGTTAATGTGTGCAACATTCACTTACTTGTCCTTCCAATTGGCTCATCTTCCCATGCTGATTGTTTCTTGTGACTTAAAGCTATAAGTGTTCTTTGACAACTCTGGAAGCCAGAAGTCTGGACTTCTCAGCCATTCTCCCTCAAGGTGTTTAGGGGAGACTCCCTTCCCGGTTCCTGTTGTAACAGGGTGGTCTCCAGGGAAAGGGGAAGTTCCAGGTTCCCTGCCCCACCCAGAAAGAGGGTGGAGCTGAGCAGAGAAGGGAGGAAACTGGAGAGCAGTATGAAGAAGGGAGCAGGGTGGAGAGCCTGAAGGAGACCTGAGGGAGCCACAGGGAGAGGAGAGACCTGTGAAGAAACTGCGTTTGCTTCTTGGTCCTGGACCGGTTGAAACAGATGTGGGTGAGAGACCCGTGGGAGATTGACTATGGCAGCATTCATCTTGATTTTGATTTTGCTCTTTTCCTCCCAGACTTTTCTGGCCATGTCTGACCCTTTTCTATGGGTCCCTGCCAGAAGGTGCTTGAGACTTGTAGAGGGCTTTCAGGGCTTGCTTTGGACCAATCCCTTTTGGGTGGACTATAACACACGAGGGGATGAGGGGATGGTAACTTTGGGTGTTTGATTTATAAGCTATATTCTTTGTCTTTTCCATATTACATACTAATTGTAATAAAGTCCCTTTCCATTAAAACTCTTATGCCTTCTCTTGATGCAGCAGATGGCAGAACCTATTTAGAGCAGGCAGGTTTGAGGGTTCTGGGGTGCCCCTCTCTCCCTGCCCTGTAACACTTTCAGCTTTTGGTGTCTCCTGATATTTCTTGACTTGAGGGTGCATCACTCTAAAATTTCCTGTTCGATCAACACATTTAAATAATAATAAAAAATACACTTACAAATTTAGATCCAACTTACATAAAAAAAAAACTTTAAAATTTGATATATAAAAGTGGTATATAAAAAGTCTTTCAAATCCTCAAATATTTTATTCTAAGTGCAATCACTATTCAGGTCTCACAAGAGACCTGAATTCTTGGTATGGTTTTATGTTTGTTTGTGTGAATACAGGTTATATATATTTAAATAATATACTGCTATAATTTATATATTATAAAACCCATCCATTCCAAATAGAATCCAGTGGTTTTTAGTAGCTGCACAGAATTGTACATTCATTACCAGAGTTTTTAAATAGTTCCATCTAAAATTCCATCCAAAAATTTTATTATCATTTAATTCACAGTTAAACACCATTATTAACCATAGTCCTAGGAAACACTGATATGTTTTCTGTCTCATTTATATTTGTTAGACTTTATTGGTGGAATCATGCAATAATATAGTCTTCCATTCTGGCTTCTTACTCTTAAAATGTTGCTTTTCAGATTGATCTAAATTATAACATTTATTGGTAATCCCTTAATTTTAAATGCTGAGTAATATTCCACTGTATTGTAATACCACATTTTAAAACTGATTTACATGGTATTTATTTAAATGTAGGTATTATGGGTCTCCCTGTTGGCACAGGGGTTAAAGTCCCAGCGCTGTCAAGCAATAGCCAGCCACTGTGACCTGAGTTCCATCCCGGCCAGGCCAGGGAGCTGACCCACAGGGCACAGCAGACTACTCTCTTGCCCGCTGCAGTATAGTTCAGTAGTTCTGTCTGTTCTGCTTTCCATTCCCTCTGGTGCATCCTCTGACCCCCCACATCTCTGATCTGCACCCCAGTTCTTGAATACATAAATAAATCTTTTTTAAAAACTATGCATTTTCACCAATTTTTGGCCTGTTTATACTGAAAGTCAAAGTAAATATCTTGTATTCTACTCCTCAACAATATTATGTATTTTCTCAGAGATATATGAATTCATTCCAAACCCTTTATTAACTGAGTCCTTATATGTTCTGTGTTTTTTTTTTTTTTTTTT
>NW_004567121.1:21661875-21667905 GCF_000260355.1 Condylura cristata
TTCAGTCACACAGGCCAAGAGTCAAACTACTTCAAGGTCTTAATAAAGATGTGCCAAATTGTTTTCCAAACCAGCTGGATAAATTTAGACTCTTGTCAGTAGATACTGACACTGCTTATAATACTCTGCAGAGCTTTGCAAATCTGACCTTATTTACTACTTTGTCTCTTTAATTGTCAGGTACACCCCTGATAACAGTTCAAGAACCTATAAAGGGAAAAGCCATGCTTCCAGAGAGGGAGCATTGCAAACTCATTCTGCAAATTGGGAGCAGGTGGGGGAAATGTAGGTCCTGGCCTACTCTGACCTCCTAAGTGGATTCCTCAGAGAGGGGAGAGGGAAGGAATTTTGGACCCCCTGGGAAGGCTCATTGTAGTGAGAATGCAATGCCCAGCACCCAAGTGCTGATTATCACAGTGCTCACCTTCCAGGTGGTGCAAGTTTTCCACTGCTTAAAACCCCTCCAGGGCCTGCTGGATGTAGTGATGCAGCAAGGAAGAGGAAGTTCTTTTCTCTCTGCCTGGACGCTAATACGGAAGTCTGGCCAGGAGGTGTCGCGATTCATTTCCTTCCTGGCAGACCCTGGAGTTACACTGCTTCCCTGCTCCTGTGGAGAAGAAACTGAACCTATTCGATGTTTCCAGGATTGCGTGCTTCTAGAAAAAGGAGCTAGTGCTTCCGAGATAGGGATCCCAGGTGGTGCTTGGGTCCTCGGGCCCACCTGAGAGAGGACCACTGGCCAACGCCCAGCCCGTCCAGGCCCTCACCCTGCCTGCCACTGAGGGAAGCCGCTCTCTGGGAGCTACTGAGGCACATGGTCTTCCAGGGCCTCCGAGGTGACCAGGTTGTCCAGTCCGGCCTGCCAGAGGTGACCAGGTTGTCCAGCCTGGCCTGCCAGATACCAGTGTCCACATAGAATAAGACAGGTGACTGGAGCTCTGCCGGCTGGCCAGGAGGCTGTATGTGGTGAAGGAAGTGGTTCCTGGGCACAACGTGAGCCACCTTCTGGCTCCTGAGTGTCCTCTCTGGATACCAGCTATCTGGCTCTCCAGGATCCCACATCAGCAGTTGTGGTGGCCTCTCCGCCTCCCTCACTACGTACCCCGGTGTCTTAGTATGGGCAGTGCTGGTAATCCTGGGAGGATGCAGGCGTCTGCTTCCAGGTGCTTCGCAATAAGCTGGCTCTGACTGATGACTCTTTAGCCTCAAACTCCAGACCCCAGGCCGACCTAGCTGTCCTTGGGAGCCTCCTCCTGCCGGGGCTTGCCAGGCTCAGCAGCGGGAAGTGACCAGAAGGAGTTAGTCATTATGTTGGCTACTGAGGGGCCCTGCTGGTGGGCCCGGATCTCTGAGGACCCGGTGTTGTCCACAGTCCTTGTCGGCCTGCCACCCAGTGGCCACATCTCCAAGTCAGTGCACAGCTGAGATATGCCTGGCTGCCACCTCAGACTGATGGGCCTACAAGCTTGGTGGCATCCGTGTGTCCTCCAGGAAGATGCTGACATGGGAAGCCGGAAGGCACAGCTCAAACCCCAGTCAGGAGCTGAGAGTGCAGCTGGCAGGGGTGTGGATGTCCAGCCATTAGCCGCTGCTCCTTCAGTCCATTAGGGGATGCTGATGCACACTGAGCTACCCTCCCTTAACACTGGAGTCTCGCTGCTTTGTGTGGAAGCCAGAACACTGTGGCCCCGGGAAGACCAGGTAAGCCTCACAGCCCCTCAGGGCTAACATGCAACTCATCCCAGAGCCCTCCTTTTACGGAGAATCTGTGCAGGGCTAAGGCTGACCTGCTGCTCTCCCGCTACATGTCTTCTGGACTTTTTGTTCCTTCGCCACCAGTCGCTGGTCCTTTTTACACTAGGATCCCAACACCTAGATCTTTCTTAGAAGGGCTCTGGCCCTTCTTACAACTTCTGTTTTCTGACCTTTTCATTCCACAGTGTACTCTGACATGCTCTCTACTTCTAGCCCAGCTTTGCCCTGGGACTTTGCTGGGATGGATGTTTAGTCAGTGTGTTTAAATGGGTATCAATACCTAAAGGCCCCCAAACAGCTCCAGTCACTCCTTTCTGAGACTTCTGAAAGTCTCAGCATCCAATTGTATCCCACTAATCTCTCCAGTCTATAAATGGGAAACTGGGACCTGGCAGAGGGGAAGAGTCCAGGCCATATATTGTTTCAGGAGACTGAGGTCTGTGGATGGGGGCATTCTGGAATTGAAATCCCAACTCTGCCTCAGGCCATATATTGTTTCAGGAAACTGAGGTCTGTGGATGGGGGCATTCTGGAATTGAAATCCCAACTCTGCCTTGATGTGCGTGCACGTCTTTGTCTTTCTTCTGTCGGCCTCCATCCTTGGGCAAACCATCTAGAAAATGTCCAGCTTTCTCTTCTGTGGAATGGTGCTAATAACTATTTACTACTGGTTGAGAGCTGCCCAGAGGTTGCCAGGGAGATGTACATGGGAGAGGGTAGGCTCACCAGGGATGGAAGGTGACATGACTTGGGCACAGAAACTATAGCAGCACCATCCCAGGCCTATGGGAGAAAAATCTGAGCTTGGAGGGACAGTGGGGTGCTCCACCATTTACCTGGGTGCTATGCCCCACCTGATAAAATGATTCAACTGTCACCTTCAGCTGCGCATTGCAGGGGCATTTGCTCCTCTTTTGCAGGAAAAGTTGTGTGTGGCTTTTGCCAGTTGGTACCTGGAGTCTGGCTGAACAAATGTGGGCATTGGGCCCTGCTTAGTTGGATCAACACAGCTGTTAACAATCCATGCTTGTCTTGTCTGTAGCCCCTCCAGCCTTCACAGTGTGCGTAGGACTTTGTCAGCAAAGTTACTGTGTTTCCATGGGGAACTTTATACCATTGGTTTTCAACCTGGAACATGTTTGCCTGTAGGAGACCTTTGACAATCCTGGGATAATCTGATGGATTTAAGAGGTGCTACTGCATATAATATGTAAAGACCAGAGATGCATGAATGCGCAGGACATGCTTAGGTCCTACAGCAAAATTAGCCACTCCAAAAATGCCCTAGTGCCAAGGTTGAGACCCTGCTTTAAAGAATTATTTTTTAGTATGTGTGCTTGATGCAGTGACCCATGTCACAAACTAGGGATCTACTGCCAAATAGATTTGGGAAATTGTCTTGTCTTAGAGGCTCCCAGTGAACATCATTAGAAAATTCATAGCTTCTAGAAGTTCTATGGTAAAGGCTTCCTAATATCATGATGCGTTGCAAATGGTCACTTTATATCAGTAACTCCCATTCATTGCTCAGAGTCTGGAAATTCTTAGAAATTTCTAACATTTGTATCTGTTTGAGGACTAATCAGGTGGGCAGGGCAACATGAGGGATGTGAACCCCTGCTAAAGGGGAAGGGTGGGAGGAACTGACTAGATGCCTAAGGGGAGAAAGTACAGGGCAAGCAGAGGAAAGATCTTGTGCAAATATCCCTGTTTTGGACATTTCATATAAATGGAATCATACCAAAAAAAAAAAAAAAAAAGAGGAGACCAAACTGAGACACATAAGCATGTATAAAAGCTCTATCTTGGGGTAATATTTAAATTGTAACTAAAATTAAAATATATGATTTAGGGATCAATTAGAGGTCCAGGAATTTTAATTCAGCTTCCATGAATTTTTCCTGTGAAGTTACATAAAATAAACAGAACATTTCCTTGAAGCGGAATTCATGTTTGTGACTGGGAATTTCAGAAATAAAATATGGAAATGGATAGAGATTGAGAAATTTGAAATTAGAGAAATTCCCAGAATGAAACGCCCAACCTATGAAATGGCATTTTAAGACCAACCCTGAGAGAAGGCAAGGTTTCCTTAGAGTTGGTTAAAGACAGATTTTTTTTTTTTATATAGCTATGATGAACAGAAACAAAATTCATTTTTAGAATTCAGTTGCATCTTTTGACTCCAACATAGCTATCACACAGTGGAAATGGCAATTTTTTACCTTCTTCCCCAAAACAAAAACAACCTCATCAGGTATAACTTGGCTTTTTCCCAAAAGATAAGTTTAAAAAAATGTTTATGAAACCAAATATTTAAAAAATAAAACCTGTGTTGCTCCACCAAGTTAAAAAACACTTAGTTCCTAATGAACCTTAGAAAAAGGAGCTTATATAAACACGTATTTTCATACTTTAGGAATTTGTAGTGTTTAGAAATTCCAAAAAGCCAAGTTTCAGTGTAAAAATTGATTTCTGAAAGGTGTATATACTATGTACTTAGAACGTGTTTTCTACCCTAAGTTATCCTGGCTAATAAACCAGGGTAGTCCATGAAAACATTTAATTTCCAAAATAGAAAAAAAAAAGTGATATTCTAAATTTTTTAACAGTATCTTAACATAACCAAGGTTCTTTTTTTTTTTTTTTTTAATGTTTCATTAGAGATTGTGTGGAAAATTCTTTCTTGGTCAAGGGAATAGATTTTCCCTTGAGGACTGCTCTATTCAGAAGATTTGCTGACCTTTAGCAAACGATTTCAAGAATGTTGACCTAAAATTTATGGCCTCTGCTATGGCTTTGCACCTTCCTATCCACTGACCTGTCAGAGAGGTGGGCAGGAAAACAGTCTGGGTGGACTCCAGTGTTAAAGTCCATTTGCAGATACGTTCAATGAACTGTTGCACATGATGGTTTGCAACACATATTTTACTGATGAGTGCCAGATAGGCTTAGGGATAATACTTAACTGTGGATAGAAAGTAGATGGATCAAAGAATAGAAACAGCAAAGAAAGATAATCATGGTGGTCTTCATAATCATTAAGGTGGGGAAATAAAAAAATGGAAAGGCTTCACTTGCCTTCATCACTGCTGTTAAGCTGACAGTATTATCATATAACTTTTATTTTCTCCACTTGAATATACCATATTTCTCAGCTTGTATGTGTTAAGGAAAACTGTTTAAATTGGAGTGAGAGGTTTAAATGAAGAATCCTCTATAGATGTTTTATGGATGTAAGTAAAATTGGGGATGATAAAGATGGTGGCTGTAGGAGTGTTAGTAGTATTTCTGCTATGTTTTTTCTGTTATTACCAATGTAATACATTCACTACAACATTTTGAATTATATTTTATTTTAAGCATCGTGATTTATTTTCTGATTATTAACATCTTACTGAAAAACTCAGGGACAGAGTGACCTCATAAAATACTTGTATGGTGTAATTTTCAGTGAATTATGATCTAAATTGCTCCCCAGTTGATACAAATATGTTTTCACATTAGTCTAACAAATCTTACAGCTTCTGTTTGTTGCCTTTTGAGTTATCCCAACCATTAAATATAGAACCTGGATTTATTTTCTAAAGCTCTGTAACTGAAGCTGTTATCTGTGTTTCCAAATGGAGAAACAAAGGTGAATCAAGAGCAACTTGTGTATGAAAGTTGTGAGTAGCTGAAAATCTTGGGTTAGTCCACTCTGTACCCCAGTTTCTGAATTCCATTTGTAAATCTGCTGCAGTGATGCCGGCATTTATTGATCTCACTTAAATCCCCCAGGGCATGAATCTGTGAACAAAGGAAGGCCATTTGCTAACTGTTCATGGTATCTGTATGTTTAAGGGAATCAACTCTGACATTTGCTTTGGTGACTTTGATCCTTTATCAAATACATATAAAGGAGTTTGGATTGGTATAAACCAAGAAGAACTAGTGTAAGAACTATGGGTGATTTGGAAGGAACATAGACTTTTAAGTTAGGCTGGAAGACAGTAGCCAGGTGTGTGACTTTAGGTAGCCCTTAAATACCCTGGAATTCGGTGTCCTGTTGACTTCACAGTGAAGGCCAAGGAGGCAAGGTACATATCGGAAAATTCCGATGGCACCATAAAGGTGATGTTCGCTCTATCTCTTGTTATTTCTGGCCTGGTCCTGCACCCTGTCTTACCGTGTGCACCTTAGACCTTTAGAATATTTTGCTTCCAATAATGTTACTTTTCATAGGCACTCCAGAAGCCTACTCACAATTCCTCAACCTAACAGAAACAAAATTCA
>NW_004567121.1:21668366-21669204 GCF_000260355.1 Condylura cristata
GGGGAGCAGAACAGGCAGATCGACGAAGCACACTGCTGAGGGGAGCAGCGGGCGGGCCAGGAGAGGTCTGCCACACCATGTGGTCACCTCTGGGAAGGCGGGAATCGAACTCATGTGGAAGCGGCTTTAGATTCTCAGTGCTGTGCTTTAACCCGCTGTGCCACCAGGACAATTGGCTTATTTTTAATGCCAACAGAGGCTTTCCCTGGAAGGTGACTCTTGCTGGAGGATTCCTGCTTTGAGCAAAAATATCAGGGCATTTTTCCCCATTCATTTCTATGAGCCCCCTCAAATAGCCATTTAAATCCCATTGTGAGCTGTAAAATATTGGTAGGTAGAATACCTTATTGTGTTCCCTTGCTCCCGTCCAACAGAATTTTAAAAATGATTCTGGAGATCAGAGTGCTTTATCCATGGGGGAAACATGTGTGGAGTACTTGTTACATGTCAGCCACTGTACTGACTGAGGGCCATACACAGTAGGGTTGTCTCCAGAGTGGCCACCCTAGTCTCACAGAGCTGCTGCATAGGTATGCCTGGGGTGTGCTTAAGGAAGGGTTCACCCATGGAGTAAAATTTAAGCTCATGCCTCCCCACCCTGGTGGCACAGCAGGTTGAAGCACAATGCTATGAAGCTTTCCACAGCCACTGCAATGCAAGTTCAATTTCCAGCTCTGAGAGTGACCCACACGGGGCAGCAGACTTCTGACCAGCCCATTGCTCCTCTCAGCAGTGTACTACATAGATCTCCCTGTTCTGCTCCCCACTCTGTCTCTGGTGAATCCTTTCCTCCCACACCTCTGGCCTGTGCTCCAGTTCTTGTATGCATATATATATA
>NW_004567121.1:21669410-21684213 GCF_000260355.1 Condylura cristata
ATGTGTGTATATACATATATATGTGTATATGTGTGTGTATATACATATATGTGTATATACATGTGTGTGTATATATATATATATATATATATAAATTTAAGCTCATAATTAAGGTAGAGATTACTGTCAAAGGTTGGGCTGGGGGAGGTGGCATCATTGCATTTTAGTCAGGGAAGGAAATAACTGAATAAAGGTAAGGAGCCTGGAGTGAGCCTGGTATTTCTGGGGAATGAAAATTAGTTAAGCATCAGCAGAGCTTACTTGTATGTGGGAGAAGGGTAGAAAATGAGATTCAACAGATAGGCAGCAGCTGCATCATGACGGGAGTCTATGAGACTTTTAGGAAAGAAAATTTACTTCATCAGATTTGCATTGTAGAAATACTACAGTAGAGCCCAAGCTTGTGGAGGGTGAATTTTAAGGAGTCAAATCCAAAGTTTAGAGGGCCCATTTTCTCAGCTATTATAATCATCTCCTGACAGAATGTATAAAGAGAAGGGCCCAGGTGTGGGTTGTGGTTGTCCACACTGATTAAGATCATGTACTTGAGATGCATTTTCCTGCAGGTTATATGCTTAACCTTTCTAATTTACTGTTTTTCTCCTTTGTCAGGCAGAAATTACGCTATTTATCTTGGAGCATTGTGGAATAAGTAGTTGTGGAAAAAATGAGCAAAATAGTGTCAGTACAACACTTAGCAGTGTACATAGAACATGTGTTTTTCAATAATTAGTATTTAAGTGCGAGTATGGAATATGTTGTTCTATATTTGAATAAAGAAGGGAAGACGTTGCCACTTATCTACCAATTACTTATAGACAGTGAGGTTTGGAGTGGGTTACTTCCCTGTAGGTTGAATTAGCTCTGACAGTCAGCTGGAGCTGTTCAGAGAAATCTGGATGTGTGAGTGTGTGGACTATAGAAGTCGGATCTGAAGCCTCTTCCTCTTCCATTCTTTACCCTCCAGAGAGAGGAGGGGCTTTCCACTGCTGTGAGGACACCGTCAGCACCCAGCTCTCTTCACTCTCCTCTGTAGATGAAATAGAGATGAGACCCAGTAAGAGTAACCCAGGTCCTTCTCCTCTCTCTTCCCTGTTCTCCTTTCTCCCACTTCCTTCACTCCATGCTCTTCCCACTCTTCCACTCTCCTGTTGACATTGGTCCATATGTTAGACTTATCATTGCTTCTACTTTTTCATTTGATCATCTCTGGAGCAGATTTTCTGCACGTGGCAGTGCCAGGAATTTCTGACTATTCTACCTGAAAGTGGATGAATAAATTCACTTCAAGCTGAGAAAAATTAGGGAACCCAATTTGAATTCTGATCAAATAGCTTCAGTATTCAAATGTACCAGCAGCAATACCATTGAGAATGTTTTCCTTAACTAACTCCTGGAGATATTACATTTTTTCTCCCACAACTCAAAGGGTAAAGTAACAATTTAACCTTTCAAATGTGCAAAGAGGCCATGCTATGGAAATCTCAGTATAATTACAAGGATGGACTAAATTGTGAGTGTGAATGATGTTGCTGAAAGAGAACTTCAGGTGTTCAGGAGAGGTGGAAGATGAGCACATTTGTCTTTAGGTGGTAAATATGGCCCCTAAAAGTATAAAGGGAAGTACAAGGACCAAGAAAGAGAACCAGTGCTCTGGCATCAGTCCAGGTTTTGGTTAAAACCCCAACTAAAGCTTTAAACCACAGCAACACATGGCCTCTCCTTTCCAAGCATGGCTACATTGCAGCAGCTAGCAATACTTCATCCCAGCAGTACTAGATAGAGAGGCCAAGAGATTGTCAGAAGCTGTGACCACTGGATATGGAAGAGGAAAAGGTACATCCTGTCCCTTCAGAAATAGACCCACCACCATCGCTGTAAATCCTATCGCTCTTTTCAAAAATGTATCTGGTCATAGGCTGATGAAACTCTCCAGACACCCACATGGACAATAATAAGTTTCCCGTGTCAGGTATGGAGTTGGGAAAATATGGTGAAAACAGACAATCACAGAACTATAAATTATACCCCAATAGGGGGGAAAAAATGGCAAAAAGTAACAGTGACAATAATGTGTTGTTTATAGAGCTGGTGTAAGGGGGTAGGTTATGAAGTCCCATTAAATTACTTTAAGTTGTATGATAATAAATTTCCTCAACACAGGTTTTTATCAAAGCTACATTCTTGGAAACTTTGAACTAGGACAGCCAGATATATCCTGAGAAGTTGATATGGAAACATCTCTTCAAATAATGTTCATCTAATTTAGGGGTTTAGGGAAAAATATACATTTGGAGAGACTAAAACTAGGAGGAATCATAGAAAACAAAAAACTGCATATTTCTTAGTGATCTTAGAGAAGTAGGGAGGACTTTTCCATGGAGAATCATCAAAACATCACATTTACCATGTCACCCAGTCCACATCCTTTTTTGTTCATTCTGATATATTTTACAATTCCACAGTCAACTTACTTTCTCCTCCTGCCTATGGAAGTCACGGAACTCACGGATGGTAGAAATATAATAGTCACTCAAAATTTTATTAAAAAGAATAGTTATTTTATAGCCTATTCTAGCCATTAAGCTAAGTACATTACATACATCATTCAAATTGATTTAAACTGATAGTTTTCAATAGAAGATATTATTTACCACATTATAGATGAGGAGACTTAGATGCAGAGAATTAAATAACTTGGAGATTAATAAGAAGCAGAGTAACTACTTCATGTGACTTCAAAGCTAACCTGTTAATATTCCTTTATGTCATGCAATGAAAATTCTTACATAGTTGCAGACACTAACTATGTGACAAGATTGAAGATAGTGGACAATTTAAGCAAGAAAAATAGAAGAAGAGTGTGGGTTTCCACAGACCTGTGAGGGGTAAGCAGAGCTCCCTTCCTGAACCTCTAAAAATGTTATTGTCAGAGGTTTTTCTCTCCCACATTCAAAAGCACACACTTAAACTTTGACCTGATTGATGCAGAACAAATAAGTGTAGGAACTCCACAGGCGATCTACAGTTAACAAGGAAACACAAGAATAAATGCAACAGATGAATTTCTATCGACTGAAGATGAAGCAAAGTTAGAGGAAATGGTCTTCTTGAGTATAAAAGTGCATTTTATTATTTATGTTTGAGAGTAAGATCATAGCTCATTAAGATAGACTGACTATATCCTCATTTTGGAGTTAGTGATGTAGCATTAAGAGCCAGTCTGTTGAAAGTCTGCTTATTAAGGGTATGAGTGACTGCTATAAATAGTGACCGTCCAACCATCAACTTCATGTTGATAGCTGGATGCCACAAGGGACATCCAGAGGGCATCCAAATAATATAGCTGAGGCTACTGTGGTGCCAAAGAACACCCCCAAAAGGAACATTATTTCTCTCTAGGGATTTATTACTATGATGAAGACAGTCAGCCAGTAATTTCCCACCCTCTTCATTTCAGGAGGAAGAAATGAATTTTAATTAGTGAAAAAGACAGGTTTCCACTAAGGAGAAGAAAGCAAAGCAAACAGGAACATCAGTGTGCTCGGAGGATATGTTACAACACATAAGTCTCCTTATTAGTCTGAATTGATGGGCCTAGCTCCTTGCCCTCTGCTCTTCTGTGGCATAGACATAAAAATGAAAACTTAAAAACTGTTGTACAGATTGTGAGAAAAAGAAAAGTGGGTGCTGGTAAGATTGATATGCAGGTTATTCCAGATCAAAGGGTCTTTTGGATGTTGACCATCAATTTAATCAATAGATATTGATGACACATTTTCAACATTTGCTGTCTACTAACTTTCCAGCAGCCCTCTGTGCACTACAGATTTAATCAAATGGGGGCATATGAGATAAGAGTCGCCTCATTTCATACCCCCCTCAAGTATTTTTTTTTAAGATCTATTTATTTATGCATACAGAACTGGGGTACAGGCCAGAGGTGCAGGGGCGGTGAGAGGATTCACCAGAGACAGAGTGGGAGCAGAACAGGCTGACTGAGGAAGTACACTGCTGAGGGGAGCAGCAGGCGGTCAGGAGAGGTCTGTGGCTAGTGGCTACCTCTGGGGCAGGAAAGTCATGCGGAAATGGCTTTAGCTTCTTAGTGCTGTGCTTTAGCCTTTAACCTGCTGTGCCACCAGGGAGGGACACCTTCCCCCCTCCCCCACCAAGTATTTTAATTATGCCCACACACCCTTGCACTGGATCTCTGGGAGGAGAGAGTAGAAAACATTATTATACGACTTGAGTCATTATTCATGGTCTTTTTCCTGCTGGCTCTATAAAAGCTCATGTGGGCCTCCATGGTGGCACAGCAGGTTAAATCACAACACTAAGAAGCTAAAGCCACTTCATCATGAGTTCAATCTCTGGCCCTGGAGGTGATCCACATGGCACAGCAGACCTCTCCAAACCCATCCGCTTCTCCCCTCAGCAGTGTACTTCATCAGTTGGCCTGTTCTGCTCCCCATTCTGTCTTTGGTGAAGTCTCTCACCTCTGGCCTGTACTCTGGTTCCGTATGCATAAATAAATAAATCCTTTAAAAAAAAAATCTCATGTGTATGTGAGTGGATGGGTAAGGAGGATTGATTATGTTATTGTTGAATCTGAAGTTGATTTTGATTTGGTTTTTGAAGTATCTTTCATATAGTCGATAATTAGATGCCTCCTTTCATCATTGTTAAGGTATACTGGTGATGTCTCTGTCATAGTTTTTGCTGAAACTGATTCTCATGCAAATGCTGTCTTTGCTAATTTGGCTTTTATAGATAAACACAGTGTGTCCACAAATTATTTGAATATCCTGACCCAAGTTATAGCCAAATCTATATAGCTTTGCTTTAACACAGTGATTTAAATTAATATATAGTCATGTGTGATTATGTGTATGATTGGTTTTCATTGACACCATTTGAGCAGATTAATGGATTTCTTATTCATTCATGATCTCAACAATGAGTATCTGGCCATTCTAAATGACAAGCCTGAATACTCCCAGCTAGACCCTTTATAGAAGTATCACATTTACTTTCCTTTCAGGACAGTCTGATGAAATAGGACATGTCTTGTGATGGGTTATAATATGGCATGTCACTGCTGTTAACCTGCTACAGTTCTCCTGTCCCCTTCCCCCAACTAAAGTTCTCTCCTGGCCAGAAATGTTAAACGTGAATGTCTAAGGGATCCATAGGAGACAGATGAATCCCTACCACCCCCCTTTTTTTTACCCTCACAATCTGTGATATGAACTCTTTGTAGAGAAAATATTTCTAAGTTTTTCTTTCAAGGAATAGAAATTTCTGTCCCATAGCTCTCTACTAGGTATTGTTTTCAGGTTGGAGGTGATGGGAGTCTTATTTTTGGTTTTGTCACTTTCTTCTTTGTGAGTCCCTAATCTCCAAGATACTGTTTAAGGAATGAAACTAATTTACCTTTAGAAGTTAGGAGTAAAACAGTAGACTGTTGTTGTTTTTTTTTTTTTCCCAAGTTAAATCTCAAAGTCCAGTGGTGAGTCAAAAAAATTACCTAATAGGTCAGAAATTTATTCAGAAACACAAGTCTTTTCTCAAGATCTCCTCTATATGGGTAATGCACAATTAGATTCAGGTCTCATTGAGATTAAGACCAAAGACTATCTCCTCATACAAGTTAGTATGCATAAGCTAATATTAACTCAGCTATTAGTGGAGTTTGATGAAATGGAGACTTAATATTTTATTAAAATACAAAACTACAAAGCTCCTACCCCAAACGTAAGCATATAATTTGAATCTTGACATTCTGTGAATTATTTGTGCTTCCTTTATTTCCATAAGCGACTAGTCCTGCTTTGGAATAATAAAGTATGGCTAGCTTGTCATTATTTCTGTTGGCATGTTGGGGAAGACAATTCTTAGTTGGGCATAGTTTTCCCCTGAATTGCAAAGCTTGGAATACCTCCCTTCTAGCCCATTAAATGTCAGAAATGCTTCACAGTTCACCTAACACTCCAAAAACACCCCCATATTTCCAGCTACTGTCTAGATGAATGTTATAGCCAACTAATAGCAATAAAATTTGTGGGGTAATTCCAAAGTGGACACAGATGAACTTGGGACCTTTATCCTTCATTATAGGATATATTTAAGTTATTAAATAACATTGTAAATATATTAATCTGATTATTTTGTTTAAAAGATTTTACATGTTCTTCCACTTTTGCTTATGCTAAAACATCATAGATAATGTGCATCTATGACTGGGTACTACTCACATGATGTGAAATACTGTTAGACAGTGTTATGGGTTGAATTGTATCTCCTAAAAAGGTATGTTGTAATTCTAACCCTAAGGCCCTGACCTTTGGAATGTGATCTTTGTTGCCATATTTAAATTGAGATGAAGCTGGGTTATGGTAAGCTCTAACTCATTACTACTGGTGCCCTCAGAAGAAAAGGACAAAAGATAGGGCAACCCATTGAGGTACTGCCACATAAGAGAGGTAGAGGTTGGTGTAGAATGCCATGGATTGCAGGCAACTGTCTGACCCATAAAACAACAGGAAAAATCATCCTTTAAAGATTTCAGGGCTTACGGCCCTCCCTGGTGGCACAGCGGGTTAAAGCACAGCACTGAGAATCTAAAAGCCGCTTCCACATGAGTTCGATCCCCGCCTGCCCCGGAGGTGACCACATGGCGTGGCAGACCTCTCCTGACCCGCCCGCTGCTCCCCTCAGCAGTGTACTTCATTGATCTGCCTGTTCTGCTCCCCACTCTGTCTCGGGTGAAGCCTCTCACCGCCCCTGAGCCTCTGGCCTGTACCCCAGTTCTGTATGCACAAATAAATAAATCTTTTAAAAAAAAAAAAAGATTTCAGGGCTTGCTGACTCCTCAATTCCAAAATTCAAAGCTCCGAATTTGTGAGGGAATTAATTTCTATTGTTTTAAACTACCCTGTTTGGATAATTTGTCATGGCCTTCCTAGAAAACTAGTATAGGTAGATTCCTCAACTTTTCTATCTGACTAGTCCTCCATCTTTTATATGGTCCAAGTAAAACAGTTCTGAGCAATAAGACTACTCATAAAGTACTTGGATTAATATGTACGATTGGCTCATATTTAGCGCTTTAGTGGTAAGTTTTACATACTTTAGGTAGATTAATTAACATTCGGCCATAGTTTTTCTTCCTAGATTTTTTTTTTAATCTAGGGGATTTGTGAACTATGGTTCATGGACTAAATCCAGACTGTCACTTGCATTTATAAATAAAAAAGACTTTATTTTTGGAAGGAGTCATATTTGTGTAAATATTGCCTATGGCTGATTTTATGCTGCAACAGTAGAATTGCAAATTTGCCAAGAAAACTGTTGGCTCAAAAGTCTAAAACATTTGCTCTCTCAGTCTTTAAGAAAAAGTTTGCCAATTCCTATGGTAGAGAATATAACATTTTTTATATATGCTATTATTTGTTTGATTTCTTAACTCATTATTTCATATATGTTGTTAGCTGTAAGTTTCTTGTAACTTCTTTTCTGTAATTTGAACTCTATTCTAACTTGAGTAAGAATGAATAGTGTGGAAAATCTATAGGGTCACTCATCTCCCATATGTTCACAGTAATTAAGAGTTTAAAACCCTGATTGAAATCCTTAATATAACAGATTACTAGAATAAAGGCTAAAATAACACATTTGGTCTCCTCATTTGCTAAAGCGACTTATGTAATAATGACATATGAGAGTTTAGAGAGCTTCTAACCAGAAACTTCATTTTCCTATTGATAATCATTTTTCTTTAAAGATATTTTTCAAGCTATTGATTCTCATTCTTATGAATGGGAATTAAATAAAGCAGTAAAGTAAAAGTAATGACCCCACATTCAAGGGTAAATTTATAAAGTGAAAATTACCAGCTTTTAAAGAGAAGTATGGGTGATATAATTCTGCAGGTGAGGCTAGTTATCTGTGCCATCACAGTTTGATAAGCATATTCTAAGAAGCAAGATTCTATCCTCAAAAGTCAAGAAGATATTTCTAAAGCTCAGAACCTTTTCAGCGACCTTCAAGGGTGGCTAATCTTTATTCTGCTAACATGGCTGATTTTTACGCTCTCATCTCAGGATGTTCTTGCCAGTCCTGAAAAGAGTAAAATTTTTAGGTTGAAGAGGACCTCTCTCTTGCCACTCATAGAATTTGTTTCCTATTTCATCATCCAGGTATGAAAGGTCAGACAGTTATAACTAGTTGTCTTCTATTATATGTTCAACTCTGAGTGTGAATAATTGATTTTTTTGTAGCAACCAGTTTGAGTTCTTGAAAGAATCTGTTCACAGTGTAAAGGACAGAAATTTCATTCAACAGTGAACTTGATAAAGCTCAACCAACTCTTGGTCATCTAGGTTTAGGATAACTTTGAACACTGAATTACTTGGAATAATTTGGAATAATCTATTTTTATGTGATCTGCAGGATTCTGAGATTTAATAAAATCTCAGTGCCCTCTGAAAAATTGTTTACATTCTTTGTAAGGCCTGAATAGTAATGTGCTTTATTTGTAAATACATTCTTTGATATTATTTATTCAGTAAACATCTATTAGACTCCCTATTTTGTGGACACTGTGATGGGAAAGAGACAATAAACAAAACAAATAATTAAAATAACCTTTTTAGAATAAAAGTGGAAAGATGATCTGTTTGCTAGGGTGGGTAGAAAGTTGGCATTTAAAAGATGATAGCCAGGGGAGTCTTGCATCATAGATAGGTAAAGTGATAGTTAAACAGAGTTAATCAAGTTTCACTTGGGGGCATCTGTGTGCCCACAGCTTCTGAAGACAAAATTTGGCTGTCTACAGCTCAAATGAGTCATTGATAAAGCTACAGAATTTGGTTCCATAAAATAGGAAAAGTCACTTAAAATTCTTCACAAAAAAATGAACTTCTGTATGGATTTATCATGGAAAATATTAGTAGTTAGCACTGTTAATGCTTTTAGTGATAAAATTAGGGTGGAAAGTTTCAGGCACCAGGAGTGGGAACTTGTATTCTTCCATTCTGATCTGTAGATTAAGCCACCTCAAATATATTTACAATCTAAGTGAAAGGGAGTTGATGGGATTGTTAAGCTATAGAACTTCAAGGCAAGTCTCCTAAATTGTGCAAAACAACAGAATGGCAGATGGAGGCAACAGCACTGCTTTTTAGATTTATTTATTTGTGCATACAGAACTGGGGTGCAGGGCCGGTGAGAGGATTCACCAAAGACAGAGTGGGGAGCAGAACAGGCAGATCGATGAAGTACACTGCTGAGGGCAGCAGCCGGCGGCTCAGGAGAGGTCTGCCACGCCATGTGGTCACCTCCGGGGCAGGCGGGGATCGAACTTATGCAGAAGTGGCTTTAGCTTCTTAGTGCTGTGCTTTAACTCGCTGTGCCACCAGGGAGGGCCACAGCACCACTTTTATGACTGATTAAATCTAATTTTGAGCATGTAATAAAGCGCTAGAGCTGTGTGGGCTAAATCTCGAATGGTGGAGGTCATGCATCTCCCAGAGCATCTTTGGGTCACAGCAGGCTTTCTCTTACATCTAGATGTTCCATAAGATGCCTACTTGCTAAGTACTAAACACGTCTGCATGCTCTTTCTCTAAATTAATGGTTCAGTTGAGTAATTCCATCTCCCTAAAACATAAACCAGTAAACATAAAAGAATGAAAAAAAATTGCAAATAAGTCTTAAAATTGAGCTCACTCAACATGGAAGAAGATAATTTGGGACTGGAGACTAAGCAAAATCCCTAATACACTGTTTATAGAAACTATGGAAATGCCCTTCTATAAAGGTGCCCCATTTCCATACTGTCACTTCCGTCATGCCATCTAAGATAATAAGATGTTAACTAATCAGATGAAAGTTGATAATTCAATTAAATATCTATTTTGTCTCCTATTTGCTAAGTACAGGATAAGTAAAAGGATTTTCTGTTAGGTGTTCAGTGATTATAGAAACATGCAGAGCTGGCAATTCTTAAAAGTGAGAAAAAACATGAAGTTACTTTACAGCTACTAATGAGGCAAGAGAAAACATGCTCGGAACAATATATTTCATTTTTAAAAAGAGAAAGTGAGACAAAGTAGAGAAAACAAAAGTTGGTGTAGGTCCCTCAGGACATTACAGATAGGAAGAGGCCAATTAATGTATGAGAAGGAATACTTTTGAAAATAAAATGATTTGGAGTTGATGGGTTAACATAAGTAGAACAATATTGCTTTTCTAGACTATTCAAAGAATGTGTTATTTTGACATGAGACTTTAATAAATATATATTTTAAATAAACTCTAAAATCTGCTGATTCAGTGTTTGTATTCAGTCAGATTTTTTTGAAAGAGTGTATATATTTCCACAAATCAGTTAAGTATAATCGATAAATGCCAACAACCTTGAAGAATAGAACAGAGAATATTTAAATGACTAAACAATGGTAAAGGATAACGCTGCATATGTTCTTTCAAGTTTCACATGTAAAGTATTTCACATATAATAGTGCTTTGTGAAATTAGTGAGATTATAGGGCATATTGGATATCCTTTATTTGTTGGTTAAAAAGAGAACAATGAGAAATATCATCAGTCTTTAAATAGATGTGAAATAGGAGGACTTAAACGCCAACAGAGGTAGGAATTGGGCAGTGACCTGATAAACTAAATTTAAAGCTAAGAAATATAATGATTGAGTGGTCAAAAATGTCATAGTGAACTTGAAAAACAATTAGACCTCTCCAGAGATAAATAGGACACGGATGTTTGATGATTCAGCTTCATAAATTAGTAACAGCAGCTAACACACTTAGATAAGAGCTCCACGCCAGAAAGAGTAGCAAGTAAGGAAAGCATTTTGCAGCATGTTGTAAGGTCTTCCAGATAGCTCCTGAGTTTGCTACGAGACATTATCATTGCCTTTTATTTCTGGAATCAACACTTGTGTTGTCAGAAGAGAAAATAGTTAAAGATGACCATAAGAGCTTGATTGTCCATGAAATATCCTTCTCTTGAAATCTTTCAATTAAAAGTCAGTTAGGCGTTCAAGGGAGGGCTCAAATTAGCACAGTGCGTAATTGTTTTTGCAGAAGCAAAGCCATATGATTCTAAGGAAGGAGGAGTTGGTTATAATCTTTTTCTTGATTTGTAGTTCTTTCTATATTCTGGATGGAGGGTGGGTAAGACAGTAGGTAGGTAGGTAGGTAATACCATACTGTATTTATTATTGTAGCTTTTTAAAATCTTTGACATCTATTATTGAAGGTCTTCACTTCAATAATTTTTTTCACTTCCCTTGGTCCGTTCATGTCCACATGTTTCTAAATCATTTGTTAATTATATCTGTTATTAATAATTGTCATTTTTATAATAATAAACTTTCAAATGTATGTTCCACAATTTATTTGATTTCTTTGACTTATTTCAATAATTCTTTGTGCCACTTTCTATAGTGGTAATATATTTCTTTTATTAGTATTCTTCCTGGTTGTGTTTAGTAGTCATATAAGTGGAATTGACTTTTATTATTTGGTAAATAATTACTTTTTCTAGATTGATGAATTAATTTTATCAGCATTGTATATACTTAATTTGTTGCATTTATTTTTCAAGTCTCATATCTCATATCAGTTGTTTGGATATTTACCATTTTTTAACTTGCAAATATTTTCCTTTAAGCCTATATATTTTCTTTTCCTGTTTTGTTTTACAGACAAGATTATTTAGTAGGATATTTAATAACTATGGCAGCAGAAATGTTTCTTTTGCTCAGTCTCAGAGAAAATGATCAATACTTTACCATAAAAAGATTTTTACTGTAGTTTCTTATAGATATT
Organism: Condylura cristata; assembly: GCF_000260355.1. Classification (NCBI taxonomy): domain Eukaryota; kingdom Metazoa; phylum Chordata; class Mammalia; order Eulipotyphla; family Talpidae; genus Condylura; species Condylura cristata. The sequence continues at coordinate 21,681,263 of NW_004567121.1, forward strand.
TTTTATCAGGTTAAGGAAATGGCCTTCCATTCTAATGATACTGATCATTTTTATTGTGCATATGTGCTGATATAATGTTGCAATGCCTGTTCAAAAATATGTTACTTTATGGTTGGAGTGCCCCTAAAAATCATAATCCTTTCTAAATACTAGTAAAATAAACTAGAAAATCCCTTAGTTGTCTAAAAAAGAATAAATTATTACTTTAAATGTGCTACCTAGTACTTCATATAGTTATAAAATTTATTTTCCACAAATTTCCATTTAAAATATGATATTCCGTACGTATGTATACATGTATATGTGCATATGTATATATACACTTAAAATTTATATGCATAAGTATTTTGTCACACAATTTCATTACTTTACTGGTATAAATGAAAAAGCATAAACTTGATAATTATAGCGTTAGTGTAAACTCATCTACCTATGCCGCACATTTGAAAGTGAAGAGAAAAAATAAATTCCATCAGGAGGCATAGAAGTTATGAGATACAGACAAAAAAGTTTTTTTTTTCTTTATAGGAAAATAGCATTTTTTTTCTTAACTCCAGATGAGAAGGAAGATTGGAACACTTGTGTTAGAAATAGAAGTTATTGAAATGTGCATAAATCCTGAAAGTGGTGCCAGCTTCATCATTGGTGAAAAAGAGCCTGCAATAAATTGCTAAGAGCAAAAGTAGTATAATTTGCTGGCTACACTTACCCTTAGCTATGCTCACCCTGAAGGGCAATATTCAACAGTTATTATCTTGAGTTTGATATTTTCTTTATTTGTATTTTTTATCAACTGAAGGAATGTGTTAGCATTGCCTGTGTTATTATCCGTGATTATACTTTGATTTTCAACATATGTATTTATTTTAAAATGTTGTAATTTTTTTCCCATGCTGATAATATGTGCTTGTCAGCAAAAGAAACCCAGGATTTTTTCTGTTGCAGACTTCATTCCTGCAACTCTTCTTTGCATTTTGGCTCTCTTCTTCCAGAGCCTTAGCTAATGTGCCTTACTAGTTTAGTGCCCTTTGCTGTCAACACTTCTAACTTGAAGTATTCTGAATTTTCTCTTTCTATGATATATATTCCTTCCTGTTACTGTAAGTCTTTAGATTAATAACCCAGTGATATAACCTGCCCCAGCGAACCCTGTAGCTAGATTTTGACCTGGATTAGGCTCCCACATCTGTGTCCTGCCCACAAAGACCAAATGTAGCTGCACATGCTGTCTTCTCAATTCTGCCCATTTTGAAAGAGTTCTACATGTCAAAGTTAAGGAGAAAATTCACTAGCATATAGTCACCTATGATGCAGAACTCCCTCTGCTGATTAAAAGAAACAAGACAAGGGAATTTTCTTTTTTTTTCACTCCAGTATTAAAGTCATACATAGCGTTCATTAGAAATTCTGTATTCTAGAGGCCTCCCTAGTGGCACAAGGTTTATGTATCAGCAACCTCTGCTGCATGAGTTTGATCCCCAGCCAGGGAGCCGATCCACATGGTGCAGCAAACCTCTCTTGTCTCGCCCACTGCTCCCCTCAGCAGTGTATTTCAATCAGTCTGCTTATTCTGCTCCCTACTCTTGTCTCTGGTGAGTCCTCTCACCTCCTGGTACCTCTGGCCTTATCCCAGCTCTTGCATGCATAAATAAAATAAATCTTTAAAAATCTGTATTCCAGATTCTGCCTAGATATATCAGCTCCTATTTTTCATTTTCCACTGTGTCTTGCTAAGATTTGTAGCTATTTCTACAAAAAAGAATCAATCAGATTTTTGTAGAATACACAGATTGGTTGATTTCTAATAATGCAGATCAATTAGGAGACTGCTAATCTGGGCCAGACTTATTTTGTTTAGGCTCATTCATGTATCTGTGATCAGTTGACAGAATAGTTTGATGGACTTGGCATGGTGACCTCAAATCTCTGGTGTTTTAATTGTCAATGTCTAGAGTCCAGAGGATGTCGTGACCATATGTCTCTTATCATCCAGCTGACTAGCTACTGTCCTCATGGTCTGTCAGGCCAAGTAAAACATGTAAAATCACTTAAGGCCTCAGTTCAGAACTTGTACATTATAATCTCACCACATTTTATTGTTTAAAGGTAATTTAAAAAGCCACTTCAGATGGAATGGGTAGGTAAATAGAATGCACTTCTTAGTGGAAAGAGTAGCAAGTTGCATTACAAGATATATGGACGAAGAAGAAGAGTTAGAACCACATTTGCAATTATTTTGCTTCCTGAATTTACTCTAGCTGATGGACTTAGTCTCTACTGACTAGATTTCAATGCTGACTCCCCTGCCTTATTGTAATATAACTCATGCCTGCCCCTGCCTTGGCTTCTTCCCAGTCTAAAATCTTTTCCTGCTCACTTAGAATGCAGAACCCATTCTGTACTGAGAAACCCATTCTTATACCTGACAACACTTCTTTCAAATGAGTTGATGGAAAATGGAACAATATATTGTTCAAATATCTTGGGTGAGCCCAATTCTACCATGGGAATAATTTCCCATCCAGAGAATTAAATATCTGTGATTCCTTTTCTATTCTAAGTATTAATTCACATGACAGACAGGTCTTTTTCCATCAAAAACACTGATTATTCAATTACTACCTCTGATGAACATCCACAAAAATATCATAACCCATCTAACTGCTTGAACATCGAAAAACTACTGAGAGAGCAAACATGATTGAACATGGTAATTACTATAATCCTGTTAATACACCTGGATGACTTACTAACCCCACCCTGAAATTAAAAAAAAAAAAAAAAAGATTGCTAATTGTGACTGAGAGAAGCTATGGACTGCTTTCCTTGTGAAGGCTTAGAGATAAGATGTCAGTTCCCAGGGCCCTAACACATATAGGATATAAATCCTATTTCTCTCTCTCACTTACACACACACACACACACACACACACACACACACACACACACAC
>NW_004567121.1:21684313-21703404 GCF_000260355.1 Condylura cristata
ACACACACACTCACTCACTCTCTTCTTTCTCTCTGTATGTATACACATACACATACACAGACTATATATATATATATACATATATATATAATATATATACTTTATACTATATCTATGTGATAAATAGGAGATAAGAGAGGATGATTGAATGAATGGGTAAGCTACTATACACTAAAATTTATTGAATCAGAAGAAGCTGAAATCCAGGTTAGAAAAATAGGTATACAGCAGAATTGGTCATTTTCAGATGTTAGTTGTATGCAACAGCACATAAACAAAGAGAAACATTATATTAGAACCAGAACACCAGAAAGCAAGCCAATAGTTGAAATATCAGAGTAACCAGTAAAGGACTGAAACCCTGTTTGGGAATAAGTCCAATAACCATCTAGCTAAAAGGCTTGTGGGAAGAAATACATAGGGATACATATGGAAATATTCATTAAGTACTTGTCAAGGGGTAAAAGAAAACTCTTCTGTAACTGGGCATAAATATGAATAGTAATTCAATGTTGAATCCATTTATCGAAGAAGACATACTACACAGCACCATACAATAGATAAATTCCTACTGAAGAAAGAATAAATATTCATTGGGGACACATAGAAATATTTTCACTAGCAGACATGTATCAGAATTGAGCAATTTTTTAAAAAATTAAGTTGACAGGGCCCTTCCTGGTGGCACAGTGGGTTAAAGTGAAGCATTAAGAAGCTAAGGCCACTTCAGCATGAGTTCGACCCCCAGCCCTGAAGGTGACCCATATGGTGCAGCAGACTCTCCTGACCTGCCCACTGTTCCCCTCAGCAGTGTACATCGTCGATCTGCCTGTTCTGTTCTCCACTCTGTCTCTGTGAAGCCTTTCACCCCGCCCCCGCACTTCTAGCCTGCACCCCAGTTCTGTATGCATAAAAAAATAAATCATAGAAAAATAGGTTGACAGAAAATTTTTTCTAAAGACATTAACCAATGAAGAAGTAATATTTATATGATAAATTCAATCCTTGAGGCATTAAAATCAACAAGGAAAATATATTTTTTTAATATAGCAGATATTCTTAATTGAAAAGATGTAGTTCCTTCAGATAAAAAATGTTATTGAAAAGGTTAGACACTTGCAGTAAAAAGCAGTGAGATCATCTGACTAATGTGAGGAAGACAGAGATATGGAAAGATATAACCCTGAAGTTCTATTTAAAATATTACTGAGAATACCTGTTAATCAATTCTCCCTAAGTTAATAATCATAAACTTAAGACAAAAGAAACCCATATGGAACTATCTTAAGAGTGAATTAGAGTAAATGTCAATAACACTATTAAAGGAATGCTATAATATGAATTCCTTTTTTTGTCTGACTGTTAAACCAAAGTGATTATACCATTAGACGGGTTTAAAAAATCCAATAAAAATCTGCAATATTGGGCTTTCCCTGGTGGTGCAGTGAGTTAAAGTACTGTATTATGAAGCTCTCCCAAGCCACTGCAGGAGTTTGATCCCTGGCCAAGGAACTGATCCACATGGCATGGCAGACCTCTCCTGACCTTCCACTGTTTCCTTTAGCAGTGTGCTTGGTCAATCTGCCTGTTCTGATCCTCACTCTTTCTCTGGTGAATCCTCTCACTGCCCCTGCACCTCTGGTCTGCATACTCAGAAACCAAAAAACAGATGTATCTGCAGTGCCACCAACACACACACACAACAGCAAACAAGGCGAACACATGCCAAGGAAGCAAGGAAAACTAAGCCAAGCTAGAAAAACAAAATGAGATCAGCATTTCTGTCATCAATATAAGGACACAGAAATATAGGACTACAAGACAAAGACTTCAAAATTTTCAAGATTTTTGGTTTTTTCAAGTATAACTTTTTTTTTAAGCAACTACAAGAATCGAGCAGAAGTTAAAATGCCTGTTTATACTGCTACATTTTTATGGATAAAAGTGAGAGTTAAAAGGACCCACATTCATTCTTTATCTCATCACTCACTCTCTGTTCAGACAATGCATAGGAGGGTAACTTTGAATTGACACTTGCCCAGGCTCCTCCTGTTCATCCGGGGTGGAGAAAAAGGTGAAATAGTGAGAGAGACTCAGATGTATTTAGGGCTTTTGATAGAGTCGAGTAAATGGAAAACTATACCAATTAATGTCTTTGACTAACTATAGCCCTATATCCCTCCCAATCCATCACAAGAATAATTTATGGCTTAAGAGGCAAGGAGATTTTTGGAAAAATACTTTCCACTCCCTTCTTGGAAGTAAAAAAAAATGGAAATGAATTACCCCTTGTGATAGAAAATTTACTGAAAGTTCAACAAAGCTGATAAATTGTTAAAAATCAAGCAGTTATATTCCTGTGGCTATAATAACTTTAAAAAAGTTTAAAAAAAGATACCATTTATTAGAATAACAAAAACAAGGAATAGAAAACTAGAAATAGATTTGAAACAAAAGGTATATTAGAACTTTATAGAGAAAGTTATAAAACTTTAATTATGGTGTGTCTACTATAGACATGCACAATTATATACAAGAAAACACAGGATAAAATTGAATCAGTATTTGAAGTATGAAAACAGAACTGCTCAACTATCTGTGAAAAGAATATACAAAAAAGTTATTCAACTGAATGATAAAGGACAGTGAAATAAATTCAGTTGAGCTTTTTATATATTTCACAAACTTAATACAAGAAAACAGTAAGTAATAAGTAACAACTATTACATAGTATCATTTATGTATGCTTAAAAATGCATAGCATGCCTCGTTTAATGACACTACCAAATGATTAAAAATTCAAAATCACACATGGCTAATCAATGTTAAGGTATTGCTAACTTCTAGGGACTTATAGGTGTAAAGGAATGGGATCAGATTCTCTAATACTGATTTTCTTAAAAAAAAGATAACTGAAAAATTTGGCAAATTATAAACATGTTTATTTTCAGTATTGGTACATGAATATCATTACATTATATGTTTTTTCTATTATATAACTACAATAAAATATATAAAGCTGATTATGAGATTCAAAGAATCTCTTTTCTGTAAATTATGGGGTGAGTAGTACATGTACCCTAATACAACCTCAAAAATATAAAGACTTCATCTTACATTACAACTTATGGGGGAAATAACTATGGAAACTTCTTGCCTCATTCAATAATAACTACTTATGTAGAAACAAAAATAGACCACAACTGAAAAAGGGAAAACTACAGAATAAACCAGGCTATTTCAATTGAATGAGTAGAGGTAATAACAGTAAAAAATAATTATAAACACTATCTGAGATTTTAAATATCAGTGGTGATGTCTTGTCCTTTTTGGAACTTACATATAAGAAACTCATAGCTTGTTACAAGAAAACAAGTGTTTGGAGTAATCACTTTGACATTACCATATGGCTCATTTCTAAACCTTAGATATAGGTCAGATGAATTGTGTCACTCATCAACAAGAAAATCAAAAACTTATGAGATTTTCTATTAACATTTTGCCTATTGCTACAGTTAATAGTTACAGCATAACTGAAATAAATATTTGAGATAAATTTTCAATGATCTGTTGTACAAATACAGGTTACTATAAACTCATTTCTAAATATTAATTAGGAAGAAATATATTTAATTGTGTTTAAAATAAATATCTCAAAAATAAACTATTAGAGTTAAATCTGAAATATTTTTGGTCTGCCAGTTACAATAAAGCATTTTATCTTAATTTATATGACAATTTTTCTATAAACCTTTCTACACATTAACTCATATGTTCTTTAAAGTAACATTATGAAGTATTCAAAACATACTAGAAGTGCAGTTTTACAAATGAGATAACCAACATCCATCTTTATAGATTAAAAACTAAAATTATTTTCTAAATTAAAAGTTAAAAAGTAAAGTTTCTGATTCTTAGTCCAGATTATTTGTCTTATTTCATCTAATTTTCATTACATTGCCTTAAACATAATTTATAAAAGATATCCCAGAATTTTTTAAAAAAGATATACATTCAAAACTGGGGTACAGGCCAGAGGTGGTGAGAGGATTCACCAGAGACAGAGTGCAGAGAACAGGCTGACTGACAAAGTACACTGCTGAGGGGAGCAGCGGGTGGGTCAGGAGAGGTCTGCCACCCCATGTGGATCACCTCTGGGGGGGGGATCAAACTCATTCTGAAGGGGCTTTAGCTTCTTAGTGCTGTGCTTTAATCTGCTGTGCCACCAGGGAGGGCCCTCAGATTTTTTTAAACTTGTCTTCTCTCAAAAAGTCTATGTACCCTACGGTATATTATTATGTTAAATCCTTTTCTTGTGGACATATGCATATATTCTATGAAGCAGTGTTAATAACAAGTTAATAACTACAACCATAAGTAAAACTCAACTGAGAAAAAATAACCACAATAATGATTATGGTATCAAATACTTTTTACTTTGTTGTTTAATAAAAATAAACAATGCTTGAGTAAAATGTTTTATTTTATACAGTATATTTAATTATCTTATAAAAATATTCTCAGTAAAGCTACACTGAGCAATGGGAATCCTTATCTGTATTAGAATAGTCTTTGATTTTATCTTGAATTTATGCTAAGACATCATGGATAGAAAAATCTCATACATATAATAAGTGACTCAAACTTTTTGAAGGGTAGTATGCATAGGTTTTATACAGAAAGTTACAACAATTTTAAATAATTCAGAGGTATTGATTGATGCACATAAAGTAGGATATTGTTATAGCAAAGACTAATAATTTTGACCTGATTTTTTTTTTCTAGGCTGGTGGAATTCACGTGCCTAGCAATTCAATTTTCTTGAATAAATAATCAAAGATTTTTAGATAGAAAGGAATTTTAAAAGCCATCTATTCCCAAGTCTTGAGAAAAGAGTAAGCTGCCTTCCAGAGAGACTGGTTTTATAAAGAATATATGACCAAATAACACAAATGGGACTGTAATCCATGCCTCATGCCTTCTGGGACAACATTCATTGTTATATTATTATTGTAATAACAGAATTCTTCTAAATAATCACGTTTGAATTTCTAAAGAAAGCAATTACTATGGAGGACTCACTAAGAAAAGTACCTCCAAAATTGTTTTATTAAAAAAAAATTTGACAGTATACTTATTTTGGTGACATTTGCCATCATTAGAGAATGCCATGTTAGCCATTCCCCTTGTATTGTGGTTTTCTATTCTGCTATGTAACAGAAGTTTTCTTCAATCAGAAAAAAAAAAATGCTGAAATGTACCCATGGATTTCCACTTAAAATCTAAAGCACTTTAAGTATTGTAACTGATTGACTTAAGACGTATTTGAATTAATAAACAGTTACACCTAAAATGGAAAACTGCACAGAGATCAAATCGTTGAACACATTACTTTGATGATAATTTAAAAATCAAAAGAGAAAACTGTCAAGAAGCACAGCCCAATCCATACATGAAATGAACTAAAACTTGATGTTTGCTATGTTTGAAATTAAAGAAGAGAGATCCTGAGTTGAACTTCCCTGAAGAAATAACTACCTCACTTGCAAAATGTTCAGAACAAACTAAGATTCATATGATTATGGACAGTCTTGCAAACGCAAAAGGATAACATGTAACAAGAAAATGCACATGTGAGACAGAATATTGGTCATTGTTAAACAATCTAGATCTATTAAAATTGATAAGAATGGATGGACATTAATACTGGAAATCTATAGCACCATTAATACAATTTCAGAAGAAATATAGAACAGAAATTCCAAATAAGTTATTCAAAGAGCATGTTTACTGAATGAGTCCATGAATATGTCAATGAAAATATCCTTTCTATGAAGCGTCCTTAAGAAAGATTGTAGTGTCAGATTGAAAATCAACATGTTATGCAAATATCTTGAATTAGAGCATATATATGCTAAGGTGTTGAGAAACAGAATATAAGAGTCGATATCAAACTTATTAATTGACCTTCCTTTTTTTGTAAGGACAACAGTTTCAGTTCTGGGCAAAATTAAGACAGTTATATAGTGACTCCTATTGGCTTATACTTCTATTTCCGAATAAAAGAGTCACTCTTCTTCACCTCCATCTGACCTTTCACTTATTTCCCAGAAATTTCATTGAATTTGAGAGGAAATAGCAACACAAATAATGTGCTTGGTTAAGATAAAGAGAATATGACCTACTGAAATATTAAAAAAAAAACATTTATTTTCAAATTAAAAAAATCCCTCATGATTTCATATATTGTCAAGAAAAATCCTAGAATTCTTCATAAAAGTATAAAGCTTTTGCCTAGATGTAGATATTTATGATTAATTGTCAGTAGTCATGGATAGGAAGATTTTAGCTTGCATTAGTAAACATTTCCATTTTGTAGCTTCATCCCAAATAATTTAACAGCAGTATAGTCATTCAGCAGGGTCAATCATTAAAGTCAAATATATTATATGGTTTGATGTATTGTTTACTCTATGGATTGGAGCACATGCGTAATATCCATTACTTTATTGCTGGTATCACATCGATCATTTTCATAGCCACCAAAATGGTCTGTACTCAAACTTTAAACTGTATCCATAGTTTGCCTTGTCTAGCCTACCTTATAAGTGGACTCTTGCAGTATGGAGACTATGTATCGACTGTTTGCATTAGTAATATGCGTTTGATATATCTTCATATCTTCCTTGGTATTTCTTTGGATCTTTTCATGGCTCCTTCTCATTTATTTCTTAGTGCTGAATAATACCATTGTCTTGCTGTACCATATATGCATCCACCTGCTGAAGGACATTTTTGGCTTTCCAATTTTGGCAATTATGAATCAAATTGACTAAAAGTCATGTGCAGAATTGCTTGTGGCCATGTTTCCAACTACTTTGGTTCACCACTTAGGAATGTATTTGCTAGATATCTGTTAAGAGTACATTTACTTTACATGAAGGTGCCTAAAATGTTTGGAAATGGCTGTACTATTTTGCAAGGACAATTGGCACTCAGAGACTTTGTTCTGCATTCTCACTTGCACTTGGTATGGTCAGTGTTATGAATTTTCACTACACTAATAGGTGATAGAACTATTTCATTGTTTTGATTTGCTTTTCCCTCCTTGCATGATGAATGGTATATTTTCATGTTTGCCATCTGTCTCTTTTCTTTGTTGAGGTGTCTGATGAGGTTTTTGGCTCATTTTTAAATTGAGTTTAAAGTGGTCTTTTTGTATTTTGAATACTAATCCTTTACCAAACATGTGTGGTGAGTACTTTCTCACAGCCTAAGGTCTTCTCATTTTTCTTAGGCAGAATTTTTTTTATTCTAATGAAGATTTTGCGTATTAATTCTTTGGTGGATCATGCCTCAGTGTTATTGATACTCACAATTATATAGGTCTCCTTTTATGTTATCTTCCAAGACTTAAATGATTTGTGATTTACATTTAAGTATGTGATCTCTTTTGGTTTAATTTTTGTAGCAAGTGTAAGTTAGTTTCTATATTCACTTTTTGCCTCTGGACATCTAGTTGTTTCTAACCATTTGTTGAAAAATGCTTATTCCATTATGTTGTCTTTGCTCCTTTGTCAAAGATCAATTGACTATATTTATAGGGGTCTATTTCTGGGATATTCTGTTTTATTTTTCTGTTTGCCTCTTCATATACCAATTTCATACTCCTGATTACTGAAACTTTATAGTAAATCTTAAAACTGGGTAGTATTTGTCTTCCAACTTGTTCAGAATTATCTCAAAGGTCTCTGTAATTCAAGTCTAGCGTGACTAACAAAGTATTTTCTCCAAAGTAAGGTGATCAATATATAAATTTGCTTCAGTGATATATGCTATAATCAAAAAAAATCTATACATGATTGTTTCTTTTTCTTTTACTTCATAATCAATGTGAGCCTCTGCATTTCTACTAGAAATTACTTATTAGCTAACTCCTGATGACAACCACAATTGCATTAGACTCTGAGTATATAAAATATGTTAAACAATTAAGCATATATGTTATAAAGATTTATTTATTTGCATTCAGAACTAGGGTACAAGCCAGAGGTGCAAGGGTAGTGAGAGGACTCAGCAGAGACAGTGCAGAGCAAAACAGACAGGTCGACTGAAGCACACTGCTGAGGGGAGCAGTGAGCACGACAGGAGAGGTCTGCTGCACCATGCAGGTCACCCCTCTGGCCAGATCTAACTCTTGTAGAAGTGGCTGCAGCTAGCTTCTCAGTGCTGCACTTTTAACTTGTTGCACCACCAGGGAGGGCTCCGGCATTAAGCATAGATTTTTTAAAATGATTTACCCCTGTACCTGATAGAATAGTCAGTTGCAGATGTCCTTATCCAGGAAGTCGTACACATTTTCCTGATTTGAGTCTTCACCCTCCTTTTTAGTTTGCACAGAATTGTATACATAAACTGTCTGTTAATGGAATGGTCAATTTCCACTCTTGTGTCCCCAATTTCTCTTTGACTCAGTGATAACTAGCTCTCCTCTCTCAGTGATCATTACAAAGAAACCCTGGAGGCTTTTTATTTCAATGGTTAAATGTTTCCACGGACACCTGTTTTTCATCCAAAGTGAGCTTTAAAGCAAGTATAAAAGCTCTTTCCATTGGAGAAGCCTATCTGACATTTCCTTTCATAGACAACCTCAGGGATTTGCTATGAATCATTCCCATCGAAGTTAACTGGACAACACATCGAGACACTGGTCATAAGTTTAAACATTATTTTCTCTGATGCTAAAGAGCAAAATTATACCTGTTTTTATAGGCACCCTCCTGTGAGGCAGGGGAAGAAGTCAGATTATTATAATTATCACAAGTATATAAACATATCTCTATATTTATTATTTTCCTTCATTTAATAATCTATATTGATCTATAATCTCTATTTGTAAAATATCACTGAAAGTATCTGGCTTAATAGTTATAGCCCTTATTCACTGAATATGCTATATGTCCAAGTGGTAATCAATTGTCTTTTAATGAAAATCTAGCTGTGATTTTTTTTCTTATTGATATAAAACTGAATTTGTTCATCCATACTACATATTGTGGACTCCTCATGTGTGTGTGCACATATATTCTTATATATTCCATGAGAATGTATTTTTTCAGTTATTTATTTGAGGCATATTTTTCTTGAGACAGCTTTCTAATTTATACTTAACCTATTCAGTTGAAATAGCCAAAGAAACCTACCAATTTTGTGGATAGGGTGTATCTTCTATAGCACGTAAGAACAAAATCAATAACCTGGAGAAAGGAGGGAAAGTTGTTTAGTAGAAAATAGCATTGAAATTGCTTTAAAAATACAATTAACCAAACAATTAAAAGCATCAAGATCTAGATAGTGAAGTCGCAAACAAATGAATAGAAATCTTTTTTTTTTAATTAGTAAAATGTATTCTTTGTTGTCTAATGTATTATCATTGACTTCATAACTCGTCTTAGCTCTGTATTTAGGATGCTAATTTACCTTCACCACCAAACATTCCTTATCTCAGGAAACCAGACTTGATACTAGGATGTTTAACATGTATAAAAATGATCACTTCAATTGAGATCGGTCAAAACCTCTAAATTGAACATATATACAATTCAGAGAATCGACATGGCATATCAAAACCTATATTTGATTTTTGCCACAGGTTTGTAGTACATACTTTCTAAAATTCCTGGAATTTCCCAGTGATAGGAGTTTCTTTTGCTATTCATAGTAAGTCACTTTCGACTACGGCTGATTTTATAGGAATGATGAGATTTAGGCAGGAGCCCCTGAGTGGCCTCAGAATGGAGCTGGTCATCAGAATGACTTTGTGTTCAAGGGGTTGTAGTTTTTAGCTGCGCTCAAAGGTCTAGGCAATGGGGGAATGGCCAGAGATTAAGTTTATAGGATTTGTGAATAGGGAGAGTTAATGAGCTTTCTGTTTGGTGAACACAGGGCATCCTGGGAGGGGAGCTCACTCACTGATGGCAGGGAAATGCCTCATCACCTTTCACCCTGCCCTTGGTATCTCTTCCACTTGGTTGTTCCTTAGTTGTAGTCTTTCTAGTCTGCTGATTAAGTACTGACTACAAAGGCTTTCTTGAGCTCAATGAGTTAACAAGTTACTGACTTTAGGGAGAAGGTTGGAAAACTGATATATAGTCAGTTTTTAGAATTCTGGATGACTTGGGAGTTGTGATTAAATCTGAAGGGGGATGCAGGACTAAGGGACTGAGCCCTTAAACTGTGAGGCCTGTGAGTAGTGTAGGAACTGAATCAAATGCTTAAATACCCAGTTGGCGTCTGCAAAATGAGAACTTGTTTGTTAGTCCTGGAAAATATCCCAGGAGTAGAGTCACCCAATTTTAAATCACCTGGCAACATGGACCACATACTACAGCATTTATCTTTCATGATTTCCTATTAACTTGAAGATTCTAAGAAACTTATTCAATATGTATTACAGAAATGAATTGAAAATAATTCATTTTCCTTAGGAAAATTTACATTTTTTTTAAGATTTATTTATTTGTGCATACAGAACTGGGGTACAGGCCAGAGGTGCAAGAGCAGTAAGAGTATTCGCCAGAGACAGTGGGGAGCAGAACAGGCAGATTGACTAAGTATACTGCTGAGGGGAGCAGTGGGCAGGTCAGGAGAGGTCTGTTATGCCATGTGGTCACCTCTGGGGCCTGGGATCGAACTTGTGCTGAAGTGGCTTTAGCTGCTTAGTGCTGAGTTTACCCTCTGCGCCACCAGGGAGGGCCCTAAAATTTACATTCATAAATTTTCTTTAAGATCACCTATTTTTGTACCTAACATAGAAGTATAATTTTGGATAATGAATTTGCATTGCAGTCCTTATTATCAGGACTTATTATGCTATTACAAATGAAGAAGTATAGAAGGCAAGAATCTAGTGGTACATAACACTCTACTCTTTGTGTCATGAAACAACAATTTTTGCTTTAATTAAAAAATCTACAACACTGGAAAAATACTTTCCCATAGGAGTAAGCTGGGGTAGGGACCAGGAAGTTCTGAAATATCCCCTTGGTAGGAAATACTGCCTGAGAGGTGCTCTGAAAGGGACATGCTGAGAAAAACCTACAAAATCTGGGGCAGGTAAATTGGCCAAGGATAGGGATTTGCAAACCACTGCCCGAATTCACTGTGTGTTATTGCAAATAAAGTTTTATTGACACATAGCCACATCTGTTGATTTGTATCTCACATATGATTGCTTTTCCTGCTGTGAGAGAGCTGAGAGACAGAAAGCATATGTATGACAATGCCTCAAACATTTGCTGTTTGGATCTTTTCAACACTTTCTCATGTGAATAAGAACTTGACTGAATAAGGGACCTTTAAATGGCTGTGGAACTGTCTACTATAATACCTTTACTTGAGAAAACTTGAAGGTTGAGGTATTCAAATTGAAGAAAGCAGAACTCTTTTAAGAAATATTTAAAGTGGAAAGTCTAACCTGGAAGGTGCTAATTCAATTTTCTGGGCCTGTGTACTCTAAAATTGTTAGAAGCTAATCAGGAGAGTAGTTATGGCATGGAGCTATGGCCAGTGCCTGAACTTTGGAATGTGGATTGAATCAAGAATTTTCCTGTTGGTGGGCTCTCCCTGCTGGTGCAGTGTGTTAAAGCATAGCACTAAGAAGCAAAAGTCACTTCAGCATGAGTTCGATCTCTGGAGGTGATCCACATGGCGAGGCAGACCTCTGCTGCTCCCGTCAGCATGTACTTAGTCGGCCTATTCTGCTTCCTGCTCTGTCTCTGGTGAATCCTCTTACCACCCCTGTTATCTCTGGCCTGTACCCCATTCTGTATGCATAAATAAATAAATAAATCTTAAAAAAAATTTTTTTAAAGAACTTTCCTGTTGCTACTGAAATAAATATCTTAGAAATGCTTCTAGCTAAGTAATGTTAATTAATTATTATTATTTTTTTAATGATGTATTTATTTATGCATATAGAATTGGGGTACAGGCCAGAGGTACAGTGGTGGTGAGAGGAATTCACCAGAATCAGAGTGGGGAGCAGAACAGGCAGAGCCAGAGCAACAGAAATACACTGCTTAGGGGAGCAACAGGTGGGTCAGTAGAGGTCTGCTGCACTATGTGGATCACCTCTGGGGAGGGGTATCGAACCTGCACCAAGATGGCTGCGACCATCTTGCAGTGCTGTGCCCTGACCTGTTGCACCACCAGGAAGGGTCTAATTTTTGTTTGCCATATTAGGGTTGCTTTCGTATCTGTGTTGCCTTGGGATAAAATATCAAAGTTCTTATCACAACTTGAGAATCTATATACTTTCTGGTTCCTATCTTTCTCCAGTTTCTGTCTCAATATATCCCTTTTGTCCAGGCATAACTTCAGTTCATTTCAGCTTCTGTTTAAATATCTCTCCCTGATGTGACTCTTCTTTGACCCCTACATTTACACTAAATAATTTCTATATCTTCTGTATTCCTTAATGGGTATAATTTTAGCCATCTCTATATTTCCTCTATGGTGAGAAAAACTTCAGGTGGGTAAGGACCATGTATGTCTTATTCAAAGTTCTGCTCATGAAGTTTGACTAATGTAGAAAATTGATACACAAATAGTAAATATAACAATGAACAAATTAAGAAAAAACTGCACATGCCAAATTGTAAGTGAAGGTAAAGTCATCACTATTCTCATTATCAGTATAAAATCTGACATTTCATATATCCTTACTATTATCAAGCTCTTGTTTCAAATAAAATGTTTGGGAAATATCTCTACATAAAGACTATCTTATGGACTTTATATAATGACCTAAATTAATTATATTTTTGTTAATATATTTATGATTGGATCTGATAACTATATGAAGTGCTTGAGATAGTACCTGGTAACAATTAAGTTTCTCAATAGCTGCTGGCCAGTGTTATCAGAAATCCTGTTATTTTTTTTGTTTTTTTTTCACTTTTTTTAACCTAAAGATAAGGAAAAAATATTAAAATACTGACTTACTGACTCTGGGGGAACCCAGCCTACTGTGCAAGGATAATAACATTTTTTTCAGTCTGTGTAGATTCTTTAACTCCACAAAGAAAACTTCTTACAAAGAAAGATCATCTCAGTAGTTAAAAATTGGTTGCACATCACATATAGAATATACATGACTCATCTTGGTGTTCCCATAAATTATTAGCACAATTATATTTCTCAATAATTCAACATTGCAAGTTAGTGTGGTAAGTTAGAAGTAGGAGTTACTCTAGAATGATAATGACATGTTACTGTTGTCTTTCAAGGAGCTGCTAATTCCTCACAGCTAACATGTAAGCTGTTACCAGAATCTTTGGTTGTGAGATTTAGTTCCCTTTTTAGAGACCTTTTGGCAGATCTTATTCTTCTATTAAATAACATGTACAAAAAAGTGAAGAGATGACAAAATCTTACTGCCCAATTCAGCATATTATAATAGCATGGAGTTAATTTGAGAGTGGGTAAAATGTATAAATTTCAAGTGACTGAAAAGTATATGCTGTCCCATACTACAAAAGTAAATGGAATGCTGTTAATTTGTTGGTTGGTTAGCCTGGACTGACTAGCAGAAATCAACTGTAGTTGGTAGAGTATCTGCTTTGGGACTGTGGCGCATCCTTAAGGCCTTATATGTGTTTCAATATGACATACTCATGTCAAGATTATAGGACCAGGCATTACCCATTACCCATATCAGCAGGTCTGATTATAGAACTAGGCATTACCCATATCACTATCCATATCAAAAGGTGTGTCTGAGCATGTCACTACTATATAAATATAGACAAGAAACTTCTGACAATTTCATACATATTCCTTCTTCTTCTTTTTTTTTTTGCTATAATGATGTAATCAAACATGTTTATGATTGCCCACAACTGTGTTTACTACAATAATGACATTTCTCTAGCCAGTTACCATTACCATAGTTGATCACAAAATTAATGTTGTTACCATTTATTAACTGATAAAAATATAAATTATCAGTAATTCCCCAATAAAGCTTCATAAACTCTAGTTTCTACTCATGTCTGCTCTTAATAAGAACAGTGAACAAAGACCTTATTTATATGTAAGTATGTGTGTGTGTCTCCTAAGATATAAGGATTTGGGTATTGTATTTATTGTACAATCAGTACACCATTCAATATGTGCTTCATAAGTGATGGAAAAGAGAAAACATAATCCTGAAAAACTTCTTTTGACCTCAGTTGGGACTTTTTAATCTTTAAAAAAGTTTGTTTGCTGACTTTATAATCGATGTCGACAATGTATGAGATGAACTATTTTGCTGCAATCTACCTCTGGAAGGAAGGCTCTGAGCCATTTTTAATCGCACCTCTACATTTTCAAATTTTCTTTACTCAATCACAGAGTATTTACTAAGGAACACAAGACTGGACAATGACAGCATTTCAACCAGAGAAAAAAGGTGAGGCCCTACCTAAATATAAAGCACATCATTTCAAATAGTCTCCTTTAAATTATGCTGTGATGTTTATTTACTGTTAAGTTACTATTTATAAACACTAAAGAAAAGGGAAGAAGTATCCTCTACAAAACAGAAAAAGTTTAGGTAGTATAGTTAAGCCAAGCTACAATAGGCTATTTATAGGTGTCTGTAGAGGCTTTGAGAACCTTTTGTTTTCTGGTTTTGGAGAAATAAATTGCTAGTGCTTTTGTTTTGTTCTGATCCTCTTTTCCTCTGCAAAAGCTTCTAGATGCTAAAAGGCATCTCAGAGAGCACCCACCAGAAGTCTAAACATTGGGCATTCATATTGCTTGTAACTTAGAGTACACAAACTTGCTATTTTTGACAAGGATCCCCCCACTAGTCTGAGGTCACAGAGTAGGTATTCCCTCTCCAGAGATTAAACTCATTGTCCTGTAAACAAACCAAATATTAACCCCAAGATAGTATGGATATATTCTCTTTGTATTCTATGTAGTCATTCAGGAAAGATTCCAAATTAGATGTTGCTTCTGTGACTAATTTTATTATTTACCTCACTGATGACCACATCATTACTAGGGTAAAACACAACTTCCACAAAGAGGCAGGAGTCAGTCTTAATCCCTTCTGATCATACTCAGTGCCACACCATTTTGACATCAGTGAAAGGACAGCGTTGCTCTTAAAAGTATAGACAACTGGCCACCAGGTTGCTCTTAGTGATTTACATGTTACTTATACCTGTATTCCACATTGCTGTATGAATCCAGGTCATGGAAAGCTTACTGTTCAGAAGGTAATGAAAGTTGACTGTACAGTCTTCTGGAGGGGTTACCTTAGACTTGGCGAAGCGCAATTCTGCCATGGCAGCTTACCTCCCTCAACTGTATTTTACATTCTTTTAATTTTAGATTTACGGTCAAAGACCTAAACCTCATGAATTTTGCAGCAGGCACAATTTCCAGTTACTGTTTGGAATGCACTCTGAATCATTCAGGGATTCTGCCTGAAAAGAGAAAATAGAGATTATAAATAGAGAAATGGAAAAAAAAAAAAACAGAACAAAAACTGTTAAAAGCAGTGGAGGTAACTCTGATACTAAGAAATACCTTGCCTGAGACATAAGTGGATATCTCAAGAATTAATAAGTGCCTTATTCATGCTTTTAAGAAGATAGGTTTTTGAAAAGCTCTTAACTAAGTTAAAAGGCTACATTTGAAAAAGTGAATGGAAGACTCCACTGGCTTTGAATATGTGAAATATTTTCTTGTGTGAGTAGTTCACTAGTCTAATTAAAATGGAAATGTATTAGAGAATTAAACAGAAAGGAAATAGAAAGGATGTCCACATAAAATAAAGACCTACTTAATCTAATGGGGAAAAGTAATGGGGCTTTTCCTGTTGAAGGTCAGAACTTGATGTTTGCAAAGAATAGGTAAGTTGTCCAGAATGGAGACAGAAATTCACTGCACTGACAAGGTATTTTAGTAACTTGCTTGCTCTGATCTGGCTTGAGTATTAATAGGACAATGAGGGAAAACTAGAAAGAAAAAAAAAAGACAGGAAAAGTTAATAAATTTAATCTACCTTCTTAGAAAAAAAAGACACATGAAGAGTATATTAAAGATATGAAACATTAAAAAGCAGTCTTATATTTATGACCACATAGACTCAGATGTTTAGGTATCATAGGTATTTTGAATTCTATTTAAATGTTATAAGAGAACAGTGAACTTGGAAAGGAATAAGGAAAGGACTATTGCATTAAAAATGAAAATGGTATAAGAAGTTGAAAAAGAGGGAGAAATGAGAAGCCAAGTTAATAAGGACATAAGTCCATTGAGCCATAGTTTGCCTGGATTTTTTCAGGCTTCATTCCAAGAAAGCATATGTGTTTTTCTCTGGCACACAGTCTGTATGTTGTAAGTACTCAATAAATATTTATTAATGATGCTGTATTTGTTTTACTTGTCCTTTACCCTTCAGAGAAATTTTATTTCCAAATATTTAAGAAAACCATTATATTTTATAATTTTTCATTCCAGAGTACTTTACCTATTAAAATGTTTTAATGAAGGAAAGGACAGAATGAATTCTCAAGTAAAACTGCTCTCAAATTACCGTATGTTCCTTTCTGACTATTGGTGGTCAGAATCTAACTGAATAAAAATCAGAATGTTGCATTTCCCACTAGACAGACTACTGAGCACTTTCAGAAGTCATTATAACTTACTAAAACACTTAACTCTTTCAAGCCATACAAAAATGCCTTCAGTGAAACAAGTCTAAAATTCCAAATAATTCTACATCTTTTATTTTTAGCATGATGAAATGACAATCCAAGATTTACAAAAAGATTATATTGGTGTTCAGTTACACAAATTGATAATTACCACTTAAAATGAGTACTGTATTGAAGACTCTGTAAACAGAAGAAAAAAGGTATGAATGGCTTCTTGAATTTCTGCAGTATGCTTAATGTTTTCTTCACAGAGCTTCTTTAGGTTAGTGTAGTTTTATAATTTGATAATATAGGAACTTATGTTTGCTTTTGCTTGTTCTGTTTTTAGACATTTGATATCCTGGGCATTAAATTATACTTTTGTCTTTGTTCTAACATTTTTGACTAGAGATAAGTGTGAAATACAACCAAAGGTTACTTTTTTAAAAAAGATTTATTTATACATACAGAACTAGGGTACAGACCAGAGGTGCAGGGGCCATGCAGAGCATCAGAGGCAGAGTGGGGAGCAGAACAGGCAGATCCATGAAGCACACGGCTGAGGGGAGCAGCGGACAGGAAAGACAGGAGAGGTCTGTGGCACCATGTGGGTCACCTCCCCGCCCTTTGTTGAAGCTGCTGCTGCTGCCTAGCTTTGTAGTGCTGCACTTCAACCTGTTGGGCTTCCAGGGAGGCCCAAAGATAACTTCTGAAGACTGGCAATTGTATAAGTACAAGATAATCAAAAAAAGTGAATTTAGGGAAAAAAAAAACAACCTGACACTTCATTCACTGTGACCTTAATTCCCACTATCTAATCTATAAGTTCTAGGTTTGGATATGTGTATATATAGACATTGTGTAACTGGGAGGTCCCCAGGAGGATCTGGGTTCGCTGCCCCAGTCAAGGGAGGGTGGAGCTGAGCAGGGAAGCTGGGAGAAGAAGCTGGAGAGGAGACTGAGGAAGGCAGCAAGGAGGATGGAGGCCAGAAGGAGACCTGGAGGGGGCACAGGGAGCAGAGACTTGTGGAGAAACTGCACTTGCCTCCTGGTCCTGGACTGGCTGAAATGGATGTGAGTGAGAGACTCGAGGGGAGGTGATTATGGCAGTTTTGACCTTAAAGTAGATTCTGCTCTTTTCCTCCCAGACTTGTCTGACTGCTTTTGACCTTTTGACCCTTTTTTATGGGACCCCACTGAAAGATGCTTTAGATGTGTGGCAGGCTTTCAGACCTTGCTTTGGACCAACTTTGTTTGGCTGAATATTTATCCGTGAGGGGATTGATAACTTTGGGTGCTAGATTTGGAAACTATATTCTTCTTTTTAATTAATTTTTTTTTAAGATTTATTTATGTTTACAGAACTGTGGTACAGGCCAGAGGTGTGGTGGGTGAGAAGATTCACCAGAGACAGAGTGGGGAACAGAACAGGCAGATATACTGAAATACAATGCTGAGGGGAGTAGCAGGCAGGTCAGGAGAGCTCTGTGTGCCATGTGAGTCAGCTTTTGGCTGGGGATCGAACTTGTGCCACAGTGGCTTCTACGAACTTTGTAGTGTGGTACTTTAACCTGTTGCACCACCAAGGAGAGCCCTAATTAATTTAATGTTTTAATTTTTGCACACTAGTTAAAGTCCCTCTCCACTGAAGGTCTTACACACTGGCGTATGTTTTGTCTTGATGTGGTGGATGGAAGAAATGGCAGGTTTGGAGGTTTTGGGGTGATCCTTTCTCCCTGTCTTGTAACAGTAGAACATCTGTTATCACTTAGGTAACTCACAGGGCATCTTTCCCTATCTCCTTCTATAAGATCCATAAAGAAAAAGTAAGGTAAAAGCAGACACCGCACAGGAAGTAAGAAACAGGTAGGGCTCTTCACTCTATATAAAATACGTAGTGTTGAATGGTGAAAGACCTTGTTGAATGTCCATAGCTCTTAAATCTATTTTATACAAATTTACCAGACATACTAGAAACTATACAAATATATTACATATTCTTAAATTTTAAAAATTATTTCTATAGGGAATTGCTATTTTTGAGTAGTACTGTTCTCTCAATTCCTTGTGAACACTCCCAAATTGCTAAAGTTCTAGATTATCTAATCTCCTTTACATAAAGGGAACATCCCTACAGTGTGTGTGCATGGTGGGGGTGGGGGGGCAGCTGATAGCGATCAGGGAGGTGAAATTCCTTGTGGGTGTGAGTTGGGCAGAGATATCAAAAATGAAGCAAAACAAAGCTAATTCAATTGTATTCATCTAGCAGTATTATCCAATCAGAATTTAGAACATAGTTAGGATGTTTGAAAAAGTAGGAGTTTACATTTTTTTTTACTTTTTTTTAAATTTATTACAAAGTTTATTTTTACATCATTTTGCACATTTTTTTTT
>NW_004567121.1:21710174-21711729 GCF_000260355.1 Condylura cristata
AGTTTTGTAAGCATAAATAAATAAATCTTTAAAAAGAAAAGAGTGTAAGCTTCTCCTCATAGTAGCTCTCGTGGACCAATTGGACTGCATTGCCATTCCAAGATACAAGTGGTTGGAATTTTAGGGTCTTTTGTTTCATTCTTTTTTTTTTTTTTTCTTTCTGTAACTCCTGCGGTGGAAAATGGCAAGGGAGAACTTTTAATATCTATGCTGCTATGACTGCAGTTGATGTGCATTAGTCAGTATATAATGTTGGTTGCTTGGCATCTAGAACTGTACTTTAAAACCTACTATTATGTCCCATGAAGCCATTTTCTATAGCCATCTAGAAGTCTGTCTCTGAGTTTTCTTTTCTATGAGGGTCAGATGTGAAACTTCATGTTCCAGTAACACATTTGTAGGCCTAAAAGATGATATATATTTGTTTCCAAAATACTTTTTCCTTCTAGTGAGTCCAGGGTGTTTTCGTTTGGGTTAAAACTTGTAGTAAGTGAGTCTATAGTCCGTTTTCAGTCCTCAATTCCTATTCAGGCTTGGAGGTGGTGATCTCGGGGTCTTTACTCTCTGTTACCTCATTAATTTTTGTCAGATTCGCTGAACTGGAACTCCAATAGCAAGCTCGGGAGTTTACATTTTTTAAAAAATACAGAGGAAAATGTTTGCTGGCATCTATCATTCAACCATGTTATCGAGGACCAAGTTTTTGTAGCTCCCCCCTTTTTTATTTTATATATACATAATATGTATATATATATGTTTTCATCATTCTTCATTTTGTACATTTTTCGCCCCAGTTATAATCCCCATGGACTTCCCACTACTTCACCCCTGTGCCATCACCATAGTCCTGTGAGCTCTTCCCACCCCAGTTTTGATCTTGTTCCCTTCTCCTCCCCTCTAGAATATCTCTGGTTTATAGCTGTCAATTTTATTTTTGACTTTATTACAAATACGTCCCCCCCCCACCATCCCTAAAATTTCTGCTATTTTTATTTTTCCTTCTGGTTTATTTCACTAAGCATGATCCTTTCTAGCTCCATCCATGTTGCTGTAAATGGCATGAATTTGACTGGATCAAAAAGATGTGGTACATATAGACAATGGAATACCCCCACCCCACTTTTTTTACTTCCATTATCTTATGCTTTGATTAGGCATTTGATTTTTTTTTTTGTATCCTTTGTAGACATGACTTTTGCACTCAAGGAAATATGTAAAAAGGAGTGACAAAGGGATCTTTGACAAATGAAAATATAAGCTTCTCGGGGCTCTCCCTGGTGGTGCAACAGGTTAAAGCACCACATTATGAAGCTCCGGGAAGCCACTGCAGCACCAGTTTGATTCCGCAGGGAGCTGACCCACGTGGTGTGTGCAGACCTCTCCTGACCCGCCCACTGTTCCCTTAAGCAGTGTATTTCAGTAGATCTTCCTGTTGTCCCTACTCTGTCTCTGCTGAATCTTCTCATCTACACACCTCTGGCCTGTACCCCAGTTTTGTAAGCATAAATAAATAAATCTTTAAAAAGAAAAGAGTGTAAGCTTCTCCTCATAGTAG
>NW_004567121.1:21712694-21816001 GCF_000260355.1 Condylura cristata
TCCCCCGGGGCAGGCGGGAATCGAACTCATGCGGAAGTGGCTTTAGCTTCTCAGTGCTGTGCTTTAACCCGCTGCGCCACCAGGGAGGGCCCGATTTTTCCTTAGCTTTTTATGCTCTTGTTTCAAAAAGATTTACCATATATGTATACATATAAAAACATTTTTGTCTGCCTTTGACATTCACATAATATCATATGTGATCATATTCCACATTTTTATTTGTTTTCACTCAATGTTATTTTTAAATAATCTATATGATGAATATGATGATGTTATCTCAGATATAAATGTCTCGAGATAATTGTCTGTTCTCCTGATAATAGGACTTCTTCCCTTTCCAATTTGTATCACAAATAGTGCTTCTTTGAGCATATTGATGCAGCCATCTGGGTACACATGTACATTGAATTGCCCATTTATCCAGGAGTGAAATTGTTGAGTCTTAGTTTTTGTCCATCTTTCTGTTCAACTGTTGAAAGTGGTGATCACAATTTATGATACCACCTGAAAGATATGCAAATCATAGTCTCCACCGTAATTCATGAAGAGACTCTCATGAGGTATGATTTTAATTTATGTTCTTTTCATTACTAATAAGGATGTGTCTTTTCACATATTTTTGGACATTCATTATCTTCTGCTCTTGTGTATTATGTTAGCTTGTCTGTGGTTTAAATTTTTCATTTTTGATTTGCTTAGGCAACTACTAGGTAGTAACCAATTTTTTTCACTTGATTTATTCTTTTAGGTGTATTTGAGTATATATTATGAAAGGAAGTTCTGAATAGCTTACTATAAAATGTATTCTGTTGTAATCGCTCTGTGTTCCCATTTTGAAATTATTTCCTAGCCTTATGTCATAAAAAATTTCTCCTCTGAAGTTTTGCCTTTCCTGTTTCAATCATTATTCTCAAACCAGGAATAAACTTGGGATACAATCCTACTTTTATATAATATGCAAATAAGTGATGATAACCAAAATAGAAACAGAGACTTTCTACTTAGAATTTACTGGAGAACAGGAATCCACCATAGTCACTTACATTTAGCAGAAACTCAAAAGCAGACAGGCAAGTGGAACATTTCATACAACTACGAAAGAGGCCAGAGGTGTGCTCTAATGGAGGCTCACCGGAAGTGAGCTATCTTCTGTGATTGATTTAGGCACATCTTTGGCCCCTGTAGTTGGTCAAAGTTGGAACCAGGGACATGTAATATAGAAACCGGGACAGTTGCTGTATTTTTTGCGGCTTGATTCCTCAACTAGTTGTTACCGAAGTTGTGAGTCCGAGTTCTGTTGGTCAGACCATATATGCCATATGTATATATTCAGACCCTTAGTAGATAACTCATTTTCCTTTCACAATTTGATATAAGTTCTACTATGGTTTTCCCACTAAACTGTGTATCCACAATTTGCATGTATGTGTGAAGTGTTGCTGAATACTCGGGATCAGTATGATAACTGAAGATTTTTGCTTGTAATATTATTTTTCACTAGGAAGTCAATCTCTTTGTTCTCTTTCAACATTATCATGGTTTTTAAAAAATTTTTATCCTTCAATGTGTATATATTTTAAGATCAATCCATGAAATTGTTTTTAGACACTTAGAAGTTGGAGAGTGATATTTGAGTGTTGATGCAAAGAAACTTCACACATCTGCCACTTTGTCTTCTCACCAGAACACTGGGAAACTACTTTTTCTAATATAGGTAGCTAATTAATGCATTGAATTACATAGACTACAAAACAATTTCTACTAACATGAAAAAATCCAATATGTTGTTGAATTTGAAATGATTCTAAAATAATTGCTGAATGAAAAATTATTTTTGAATGCCCAGTTTTGCAATCATGTTTTTAAAATATATTTTATAGAAATTAAGACAAGATATACTTTAATGTTAGCAAGGTGAGAACTTGAGGGTTTTATGCTAATTTTTTCATAGTTTATAGTCTTTTCTAATTGGTCTGTAAGAAAGAAAAATGAATTACTTTTATAATAAAATATGATAAAGATGAAAATTAAAATAACATAACCAGAATTCAATTTTTGCAGTCATTGATTATGCTACTTCAGAATACTAATGTACACAAAATATTAAAAAGTGAAAAATAGCTTTATGGTAATATTACCATCATAAATTAGAAATGTTTTAACTTAATATATTTTTACAAGCTAGGATGATATACGTGAACATGCTAAATGTTAATTCCAGACTATTTTTGGATAAGGCAAATGCATGGTATTTGTGTGTGTGTGTTACAGATGTTTGATTGAGATTATACATTACTTTGTAGGATTAAGAAACATGACAACTGCTAATGATGCTTTTCTCACAAATAAATTCTTATATTGAGTTGTATGAGAAAGATGTTGATTTCAAATTAGATATCTGTATAGCTGCTGTTTGGTTATATATATGCCAAGGAGCAAATGCTGCTGTTTTTCCTTGGAATAAAATTAAAATGTATATGCAACATTATATTTTATACAGCATAAACTCCAAATTAATTAGAAATATGGTCACTAATATTTCTCTCCTTAAATAAGTTATAATATAAGATAAAATTATTAATGTATTTTACTATTTCACATATAGTTGGGAGTAATACAATTCAGTTTTGCTTCTTCTCAACATTAATTGGAATATTTGGCTTGCCTGTTTTAACAGTTATCTTCACATATATTTCTAAATATTATTTTACATTTTTTAGGAATGAATAATTTGTAACCTTCTATATTTCAAATTGAGTTGTAAATTCAGTCCTTTAATATCAATGATTACTGTGACATAGTCTGCTCAATATTTATTTTAATATATTTTCATGAATATTTTATGGAAGAAAGCTAAAGACACTATGATAGAATATATTAGCATTAGCTTAAGAAATAGTATTTAGTAAAATATTGCTGACAAAATTATTTCATGCATCTTAACTATAAAGTATATAGATCTATCATCTATGTTCAAATACTTTTATTAAGTGTTTTTGATAAAATTTTAGATTATTTTAAGACAAATATATGGTAGGTATCATATTTGTTTAATTATTTAACTTCAGGTTAATTGATATTTGAATATTAGAGATGTCATATTGTCTTTCATTACTTGGACCTGGGCAGTTAATTTCCATTTAATTCTTCATAATATTATAATAAGCTCTTATTTGAAAGTATAAAATGAAAGTGTTCCACTGTCGCTATACTCATAGAAAGGACAATTAATTTGTGTCCCTCTAGCTTTGATATCATAGAACATTTCTAAGTAGTCTTAAAATACTCAGATTTGTGTGAACAAAAGCTAACTCTCAACAGATAATTAAGAAATGAGATGTGTACTAACTGATTAATTCTTTGGAATGAAAGAGCAGCAACCTGTATGAAAGAGGAATTTTTATATTTTTGTATGTGGAGAATCAAACATTTGATCACAGTAAACTCCAGCTCAGGGACCTCAAACTCCAATGATGCACTATCTCAGTAAAGGAAAGGTTTCCATTGTGATGCAAGTGATTTTTTAGCCTGATTTGTTGGAATTTTCTTGATCTTGAGCACCTGACCTGTGTTGGCTTCATCTTCAAATTGGAAACAAGACAAGCCCAACAGGAAAAGCAGAATTATCTCTGTTTTGTATCCTTTTCATTTAATAAACAGTATTATTGCCTCACCTCAGAGGGAAGCCTGCTAGTCTGAATGCTGCTAATGCTAAGTGTTTTCTTTCTTAGTAATTAATACTCATACTTATACCTGACATAGTGATCACCAAATGAACCAGTGTAAAGTAGTATTTGTCCTTTACAGTAAGTGTTCAGTGAGGATCCACTTTGAGAATTTGCTTTTACCCCAGCAACCTCTAAGATACATGAATTGTGACTTATTGCAGTTACTGCAGTGGCTATTGAAAAAGAATAATTTGTAATTCTATCACTTATTTTATACTCCACAACTTAGTATTGTTCTGTAAAAAAATGTGATTTATACCCTGTCTCCTGCCATTGTTACCTATATTCTCTCTCCCTCTTTCCTCTGCTTCATCTCTTTCCCCTTTATTGTTAAACAGCATTACACTATTGATCCATAAAAATTTTAGTAATAGTTGTTAAGTATATTACTCTTATTTGTTTTACTTGTGCTTTAATTTGTCCCAAAATAAGCCTTCAAGTTTGTATAATTTTGACACCACTTCTTTAGTTTTAAAATTTCATGAAATTGTCCTACCCTAGAACTGAAATCATCTGTTTGCCAGTGTCGTTTTTTTTATTTGGAATTTTTTTGAAATATCATTTGGAAATCAAGGTCTCACAGCTACAACTGGACTTTTCGTGGTGAACTTAATGTAGTATATACGCATGTTGATTTCTAATGCACAATGAAAGCATATATAGTATTGTGATACACAGTCATCTTAGTAATAAACCCTAAGCACTAATGCCTACTGAAACTAAAGTGTTTTTATTTCAAAATGCATATTTATAAGCCAAACTCATAATGATTCCTTCCATTGAAATTGAACATCATGAAGCTCTAGTTTTTCTTTATTGTGTGATTGTTTCCATCTTTTCTAGGCAGATAAGTATACATGACTATAAAAATGTTTGCATTGTAAACTATACTTTTTCCTATGATATTTTGAATTTGTAGAGATTAATTGTTTGGGGAAAATTCTGAAAAAGAATTTGTAGGATAAAGAAATACATAGATCCTTGTTTTGAAATTGCCATGTTCTTCTCCATAAATACATATGTTTTTTTCCTATTGTGACCTCAGTGGGGGATGCAGGGGAGTCTGCTTTACTAGCCCTTGCCCATAACCTGCTGTGAGGCTTGCTAGTTTCTATCAGCCTGATAGGGGAGACATGCCACCACAGAATATTTTAATTTGCATTTCTTTTATGAGTGATGTGGGTGAATTTCTATTAATACAACAGGAGAGAGGTGGCTCCATAGTACATTTTAATTTTAATTAAAGGAGATTAGTTTCTATCTGTAATGTAATGTGTGAAATTATATCCCAGTTTATTACCTACCTGTTGTCTTTACCTATGATGCATTTTACTATAAAATATTATTTTAATACTTAAATTTCTTAATGTATGGGTTTTGGATCCTGTAGTCATACCTTGAAAAACTTTCTCCAAGTTTAGTTATTAAGGAATTAATTCAAGCTTTCTTTCATAATTGTATTATATTTTATGTTCATATTATATTTTCTTAATATTTATATTTTTGAATTAACCCACACTTTTGTTGGCAAGATTTGACTCATGCAGATTTTTCTTTTTGTATATTGTAATATTTTTTTTAATATTCTTGAGTAATCCTTATTAGGATTTAATGCTTTACTATTGCCATCTACTTGATTCTCACATGTTTCCTATGATATTGGAAAAATGTTACAATTATTTTATAGCATGGTATTTCTATTCTTATTTATAAATATTATCAGTATACTATTCCATCCAATTTAAAAAACTACTTCTTCAACTTTTGTGTGTGTGTGTATATATGTGTATATATGTATATATACACAATCACAATGAGTTATCTTTATTTGGATATTTATTTTATTCTTTTTATCTTTATTTTAGATCCTAATGCTTTTGCTTTAGTATTTTGCAAAGTAGTAAATGAACCACCATACAAGGTAATAGCTCTACTAGATTCTGCATTCTTTTTTTTTTTTTTTTTTTAAGATTTATTTATTTGTGCATACAGAACTGGGGCACAGGCCAGAGATGTGGAGGGTGAGAGGACTCACCAGACAGAGTGGGGAGCAGAACAGGCAGATCGAGGCAGTACACCACTGAGGAGAGCTGTGGGAGGGGGGGTCAGGAGAGGTCTGCCGCACCTTGTGGATCTCTTCGGGGGCAGGCGGGGATCGAACTCATGTGGAAGTGGCTTTAGCTTCTTAATACAGTGCTTCAACCTGCTGCACCACCAGGGAGGACTACATTCTGCATTCCTTTTAATGAACCAAGGAACCAGGCTGCTAATAATTTCCCCATACTCAAGTTAATGTGAAATAGTGTCACTTTACTTCATTTTAACACTTAACATTTTTTCTTTTAGTTAGAAAGTCAGACCTACACTTCACTAGAATCTGCCATTTTTCTTTGGTGTTACAAACCATATATCAAATTAGTCTTTACTCCCACATTGTGATTATACAGTTAGCTATGCAGTGCTTTAAGAGCTGTGCACCCTAAAATGTTAGCACCCACTCCCCCTTTTCGTGCCATCAAGAGTTCCTTTGTTGCTAATATACTTCTTAGCAGACATAGCTCAATAAACACAAGGTGAACAATGCTGCACCAGCAAATCCTCTGGAAAGGACCATGAGAGTAGGTCTTATGTCAAGATCTTCAATATAGATCAGTAGTCAGAATAAGTGGAATATGTAGGGAGCTCATAGTTCTTACTTACTGTATATTAAAATTCTACTGTACTCGTATGCTCACATATTACTTAATACAAAGTATTAAGAGGGAAATTGCTAAAGACAACTTTCTTGGTCTGTAACTTAGCACCTGTAATTCCTAACTTGTGATTTAGGTGAAGTTACTTTCACTAAATGAGTTCCCTCACCTGTGAATGGGATAATCCTAACTCCTATACCTGTGGTGAGGACTATATGAGTTAATATGAGTAAAATTCCTAAAACAGTGACTGGTGTAGGCTAAAGTTCACTTAAATTTTTGTATTATAATTTGTGCATAGGAGGTACTATGTATAAAACATCAGTAGCTGAATATAGTGTGACGATTCTTACATTGTTTTCACCTTCACTGAAAACTTAGCAACTGCAGAAAGAATGAGTTTTCTATGTGTATAAAACAAGATTGACATGAGAGAATGGCTATGCTGACATGATTCATAGACATGTGAATAGCACAGGGTTTGTAGAGGATCTGTGGACAGTGGAAGAAAGACAAAGAAGTAGAAAGAAGCCTTAGCAAAGCTAGGAAGTTTCCTTATGTACAGCTAAATAAGGACTTTATAATACTCAGAAGAGAGATTTTTTGCTTAAATGCTGTTTGAGAGAAGAGAGTGCTAAAGAAAAATACAACAGCGTGAAATGCTATAAAGCTATTGATTTTTATAGCAAAAGACTGATTTTTATCCCCAGCTTAGTTATAAGTAATCACAGATTGCACTGTTTTATAGATGCATGTCTATATTATTGTTTATATATAAACAGTTTATATGTATTTGCATATATATTATATGTAGATCATATAGATAAGTTTATATATAGACGATGTAAGTACTGTTCAGTTATATTTTGTGGGTAGATTTGACTCATTCTACATTTAATTTGTAACGTATTTACATAGTCTTTAGTGAGATCATTTTTAGTGTGATTGGATCAATTTCTTGAGCACATATAACGCCTTGTTGCTCCCAACTCTAGAAAAGAAGAAAGATTCTTATATTGCACATCTGGCACATACAATGTACACTTCAGACCAGAGGTCTGAAGACATTTGGAAAAGACAGTTAAGAACTATTGACTAACATGATCACAGCGGAGAATTTATATGAAAGGTAAAAGCAGCTCCCTGCTTCGAAACAGCAGTGAGGGCACAGGGGGATTTCTCAGGCAGCCATCACAGTTGTGGCCTGGGTACCTGCAAGGACAGGTCCTGTACTTCAGATCTGCAGGCTGCAGACAGACGGTTGCCCTGGAGGGGACATAAAGAATGGCCACCACATCCCACACCTTGGGGAGTTGTGACTTTTGTATAATGTTTTGTCCCATCTACATAGATGTTTTGCTCTATGGAGAAAGAATATTTGTGGAAAGCTCTAAAACCAAGGTGGACATACAAGGAATACCCAAACATTTGAGAAATCCAATATCTGCCCCCAAAAGAGAAGCATGATACAGCACACATTTTTAAACTAAAATTAAAGTTTAATTTGAATAAAACTTAAAAGTCTTCTCAATTGGATAACATCAATTTCATGTTCCTCTAAGCAGAAGATGTTCTGACATGAGCACATGAATAGCCACCTCCCAGATTCTTGTTATCTCCAGATTCTCTCAGATGACTCCTGCCCTTACTTCATTTAGGGTTTTGATTGTGGCCATGCAAGAAAATCTTTTCTCATCACTGAAGGACTGTATTTTGCTCCAGTGTCCAGTGCACAAGTCCTGGTGATCTTGGTCCTCTTTTCCTGCTTGTCTACTTTCCCAAATTTATGTTTTTCTTCATAAAACTAATTACAAATTATCTACCATATGTGTATTATTTTAATTTTTCTGCCTCTTCCTCCAAGTATATAATCTCCATGAAGACAGAGGTCTTCTGTCTTATCTTTCATTAGGACCTTATCCAAAAAGAACATCTGGTATGTACTAGCCACATCGTAAATATTTTTTTTAAATAATTGACACTTTTTTAATTTCAAAATAAATCATAGAGGGGGAGAAGCTATTCAAATTTGACATCATATTTTGTATCACTTATTCACTTATATACATAAGCTATCGTTGAACATTTGGTCAAAATGGTGAGAATTGAATATTAGGAGATTTAAAATTAATGAAAATTTGTTAGATCTTTCTGATAAACACATAATTCTGTTATTTGCTTTTCACAGTCACAGAGTTGTTTCATGGCAGTGATTTCACACACAGTAGAGGAGGGAGGGTCAACCGCATGTTGTATGGATAAGGTTTTTTTTTGGCCTTTTTGGTCTTAGTGCAGGTAGCACACAATAGCAACTTGGACTTACTTTACTTCAGATCCCAACATCCTGCCATAGTGTATGTACAGCGTGGCCAGCTACAAATGACTGGTGAATTAATGGGTAAATGACTAAGTAGTTTTGCTTTCCAAAAAAGTGATACTTCATTTTAAATAGTTCTCTTACCTCCCTGCTCTTTTCCTTATAACTTCTTTAGATATTCCAAACTCTAAATACTAAAATACTTTTTAGCACATGTATTTTCTCTTGGAGCAGAAATTAGCTATGGCGTAAAATGTCTCTCTTCGGTATGGTGTTTGTTATCTGCTTTCTAAGTATCCTCATTGAGCTCAAGGCTAAGGGAGGAGACGGACAAGTCAGCAAACACCTGCAGAGGGCATTTTGTGCTGTTCGTATAAATTGGTGGAAAGTTGCGAGAAAGGCAGAGCAGCAGCAGAAAAGCCTCAGCAAGGTGTTGATAAGTAGACACTGGGAAGTGCAAATGTAGTTAAGGGAAAGTCCAGCAAGCGAGAGTGGCAGCAGCCATAGTTTTCTAGGCAGGAGTATGAGTCACTGCTGGGCAGAGGGATCTCACATGACTGGAACCTTTCAGTCATTCAGTTATAAACGCAATATGTCCTCAAATTTTGTTAATTTTGTTTAGCATCATTTCATTATAACTGAGGGGAAAAAATCTTGGCTGATACTGAAGAAACATGGTTATTTGAGGACCTGCTGTTGTTATGCATTGTGTCACTTAAAGTTTGTAGTTCCCAAGAACTTATCAAGAATGTAAAGTAAGGGCTTAATTGTATACCAAACAGAAATTTGTTGAGTGCTATTATATCTTAGATTCTAGCAATAAACTGAATCTTTCTTTATGGGCATACTTCACTGCTAAAGTCAGATGTCAAAAAAAAAAAAAAAAAGAAAGAAAGAAATAGAAAATGTACCACATAGCAAATGAAAAACATTAGAACAAAATAAAATGGGGAAGAAAAACGATGACTATCAGAGGACAGGCAAGGGCAATGACATTTATGTACAGCCTTGATGAGAGACATGCACTGTGTGGTTATGACTGAATGAGGTGCCTGAAAGAAGCTGGTGAGAAACGGAATTCCAGGAACAAGGAACAAAGCAATGCAGAGACATGGAGGCAGGAATGTGTCTAAAATGTGTGTGGAGAGAGCAGGAGGGACAGGATTGGGCAAGAGGTAGTGATGTCCCCCAGTATAATGATGACTTGGCTTCACACTGGCCAAAGGGGAGGCGACACTAATGGGTGTTGAGCTGAGCAGTGGGACAGTGTTATGTGTGTCTCAAAGAGGAAGGAAAGAATTTAGCGAAGGTGGTATGACACTGAAGGGTTAAATAGAAATTACCCAAGAGCTGACCATGTATGGAGATCGTTAAATCTACTAAAACTGCAGATTTCCTTTGTGGAACAAAGGAAGGGCAAATGTATACATTGGAGAAGGCATAGTTAGAAATAAAAGAAATCACATAATTTGTTGTGGCAATTTGTAAGGATCTATCTTGAACAGACCAGGACCACACCATAGTTATTTCCAGGAGACTA
Organism: Condylura cristata; assembly: GCF_000260355.1. NCBI lineage: Eukaryota > Metazoa > Chordata > Mammalia > Eulipotyphla > Talpidae > Condylura > Condylura cristata. The sequence goes on from NW_004567121.1 coordinate 21,722,973, forward strand.
TTATGATTTCTGAAATTTTAGAAGATGATTGCAAGATTAGATAGAATAATGAAAGAGCAGAGATACCGGTGTGGGCTGTCTAGCCAATGGGTCAGGGCATGGACATTACCTTTTAAAAATGTAAATCAGAGATAGCTGAAAATAATATATATATATGTATATATATACATATATACAAAAAGAAAAATTACAGTTCACTTGGCTATTTTGACTCTACCTAGCTTGTTTCATCTGGTGGGATGCTGGACAGGTGATGAGCTAGCCTTCTTAGAGTGGGGGTGACCTGTTGTTGCAGATGTCATTTCATCACACTAGTATTATTGCTAAGTAGTGGCCAGTATATTTAAAGACTGGAGGTTATGCTGTCAGATATTGATTGCTAAATTAAATATTTGTGCAAACAAACTCACGAAGGGTGGGAAAGCACCTTGCCTCAATGACATTATTTTCTAGCTCCACCATGTGTGCTTCTCTCTAGAACAGGGCCTCCAATTACTTTCATATATTTTATCTTTCATTTATATTCAAATCCTATGTTTTCATATATGAAAAAAGAACTTCTCAAAGTAGTTGTCATTAATATTCACAAAACCTTGACCACCTGTTCCAGGCAGCCTTCTCCATATGTGAAATAACCAGTCAGCCTTGTCTTTGCTGTGCCATGAAGAGAACCCTATGCTTGTAGCTCTATAAGGATTTATTTATTTTTTAAAATTTTGCCTTCTGAAGTTTTCCACAGGTATGGCACTTTCTCCTTAAACCTATATTTGGATGAGTAATTTGCAGTCTCACTATGCAAATGGGAACTATTCTGTGAAATAGCATAGAGGTATATACGTTTTCAGAATAAGTTTCATGAGGCTTTAAAGGATTTGAGGCTGAAGTCCATAGGATAAGCTGTATCGTATGATGGGGACACCGACCTAATATTTACCAGAATCAGGAAGATAATCAATCAGACTGGCTGGCACATAGCAATAGGAATTGGTGGAGCCTAGAGAAATAGAGAAACATTGGGCCTCGCTTGCCCAGTGACCTAGGTGGTGAAGGGTAAGAATGGGTTGCTGAATGAAGGAACAGAAGAATCACACTTCAGATACCTGGAGAGGGAGCTGACATTTCATGGTTGGTGTTAAGAATAGAATTCAGGCCCTCCCTGGTGGCACAGCACTAAGAAGCTGAAGCCACTTCAGCATGAGTTTGAACCCCGCCCAACCCGGAGGTGACCACATGGCGTGGCAGACTTCTCCTGACCCTCCTGCTGCTCCCCTCAGCAGTGTACTTCGTGAGTCAGCCTGTTCTGCTCCCCACTCATCTCTGGTGAATCCTCTCACTACCCCTGCATCTCTGGCTTGTACCCCAGTTCTGTATGCACAAAAAAAAAAATAGAATTCAACAGGAGTGATTAGAGTATTGATGATGGAGGGGGAACTCAAAGCCAAATCAGCCACAGACTAGGAAAAAGATGTTGATGATAAAGGTGGCATGGTGATTCACTTATCATAGGGCTTCATCTCTGTAAAATGTTTGGGAGACTAGGCCTCACCTCCTGGACATACTTTTATTTTTCTTCTTGATCAAGATCTAGCAAATAAGTCTTATAAAGAAACAAGTGGTGAGCATGTAGGCTATGTGGGTTGTATGGTCTCTCTTGCAGCACCGCTGTAATATTGTGCAGAAGCAATTATAAAAAATGTGTGAACAAGTGAGCATATCAAAAAGCTAACTGAAAGAGGTTGTGAATCAGAATAGTCTCAGAGACGGTAGTTGACTTGTCCTGTTACAGATAATGGTGGTGCCACTATTTAAGAGATACTAAGAGTCACTTTGATACTTCATTTAGAGTGTCTATTTAAAAGTATTGATATCTCTACATTTATTTGTGTGTTTGTGGACCGTTCTTAAGGTTATTACGACTACAATTTTCTAGTAAGTTTCATCATGTAAATTCACTTATGCTCACTGAAGAAATATTTAGTGTGTTCCCATTTAGTATCCTGTGTAGTTCTTGGCGCTAGGAATATAGGAACAAGGCAGATACAGTTCTCTATGCCAGGATAGTTACTGTTTATTAAAATTGTAAATTAATGGGTGAACTAAAAAACTGATATTTGAATCATTTATGTTCAGAAAGGAAAATTTCTCCCTGGCATTCTGGAAACAACCTATATTGAGTAAAATTACTGGAGGGAAATCTGCCTGAGAGTCTTTCTGTAGTATTGCAGCTTCTGTCTCTTCGTGGTCATACTGTGGAGTTTTCATCATAAGCAACAAAAAATGACCACTTAGCGCCTGCTTTTGAGCTGATGCCTGTAAAGCAGAAAGGGCTCTTTGCAGCTTAGAACTTCTTAAACTTTTTTTTATTATTATAAAAAATTTATTCTGCTAGAATGGGGAGAAATCGCCTAAACTGTGGTGAAAGTATGGATTTTTCTTGGGATGTAATGACCACCTGATCTTTTTTTTTTTTTTTTTTAAAGACATTATAGTGGTTTCTTATCATGGCCTGAAGACAAAGAATAAACTGGTTAAAATGCTTGATAGATCCCGTGATATAAGTATAAATGCTAGCAAAAGAGCTGAGGGTTAAAGTGCCCCATAAAGCATCCCATAGTAAAAGTGATGATAGTTACAGTAGAATAAAATAGGATGATAGCCAAAGTGAAGATTTACTGCAACTTCTCAAACAACGTAATAACAAAAAGAGAGGGATGGATTTTTTTTTTTTCCTACATGATAGTTCAGCAGCACACAATTCTTCCTTCTGTTATTTTCAAATATAAATCTTTCACAGATCTTAAATGTACCACTTCCTCATTGTAACTGTGCAGCGTTATAGTTTGAGATAATCAGGAATCCTGAAGGCAAATACTTTTCAAAGTTTTTAGATCAAGCATGAGAACATAATCCCTGTGAATGTCATTTATGCTATATTTCTATCCTAGTATCAATTATTTATGTACAGTTCTGATCTTGATGCATTTGCAGTGAAGGGCTAGTTGTACGATGGAAGCTCATGGAGGATAAGAAAAGGCATTATAATGGGGCAGAAATGGAGTGCTTGCTTGAGGATAGAAAAGAACTAGATATATTTTTAAAAGTACAATACCATGATAGTTTAGAATATCTCAATTCAGTAGCTACTTTTATGCTGTGACTTTTACACTTAGATCTAAAAAGATTAAGCTCACAGATGAAAGAAATATTCTTTTCTAGCTGATTTACTAATGGACAACTGGGAACACTGCCTGTGTTATCTAATTTGATCCTTAAAATGGGATAAGATAAAATCTGATTACTATGCTTTGTCTAATGGGGTATCTGTTTTTATTTGATCATTACTAATCTTCTTTTTATTTTAACTCCTTTAAATGATTGTTGAGGCACATGTTGAAATACTCAATCTGCCCCATCCTAGAACGGCTTCATAGCTACCTACATTGTTAAATTTGATTATGAATATATATGTATATGTAGTTATATGTAAGTACATAAATGTACATGTGAAAATGTGTGTATATAGTTTCCCACTGTGTTCAAGACAATATATATTAATACATTAATTAGCATCAAGATTTTATATATAATGCCTTGAACATGGCTAACATTTAAGTTATTGAAACAACTAATCAAAAGAGATGAAGATTTAATATCTGATTTAATATGATGTAAGTAGCTTTTTTGAAATAGATCATTGTCAGTTCATTGTCACACCTAAGAAAAGGCTGTTTTTCATGTGAGCAACAATTCAACCAAAGAATGTGTCATGAGGCTTGATTTTTGGAAATTTATTTAGAATTTTAAATGATTTCTGAATTACCAGCATTAGCCTTCAGCAGTTTTTTAACCTTGTGTGATGACCTCTCATATACTTTTAACAAGATTTGTTGACTCTTTCTGTTGATATTAATATGACATCCTAGGCAATGAAAGCATACCTAGGTTCTTAACAAGTCTTGAAGATGTGTCTACTTTTTCATCTGATAACCAAGATTTCAAGAAACACCATGATCTTAATCCTATACCTAGTTCTAAATGTGGATATAAAGCAGTTTTATTTTCTTCAACTTCAGTGCTTTGAAATATGTTTGGAGAGAACTAATTGGCAAAATATCCACGTTGCTAGTTAGTTTCTCATGCAAATATTGGACACCTATTTTCTTTGAAATGTTATGTCTGATATTTCAAATGATCTTGTTAGAAGACTTAGGCACTATTTGTTCCCTGTGAGAAAATACCACAAATGAATAAGTAGTAATACTGCAGGGGAAACAAGAAATGCTCTGTGAAAGGAACAGCTCAGTGCCATGGAAGTTCACAAGAGTAGGCTTTCTTAGTTTCAGTTGATGGGGGATGGACCAAAATATACTATAGAGAGTATAACACTTGAAGATAACCTTGACAATGAATAGAGTTTCAAAACACCAGGCCTCCTCTGCTGGCACTACGGGTTAAAGTGCAGCACTGTGTAGCTCACCATGACCGCTTCAGTGTGAGTTCTATCCCTGGCCAGGGAGGTCACCACATGGGGAGGCAGACCTCTCTCTCCTGGCTAGCCTGCTGCTTCCTTCAGCAATATATTTCTTTGATCTGCCTATTCTGCTCCCCACTCTGTTTCAGGTGAATCCTCTCACTGTCCCTGTACCCCAGTTTTGTGTTAATGAATGAATGAATGAATCTTTAAAAAAATTTTTTCAAAAAACAAACCAGGATCAAGGAATAATATGACAAAGAGGAGACACAAAAGCATGGATCATGTTGGGAAATTCATATAGGTAACTGGTTATAGGTAACTGTGAGTGGATATAAAGCAGTTATAGGTAATAGGTAACTGGTTATAGGTAACTGTGAGTGCAGAGAAATATTAGGCTTAATGTATAGGCAGGGACATTGTGAAAAAAATGATCTATGAGTCTGCAAGTAACTATGAATTAAAAGAAGGTGATAATTTTTTTTAGCAGTGGATTGGAAAAATTAAAGTAGTAACTTGTCAAGCGCTTCATTTGGTAGATATGAGATATATTCAGATTATCTTTGGAAAGGAGAGGTTATTTGGGGTACTAGGCTGGCATCAGGATTGCTTGCATTCAAAATTATAAATTCACAACTGTCTAGCATCCTGACCTTTGCTTATAATAATAGGAAAAATAGGGTTTCAGTGTGTCAAGTTGATCTTTAAATATGCAAGCAAGAATTGTCACTTCTTCAGTGGACTTTATTGCTTTTGGTGGAGTAGGGGACAAAGTCTCTCCTAAGGCTTAAAAAATCCTGAATAAAATTTCCACATTGCTAATAAGGTTCTGAATATTAGACTTCATGGAGTTTCAGATCTTCATCTAAGAATACAGAGCTCATTTCTGTTTCTGCCCTCAGTCTCCAGTGTACCAGGGAATCCTCCTTGAAGCAAGCTCTCCCTTGGTCTTTCTTGAGAGTTTCTGTTCTTTTAACTTCAACTCCACATTAACTTTGTCAATGTAGACATCTGTTGATTCTAACTCTATGGGCCCCTCTTATGAGCTTTTGAAGGTCTGCTTCTCATTGATGATGTTCATTCCAGTCAGCACTGAACATTCATTTTCTGGCTTTGCTTAATATCTCCCTTTGAATAGACTGTGTACCCCAATGACATTTTAGCCATTATTGTATCTAGGTTAGATGGGATCTTCAAAAAAATATTTGTTGAATTAATGGAAGAAAAAGCAATGAACTTCCTGTTAATTTTAGATATGATAAAATGTCTATAAAGTATATATTAAAAAGTTACTAAGTCAACTGGCCACTTATATTGAACTGACCAGGGTGTTCTCTAGGCTTTTAAAGCTGCAGGGAAGCATATGCAACATTTCTTTTGTATTAAAATACCACAGTTTATTTCTCTATATTCTTTTTGACAAAAAAAAATGGGTTATATTAAGCTTGTTAAATAATGTATTTACTTTTTGCCTTATATATAAAATGATATTTTCTGTTAATGGAAGCTTTATCTTACAATAAGTATCATCATCTTTTTTTATAATAACTTCTTTCTGTGCTTTTTTCCAACATTATCTTCTCTATTCTTTTTTTTTGTTTTTTAAGATTTATTTATTCATATGTAGAACTGGGGTCAGGCCAGAGATGCGGAGGGTGAGAGGATTCACCAGAGACAGAGTGGGGAGCAGAACAGGCAGATCGATGAAGTACACTGCTGATGGGAGCAGCAGGCGGGTCAGGAGAGGTCTGCCTCATCATGTGGATCTCTTCCAGGGCAGGCGGGAATCGAATTCATGCAGAAGTGGCTTAAGCTTCTTAGTGCAGTCCTTTAACCCCCTGCACTCACCAGATCTGTAAAGATTCTGGAAAAAATAATCTTCTCTATTCTTGACCTTTGCATTCATACAAATGTTTTAGAAACATCTGGTAAATTTGTACAGAAATATACCTGAGTTATTGTTCATAATTGCAGTGAACCTACAGGAAAGATATACGCTGGGCATTCAGAGTATTAAATAGATTAAGAAGCAGATTAAATAAACCAAAGAGTAGGATTGGTAAAAAAGAAATCTATAACATCTTTCAAGAGATTTGCAAATATGTTGTAGTCAGTCAGAAGAACAAAATACCATGAAAAGTGAATGTGGACAAAAGAATGAGACTTAAAATACTGTCTTTTATAAAAAAAATAATGGAAGCTTGAAATATAAAGTTAACTCTGTTTCCCAAATCTATAGAGCAGGAAAACACAGAGTAATTATGAAAACACACACACACACACACACACACACACAAGAACTATAGCAAACCAATTCAGAAAATTCAACACAGTATCCAGAAATTTTTCAAGGGAGTAACAAGGGAATTATCTATCTATCTGTCTAGTTATATATATGTGTGTGTGTGTGTATAAATGATATATACAGATGATATAAATGATGTATTTTATATATAAATGAATATACATTATTTTTCTTAATTGAATACCAAAAGACAATATGTGTTTTGCACTTGGATAACTCATTGGTAACATTGCTATGAGAAGACAGAACATTTTAATGTAAAATTCTGTCCATTGTCAATTCATCAATAATACATGAGGACATATATAAGGGTATGCTATATACATGTTTAACTTAGAAGACTAGAGGTATTTTTCTTTTTTGAGGCCTTAGAGTGACATCTGTGTTATAAACTAAGAAATCTATATTGATGTAAGAAGAGTAAAGATTCTGGAAAAAATAATAAAAATATTAGTAAAACAAAAATAAAACAGTGATCAATGGATATACTATAACTGAGTTTAGAATTTTTTAGGATACATACATAAGGGCTCAAAAATGTAAGACAAAATGAGCTAGTTTGACAATCTATGAAATACATAACTTTTACAAGATAACCATATGAGGGAAACTAATGCTATATAATTTTATATAAGAAAAGAGACTTTAGTTGATCTGACATTAGGACCATTCTCTTTTGAGCAAATGTGACATTGAATTTCAAGAAAAAGTCAATATAATGCTAGAAAATTATCTAAACTGGCACTGGAATAGCTTCTACAAGTTCCTAATGACAATTTTATTTATCAACTTCCAATTAAAAAAATTAACCAGTAAACCAAGAACTTGTTACCTCAAGGGCTATCACTTGCTTCACAACTTCATTTTCTTCTACTACTTACTGATGAATTATTAATAAAACTTATTTTGCTTGTCACATAACTGGCTATCCCAGACCACAATTGCCTGGGTATAGCCATGTGTCCAGAAGTAAGACAGAAGTTCAGATGATGTGATGAAACTTCAAGATGCTTTAAAAATAAGAGACATATGCCTCTTTTTTCTTGTGACTTTTTGACTTTCTATCCTGCCTGCAACTTTTCCAAGATAGCTAGCAGGATCCCATTCCTTACTTTAAGTCATGGTTAATTAGTCATGATATGGCTTCTGTGCACCAGGATGTTTTAACTGAATAATAGAGAGCTGGGCCCCTGGTGAGAAGGTAGGAGTACCTGCCTTCAGGCTTCTTTTATAAAGAAAATAAATATACTTCTTTTTCATTAATCCAATATAGTGAGATGTTTCTACTTATTTTGTGTGACTGAAACCAAACTAACAAATAGATCTGTGTTTAGATAACAGGAATAGCTTATTAATAAGATGATAATTCTAACAATAGTGTGCTGAAAAGAGTGTAAACTTAAAGATTTAGAAAAGTTATAGTAGGAGCCATACTTACCTTATCTTACAGAGTAAAAATTAGAGAGGCGATGAGCTGAGAAATAAAGATTTTAATATTACTTAAAGCTGCAAATGATGGAGATCATATGAAGAAAAATGGTAATGCAACTATTATCTGTAGAAAGGCATGAGTGGGAGGAATACAGAACAGTGGGTGAGTTAACTTTTTGACTTTACTGTAGGGGATAAATGATATATGACTATATACATATGTGTACACACATAAAAATAAATGATATTTGACTATATACATATGTATACACACACATAAAAGATTGAAATGGTTGTGTTATCTATATGAAGAAAACAAAACTCCTAAGCACAAATAATTAGGAGAACACATGTTGAATATACAATTAATGAATGGATTAATGACTGAAATAAGGGAAGAAGAGCTTTTTAAAATGATAATAACCCTGCAAACCATTCTCTAGTTTTTAGATTTCGCCCTCATCAAATGCTAAACACAACTTTTATAGGTTTTTTTGCTCATTGTTACATAAATAGTATCAAAATGTGCCTGATGTAATCGTTAACTTAATTAGGCACCTTTGATAATTATAGTCTCTCTCCATGATGGCACTATTTGACGACATATATATTTCTTCATTCACATATGCAAATACAACCAAGGATGTATAATAAAGAATTCAGTATAGCATTCATGGAATTAGAAACAGTATTAGCTCTTTGTACCGTGTTAAAATCTTATTCTATGTTCTGTTTCCCACAAGCCTTTCAACCTGATTGTAGTCTTTAAATATTTATCATTTAATATAAATATTTAAGCATTTAATATAGGTACCTGACCTCTGCAAAACTGCTGATGCTGAAGCAATTGCTTGGCTTATGCTTTTACTTTATTTTCCTTTGTAGTTTCCTGAAAACTTTTCAACCTATAAAGTATTTCGATGTCAAAGTTTCTTATGCCATGTGTGAGATTCATGTGAAAATATGTCAGATTAATAGGTGGGTGTAACAGTAGATGTGGGAAAGGATAATGAATTAATGTTTACATGTTTCATATTAAATAAAATTCCTTGTATAATAGTGTTTGCTTTGCTTTGAGACTTAAAAGTTCTTGAAGGTATACTCTGAGTTGTATATCATTGTATTCATTGTTCCTTTCTCTGAGCATACCCTATTGTGAGTGCAGTAAAAATTTAATATTGACTGTGTGATAAATCTGAATCTTGAGCCACAAATCAAATGATAGTAATATAAGATTATTCCCTGGCAACCATAATCAAACTTAATGATCATTTCAGTCTTCTAATTTTTTTCTGGGAAAATTGGAATCTATCTAAGGTCATTTATATTTCCTAAGCAAATCTAAATTATATTGGAACCTTCAATGGGATTATATACTCATTGTCATCATATATTTATGCTGGAATCTATGTTGACAACTAAGTCTCATCTGTCTTCATTCATTAACTCTTGTCTCCATTTAAAGTCTTCACAATTGTAGGTTGCTCTTTGGCACCATGGCTGTGCATTGGAATCAAGTCCTTTATACATTGCATATTACTAGATAAGGAAGGCAGAGATTAATGTCACAGGTCAAGGAGTCCCGGCAATCTTCAGAGTCTGGAAAAGACAATGAATTTTCCTAGGATCCCTCAGAAAGAGTAGAGAGATCCTGATCATATCCTGTTGTTTGACTTGTAGATCTCAAACTTTGAGAGTATAAGTTTCTCCTGTTTTGTTTGTTTGTTTGTTTAAGATTTATTTATTCATACATACAGAACTAGGGTACAGGCCAGAGGTGCAGGGAGTGAGAGGATTCACTAGAGACAGAGTGGGGAGCAGAACAGGCAGACCAACGAAGTACACTGCTGAGGGGAGCAGCTGGCAGTCAATGAGATGTCTGCCATGCCATGTGGGTCAGCTCCCTGGCTGGGGATCGAACCTGAGTTGCAGTAGTTTCGATAGCTTCCTAGTGCTGTGTTTTAACCTGTTGTGCCACTGGGGAGGGCCCCAGTTTCTCTTGTTTTTTAAGCTACCTACTTTGTCACTACTCCAGGAAAAATGGTAGTAAGTCATAAGAAAATCTGCCATTTCCCCATTGTCTCTTTTATACCTCTCTTCATTTCTAAAAATCAGCTTTATTTGATATATCGCTATATACATTGAAAAGTTTGTTGAGAAACATGGACAGTCAACCACAGTTTTTAAGTCTAAAAAGCAAGGTCCTTTTTTTTTTCTTCACCACTTTTGATTCCAAATATTAAACAAAACCATTATTATAGAGTGACATGGAGTTTAGTTCAATGAGTTAAAACAAACTGTTATTTTAAATTAGGTAAAAATGTGCCTATTAGACAATAAAAATATTACTTGAATAACTCACAAAAGAATTTTTGAAGTTTTAATAAAATAATTGTCCTCTATAACTCATCTCTTTATTCTGTAGGGCAGACACACACACACTTCAATACTGTAAAATATTATGTGTCACTTATATCTTTTTCAAACCGAAAATACCAAAAACGTTATGCCCAGTTTTAGGGTTTGCTCAGTGCCAGACATCTGTTCTGGATGAGTAGGATGACAAAAACAGTTCATCTTAGGGATTGCAATGGTTTACCTTATAACTTAACTATTTTCTATAGCTGTCTTCTATGTCATGTTAAACTTTTCAGTCTTAGTTTAAAAAGAGTCACCAAGTTTTACAGACACAATAGTTGCAAGAAATGTCTCTGTGAATGATCAATTTATGTTATCCAACAGCTTATTCCCCAGAGAGGGATATAATGATGTGACTCTTCAGCGTCTTCCAAACATCCATGGTTATTTTATATGGAAGGATGTGAAAAAAAAAAAAAAAAAGACTCTTTGAAGTACTGTAAGAAAGATGGACTACATGTAAATAATTTGTGGAAATTCAATTAAACAAAATCCTAAAAAATCTAGATCTAGTAGACAAATGCCTAGTTAAGAATGAGACCTTCAATACACAATTAATTATGTTGAGTGTCATACTGGAATCCTGTAATCATGATTTGGAGACAGTGCAACATCAGTGAGGTAACAAGGATGTCAATATATATTATTATACCTAGAAGCAGAAGAAAAAGAAAACTATGTAAAGCATAAGGATGAGATAGATCACACTGTTAAATGTCAGGTAAAATTATTTTCTTAGACTTTGATGTCTAGCAACAAATTTTACATTCCAGAAGTGAACTAGTCAAAAATGGATAAACTTCATACTTCACATAAACTACAGTGATGATTTCAGAGCTCTAGAGAAAAGTCATATAACACTCTGAGATACACTTAACAAATGAGTGAAATGATATACTAAAGCAGCAATTAAACTGCAAGTTGTGTCTGAAGCAGCATAAAATATTTTAGCTTGGGATTTGATGTGCCAAAAATACAGAATTAAATATAATAATTAATAAATCTAAGTATCATTCCATCTCAAAATCAGTCCTCATATATTTCAGTAAGAGAAATGATAGACCAGCATGTGACTTATTTAGGAAGATTCTTGAATTCTCAGATCTGTCATATTAGCCACTCATGTAATAGGGAAATATTATGGAAAACTGATAGTTACAGGACAAATTTTTCATAATCCACCTCAGATACATTTAAAAATTTGTATATCCAGAAAAAAAAAAAACAAACCTACAAAAGAAAAAGTAAATGAAATAGCTACTTGGGGGTGAAGCTAGAATGATAAAATTTTGGGTTTTGTCAAAAATAGGTATATAAGGATGTGGCATTTAGAACCCACCAGAAGTGAGTACCTTTATTTCTAAGATTTTCTTTATAGAACAGTTTCTAAAACCTATATCTCTGTTCAGTGGAAGTTACTTCTAAATTACCTGTGGACACAGAAAGTCAAAAGTTTAGTTTGCCCGCTTCCTTCAGCCACACTAACCTCTACCCTCTAATGGATCAGAGGGTATATACCATCTCATACATAGATTTAAGCTAAGGACATTAATTTCACTCATTGAGTATTTTCACACATCAAAATTTAGGGATTTCAGGAAGCTAAACATTCAGTGAGTGAAGTGACTCACTTTTCACCTGGCTTCATTGCTTGACAGTACTACATAGAGTAAATTGCAAATGCCATGTCATGGTCTCATGGAAAATAAAATCATGCTGAAAAGTTAGGGTCTATGTTAAAACCAGAAATTTATTTTACTACTCTGGCTCAGGCAAATATTTGCATTCAAAGCAGTCTCAAGAGATAGTTTAGGATTTGGAGTATTGATAATGATGACTCAGAGAAACAGAAGAGGCTCAGAGGTGGAGCTATCTCATCTGAATTCGCAGCTCAGACTGAAAAAAACATTACTCAGTTTCTCCTGCTATTCCTCAGCCAGATTGTGATGAAGCTTTGGTTTGTGAGTGCCTGATTGTCATTAGCCACAGATAAGAAGGCTGTTGATCCTGTCTTTTTTTAGTCCACCTCACTCCCTGAGTGGATAATTAGCACATGTAGTGTGGAGAGTCTAGAACATCCATGATATTTTAATGAAGCCAATAGCCAGATCATAGTGATCACATAAAAATCTAATCAATCATTCATTGTTGTGTAATTACAAATTAAAAAAAAGAAGCAGCTTGCTGGAAGATGATAAATTAGTTTTGATTATGTCCACAGAGAAGCTATAATCTCCTGAGCAGTTTTTAAGCAGAATTCACAAAATTATGTGCATGCTGTTGTAATATAAACATGATAAAAATGCTATGTAATCTCAACTTTCAAATTTTAACAAGCAGAAAAATAAAGGCAATTGTTTTGTCACAGGATAAATTAAAAAATACCATTTAAGGAAAATAGTGCAAGAAAAATTACATTTAAATGATGATTATAGTTATCTAGATATATTTGCCTTTGGACTGTATTTTGACATCTTTTAAATGCTAGGGAGGGAACAGCAAATAAAATTTGTTATGAAAGAAAACAAAGGTTTTCACTCAACTTGAGATAACTCTGATGTTTACTCTTACTTCAGAGTTTCGCATAAGGGCAGCTTACATGAAACAATAGTAGTGACCTTATTATCATTGCTCCACATCCCTCTGTCCAATCTTGCTTCCTTTCTTTCCCCAAAATATTGATCCTAAAAGCACTCTTGAACTGCCACCCAGCATGTTTATCTCCATTTCAAAATGACTGTAAGGCTGGACTCCCTCAGTGGATAGAATAGTCTTAGAAAGTATATGTTTAGATGAGACATGGGAGTCAGCGTACCCAACTTCTCCATGTGAATGTGAAGAGGGTGTCATATCCTATTAGTATATCAAAATTTAGTTTTTTTTTTAAGTTATTTATACGTAGAAGAACTAGGGTGTAAGCCGGAAGTATGAGGGGTGAAAGGAGTCACCAGAGACAGAATGGGAGCAGAACAGGCAGAATTTGAAATGTACTGAAGAGGGAAGCAGCGGTCACTACAGGAGAGGTCTGCTGCACCCTGTGGTTTAGCGCACTGACAGAGGATTAGGGCTCAGGTCATAGGGGTGATAACGCTGAGAGCTAGCTCCTAGGCTACCAGGGAAGCCCAATATGTTACAGTTTGTGATAAAAAAAAATATTAGTGAAACCCCAGTTTGGAGACATTATCCTGTGAAGACAAACAAAATACTCTTAGCCATAGTATTCTGTGATTTAGAACAGACACTTTGGTATGTGGAAACAGGAGGACCCCAGTTGCTCACTCCCAATGATGATTTTAAAGACTTGTTTCTTTCCACACCAGCAATTCTTCTTTATCTTGATTTAAAAGCCATGGTTCCCCAAGTGAAAATAATTCTACAGGAGACTTAGCAAGAGTGAATTGAAATTTAAGCTACACTACCACCAGGGTGCCTTGACTCCTCATGTCAAGGGTCAAGAGTCAAGAAAAAGATACCCAGCCGAGCACAGGTAACTGACTCATCAGCGGGGGTAAGACTGATGCATGCAATAAGGGTAAGGGGTGTGTTCAGCATCTCAGTTCCAGTTGGCGATTTCTTAATAACTTTTGATACAATTTTGATAAAACTGGACAATTAAAGAAATCTGAGCTGTCATCATCAGCAAGAGCACAAGAATAGGGGCCTTGAGGAATGAGCTCCCCCAAGAAATTTATGTCAACAAATTATGTCCACAAATAGAGGAGCCAACCCAGCCACTAGAGTGGACATTTTGAGAAGATTAAATTAGTATCAGTTTGTTCTTTTCTTCAGTAGCAGAACCTGCAGCTCAACTCATTCTCCCTGCTAAAGAAGGTTTCTTGCATTAATGAGATAGTTACTCCTAGAATTTATGTGAATCATATGTATCACAGCAGCCCAATGGGTGAATTATCTTTGATCATCTACTCTACTGTTTATATTTCTCTTTTTTTCCAGCTACTGGAAATTTTCCATTAAAACTCTCAGCTTTCAGCACTGTCTGTCAGTTTCCCTGCGTAAAGAGGAGCATTTCTGAGGGTCACACTTAGTTGCACCTTGCATCAAATGACTGGTTAAAGGAGTGCTCTAAATTACTAGAAACCATGCCACAACAGTGGGTCGTGTCTCAAGGGCCATCTAGCTTCAGAGTTCCTCCTGGTTTCCTGAATCCTTCTTGAGACATTATTGCAGTCTGATATCCCCTTGCCAATTCTGCTTCCTTACCTGCTCCCAAAGAAGTTGCTCTCAAGGGCATCACCTAAGAAACTTCTTGTATATTGATCTCAGACTCACAATGTGTTTCCAAGAGAACTCATCTTACAAGTCAAGAAAGTTACTTGACTTCTCTCATTCTCAGTTTTTCCTTTTCTAAATGATGGATAATAGAATCTACAAAACACTCTTGTCCTAGTAATTGAACCAATGTACAACAAATTGCCCAGCAAATTGCCTAGAGCATCTGAAAATTTAATTAACTGCTGGTTCCTTTATTTTATTTATTTATTTATTTGTTTGCCTTCCATAGTGGCAGTGATTCTTGGTAGAAATGAGTGTTAATGCAAATGCTTCATAAAACTTATTTTATGAACTTCTACAATTTGCAAATGTCTTCCTGATTATTCCCTACAACAGCCTTTAAAGGATAGATAAACAATATTTTCATTATTTTATCCATACTACCAGAATATAGTTTAAAGGAAACCTTCATTCTGTTATTGCGTTAGTCTTCTTGGAGATACTCATTCTTGAAGACTGAAGGGTCAACCTGGATCAGTACTCTACTAGAGTACATTTCTAGTAGAGCATGTTGTGACAAAAGATTGCAATTATAAATTATAAAATTTGGGGCAGGATATAATAAAACAATTTTTATGCCTGTAGTTTGGAAACAGATAAATGCAAAAGTCTAACTAGAGTGAAGTAAATTGAATTGAGGCTCAAGGTATAAATGAGAGTTGATTAGATAGGAAGTGACAGAAGGCATTTAAGTAGAAACAGCAGCATATGGGAAATGTTAGGGTCATGAAAGCCTATGTGTAGGTGACTTTGCAGGGGCTGAGAGACAGTGGGCCACAGATTCCAACAGGGACAGATGTAATAACTGAAGCCTAGTTGAATAATAACATTGGCACATGTATAGAACATGCTTTGCTTTGTTTCTGAAAACCTATCAGAATTTTAGTTAGCATGGATCGCATATCATTCAAACATTGACCATGAAATGGCTGTTGGAAAAACAAAAACAACAAAGCATGCTATACATGTAGATAAATAGTATTTTCTATTCATTCCCCATTGCTACTGTTGTATTCAATTTAGGTTAGTTCTGAGCACCTCATTGCTGATTGACCTTCCTTTTAAAATTCCTGAAAATGCTGGATAAACATGTTGATTTGGCATGTATCTGTCTGCCTATGTGATTGTATATTAATTGTTCTGACTGACTTTTCATCTGACAGGATTATTTTGTGAGTTTTCAACTCTCTTTAGTCCCTTTGTTGATTGGGTTATTTGTTTTTTTCTTTACGTTGAGTTGTATGAGCACTTTGTAGTTTTTTCAATGTCAGTCCCTTGGGAAAACAAAACAAAACAGTCACATAGACCAGTTGAATGGAATTGAGAATCCAGAAATGAAACCACATACGTATGGTTAGCTAATCTATGGCAAAGGAGTGAAGAATACACTAGAACAAGGAATGCCTCTTAATAAGTGGTTTTGGAAAAACAGTATTGCCATATGCAAAGGAATGAAACTAGAACACTGTTTCACACTGTACACAAAAATCAACACAAAATGGATACAAAACTTGGACATAAGATCTGAAGCCATAAAATATTTAGAAGAACACAGAGGCATTAGTTAAGCTTCAGGGATGTCTTTGCAAATTCATCCTCAGCAATAAGGAAAACAAAAAAAGAATATAAACAATTGAGACTGCATTAAATTAAAAGGTTCTGGACAGTGAAAGCGACCTAACTAAAATGAAGAGATACCCTACTAATGGGAGAAAATATTTGCATGGAACCCCTTATTGTTTTCTTGGTATTCAAGTCTGAGTTATGACATAGTATATGGTGAGAAGAATGCATAGTATTTTATTTTAAAATACATATTGTAGAATCACTTAGGCTTGAGTTTCTTTTCTTTTTTATATTAGATTTCCTAAAGTTAGTTTATTCTTTTGTAACTGAGTATAGTAATACCTGCTACAGAAAATTAATACAAGTTTTAAATGAGTAAACAAGTCTTCAGCATATAGGAAACATTCATTTAAACTGCTTCTTGATATTATTAGTGTATTATTATTGATAATGAAATCATAACTTTTAGATGTTTTCTTCAATGACCAAAACCTATCAATATTAAAATACCTTAATGTGGATACTCAGGACTTTTATTATAGGATTCTACTTTTTTTTTCTTTTAAGATTTATTTATTTGTGCATACAGAACTGGGGTACAAGCCAGAGATGCAGGGGTCGTAAGAGGATTCACCAGAGACAGAGTGGGGAGCAGAACAGGCCCACTGACGAAGTACACTGCTGAGGGGAGCAGCGGGTGGGTCAGGAGAGGTCTGCGGCGCCATGTGGTCATCTCCGGGGCAGGCAGGGATTGAACTATGCAGAAGTGGCTTTAGCTTCTTAGTGCTGTGCTTTAACCCGCTGCGCCACCAGGGAGAACCGGATTCTACTCTTTTTTAAAGATGGGATTCTATCACAGTAAAGAAGACAGAAATACACATAAACAGGAACAGAAAGCATGAGAGGCTTGCATCTACTTCCTATAGCATACTGATTATTGACCCAGAGACATTTATGTGTGGAGCCTAGAAAGTCAATTTTCTGTAGACCTTCATCCATGCAGAGCTGCGTGCATTCTTTACTGTTATGTCACAATTTAAGATGGGTCAAGGTCCTGGTGTTTAATGATAAATGAGAATGAGAATGGCCTCTCCAAATGACAATGAATTAATGGACAAAGTCTGCAGGTCTGCCTGTATTTCTTAATAAGCTTCAAATCCAGCAGGTAGCCTTTGCATGTACATTAAAATTATTATACATAGATTTTCCAGTACAAAGGGAACTCATGGTTGTAAGTATTCATGTGAACTGCTTTAAACTTTAGGAACTTTAAATGAGATAGGTAGAACCTTTGAATAAAGCAATGAATCACTGGAGCTGAACTCTAACACCCGTTCAACAGTTAATTAGTTGAATTAGAACCACTTTCTAAAAGAGTTAATCAATTCCCTAACTTTAGCTGCCCTAGTGCTTTTGAAATTTGCTGATGTTATCATTACCTTGAAAGGAGACCCTGCATTTCACTAGAAGCATTTCTGCTAAGACTTAGTGGCAGGGAAAAAAAAAAAAAAGCATGAATATATATTTTCTGCAAAATGAAGCTATTTAAAGACAAGATTATGCCCTTAACTGTAGAGTGGAATGAAATGCCTTATCTGTCTAACTGTGTGACTTAAGTGGAGAGTGACTTGGTAATATTGGACCTACGTTATTAAACATAGACTTAGATTTAAGTAAACATTTTCTAACATTTTTCATGTTAATAGTAATATAGTTATCTGCTTGATCAAATGCCTAAGTGCATTGAGTTGCTAGCAACAAAATATAATGGTAAGAGTCCTCAATAAATTGTTTCTTTCACCCCATATACTATTTTTCTCATTAAAATTCCTACATTAACTTATCACTAAAATTTCCCATAACAAAATATTGCAGTGTCTTCATCTAAGATTTAAATAAATATCTATATATAGATATGTTGATATACTATTTTTTCTTTATAGACATTTTTAATTTGTCAGTCTACATCTCTGTAGAACTGTATGACTTTGGGGTCACATTTTTACCCCTCCATGTATATTTGTCACTCGTCCTCCAGTACCCTGTGCCAATGCCCTGTCCCCTTCCCTTTCTAACCCCTCTACCCTCCAGTTCCCTCAGATAATCAGTGCATTTTTTTTTTTCACAGAGTACAAGTATTGTCTTCACTGTACTTTGTCAGTATATGTTTTTTGGTTATTTATATTCCACAGATAAGTGAAACCAACCTGCATCTGTATTTCACTTTCTGACTTATTTCACTGCTCATATTACCACAGTATTTTAAATTACTGTGTGTATTCATTGAGTGTATCTGTTTCTCAATTTCTTTATCCTGTCTTCTGCTGTTAAGATACTTTGCTGGGCCCTATGAATCGCAGTTTTGGAAAGTGCTGCTATGAACAGAGCATGCTCAACTGTCTTCATGGTAGTGTTGTCATATTCTTGGGTAAATACCTAGGAGTGATATTGTTGGGTCATATGGGATTTTCCATTTTTAAATTGTAAATATATCCTGTGACTGCTTCATGGAGGGCTGCACTGACTCACATTCCCACTGAGAGTGGGTGAGCTGGTGGAAGTCTGCCTGTGTGTAAGGTACAGAGCTTGTTCAGAAATTTGGGTAGAGTTTTTGTAAATAATTTGGGGTTTTCTTGGGCCCTCCCTGGTGTCGCAGTAGGTTAAAGCACAGCACTAAGAAGCTAAAGCCACTTCAGCATGAGTTCTAACCCCACCCTGGAAGTGACCCACATGGCACGGCAGACCTCTCCTGGCCCACTCACTGCTCCCCTCAGCAGTGTACTTTGTCAGTTGGGCTGTTCTGCTCCTCACTGTGTCTCTGGTGAATCCTCTCACCGACCCTGCCTTTGGCCTGTACCTCAGCTCTGTGTGCATGAATAAATAAATCCATTTTTTAAAAAAATATTAATTTGGGGTTTTCTTTCTGGCCCTATCCTTTCCATGATCTTCCTTCTCCCTATAACATTTTAGCAAATGTAGTTTCCCAAACCTTATCCTATGGATTTTAAGGCAAAAAAGGATTAGCTGAACATTTCCTTGTGAAGGGTCAGCCACCCTGAAGTGCGTCCTCAGGAAGTCTGGGTAACTTTTAGTTATTCAGCTTCCAAGATTCCACATTCCTCTACAATTTTCTCATTCTCCAGTGTCTTCATATACTCTACATCTTATTAATTTTGTGCAGGTTTATAGCTATTTAGGAGAGGGTCAATCACAGCAGGCTCTATTAATACATATTTTTAAATAAAATAACTGCTGAGGTTTGAGCTGACCCCAAAAAAAAGTTTATAGCTTGAGTTCAACTAAGTTAATTGCCTGCTAAAATGACAAAGTCTACATTTTTTTAAAGAATAATAGAGAATTAACCCCCATGTAGGAGGGCATTTCTACATAGAGCATTTGAAAAGAAGATATATCTCTTATCTCCCATTTACTTTTTTTTATAACAGTTTATTTTTACATCATTTTGTACATTTTTTTTCCATCTCAATTGTAATCCCCGTGGGTTTCCCATCACCAAGTCACCCGTGTGCCATCACCATAATCCCATGCACTTCCCCCCCGTCCATTTACTTTTTTATTTATCCATTTATTTGTATCTGTGAGGGCTCATATGCCTTTATTTTCTTCTTTGGATATAATCAATACTGTGATGTTTATTTAGTTCATATATTTCCAGCTTTGTCTATGGGGATCTCTTTTAGGTTAATTATTTGTTTCGTTGACATGCTCCCAATTTTTTGTATCTTGAGAACTTCATACTTTCTAGAACAATTTCCTTACTCACTGTGTTTTCTCTGGCTCAATCCCTGTAGTATGATTAATATTGAAAGAGTCATCAAATCATTTTTCCAATAACCTGGCATTTAATTTGAAAATATAAATGGCAAAACAGATCTGTAAAGATAGAAAACATAGGACAAATAGTAGTGAGGCCAGTGAATTAGATTCATCGGAATCAAGGAGACTTATTATAGCCATTAAGTAAATACACTATAAATCAATAGTAATTAAATTTATACTGTTAGCATTTATGTTCATAAATAACATAACTAACGTTTTAAAATAATGTAGAACTTTGAAATTGATAAGTATGGGATTTAAATTCACATACAATTTTAATATGGAAAAGATGAATCAGTCAATAAATCATGTTAGAAAAATTATTTCTCTTTTAAGGAAGTATAAGTTATATTTTCTTATAGTTAAGAAAATAAATCCCAGAAGTATAAACAACTTAAAATATTAATAAAAATTTGGACCCTCCCAGGTGGTGCAGTGGGTTAAAGCACTGCACTGTGAAGCTGGTCGTGGTTGCTTCTGTGCGAGTTCAATTCCTGCCCAGGAGATGACCCACATGGCACAGCAGACCTCTCCTGTCTTGCCCAGTGTTCCCCTTAGCAGTGTGCTTTGTCAATTTCCCTGTTCTACTCCCTCCTCTGACGTTGGTAAGTCCTCTCACTGCCCCTGCACCTCTCTCATATACTCCAGTTCTGTATGCATAAATAAAAATAAATTATAATTTTGGGGACCAAAAATGAAATATTTAAGAAAGACAAGTGAGTATATAGGAACAAATGCTCTTGAACTTGATGGAAGGGAAGAGCTTTTAAAGATTACTGGATCCAGAAAATGTGGTATTAAATGCAATGTAATAATAGTGTGCCATCAAAAAAGATAAACTCATTGAGATAAAAAAATGTACAAAATGATGTAAAAATAAAATGTTATATAATTAAAAAAAAAAGATAAACTCATGCCATTCACAGAAACACAGATGGAACTGAAAGAGAAACATGTTTGCTCAGTGAAATAAGCTAAAATGAAAAAGAAACTATTGGATGGATTCACTAAGAGGAAGAATGTAGAATAGCCAAATAAGGATCAGAGGAAAAAGTAATTATAATAAATTAAAAATAAAAATCAATAGGCTACTATAAATCAAAGACATTCTGCAAGGAAAGACGAGGGAGAAGGTTCAAAGCAGGGGTGGGAAGTGGATGAACTGGGGATGGGAATTTATGGAGACTATACCTGAGAGGAAAAAACATACATTGTACAAAAATGAAGAATGCTGTGAAATATACATACATACATACATACATATATATATATACACACACACATACATATTTATATATATGTATATTACACACATACATATATATGTGTATATATGTACATATATATATAATTTAAAAAATTAAAGCATACCAATATATAAAAATGAATTTTAAATGGATTTGCTTAACGATAGCTAGATATTTTTTGCAATTTTTTTAACTGATAGCAAAAGTCTTTGATAGTTCTTTTAAAAAAAGCAAGTTTAAAATGAAGATGTGTGGGCTGCCCTGGTGGTACAAGGGGTTATAGTGCAGCACTATGAAACTATCCACAGCCACTGCAACACAAGTTTGATCCCCACCAGGCAGCTGACCCACATGGTGAAGCAGACCTCTCCTGTCTCACCTGCTGCTTCCCTTGGCGGTGTATTTCAGTAGGTCTGCCTATTCTGCTCCTGTCTCTGATGCATTCTCTAATTCTGTGCATCTCTGGCCTGTACCCCAGTTCTTGTATGCATAAATAAATAAGTCTTTAAAATAAATAAATGAAATGAATTGCGAGGATATAATATTTTGAGCCTTGAGATTTTTTTTTTCTTGCTGGATATTGGAAAAATTAGTAGCTTTGAGTGAAGGTGGCTATGTTGAAATCAGTACCAGCCATCCCTCTTTCCACCCCAATTCTACCCCCCAGGTTAGGCTTTCTTCTTCAAAAGCTTGGGATTTTAGGTGTGTTTTGCTTGTTTGCTTTTTTTGGAAGAGGGAAGTCTCACTGCATCAAACCCCAACTCTTTTACCTGATTCCAAGTGACTATATAGCATTACAATAGTCAAGGATTTCTACATTATTCCAGGAGGTCTGACTCTTTCCTGTGTCTTCAGCACTGTGGAGCTGTTGCTATGTTCTACTTTTAGTAAAGGCAATGTCAATAAACTTCCCTCATGATTTGTGCCTGAATAGATTCTGTTTGAGTGGCTACTACATGGGGCTGAGCTACTTCTTCACTCACTATGCCTCGCTCTTTGGCATAAGATCCCTCTCCAGTTAAAAGGAAGATCCTTTCTTCATCAGAATCACATCTATGAACCAGCAAAGAAGTTCACACAGATCTGTTTGTAGGGTGATATGGAATAGTGAAAGTGAAATTTACAGATTGCAGATTTATGGTGACAGTTCTTAAACACATTTATCCTTTAATTTGATTTCCCTTCAATTCATTGCCCACCTAATCCTTCCTGAGTCCCACTTCGAATTTTGCAAGAAAACCACTATACCCAAGCCAAGCAAATCTCTTTATTATTTCTTACTGTATTTCACAATCAGTATCTCACAGTTGCATTCTTATTTTCCAAAGTTTGTGGGTCTTTAACAGCAAGAGCTTTATCTTAATCCCTTTTTATATTTTTGATAATGCTTATTTTGATTTTCTGTGTGTAGAGTGTTCTTTCCAAACCCTTGTTCACTTATGAATTCATTCAGGGTCATCTGAAATAGCTAACTTAGAAAAAAAAGAAAAGAATGCAAAGATTATTATCCAGTAGAAACTACTGCATTCTGGAAGTCCCTAGAAATGTCACTATGAAAAATTAATGATATTAATGGCCTATTGTTTCTCCTTTTCTTACATAAGTCAGTATTTCCTTGCACTTATAGGCTAAAAAGCTATGTAGGGAATGAGAGTCATCTGGGAACTGTGAAAGTTTTCAACCAGAAGCAACACCTGATAATCCCTCTTCCCAATTAATTTCTTCATTCCGTTTTCCTCCCTCCTTTCCGTCTCTAGGTCTCTAGTCTCAAGTGTCCACGATCTTCCTGTTCCCTTTCTATGGCACTGGGCTACTTACTGTGTGTGACATGCCCAGATCCTGGTTCCCTGTAACTCCATTTTTTCCCAAGGTCCTATCCTGTTTTCCTGATCCTCTATAATGTCCGCACTTGAAATAATCCTGCCACACTGTCCTTGAGAAAGAAGCCCCAGGCTCCTTTCATTTACATATTTATAGGTGTCATTTGGACTCACTGTGACATTACAGAATTATGAGATTGAGTTCTTATGAAGTTAACCTGTTTTTTTCTATAAAGGGGATGAAAAAATTCTTGGCTCTATGGAGCTATTTTAACCCCATCATTTTGGGTTTGACTGGCAGAGTGTTGATGGCCCGAAAAAAACCATCAACTAGAAAATTGATGACTTAATGCCATAGATAGAAGTAGCAATAGATATTCAGCTAAATTGATTCAGGATGACAAAAAAAAAAAAAAATCCCAGTGCACTAAATGTTTCTATTTATATTTACAACTTACTAGGATGAGACAGATCTTTAGCTCTCTGAGTATAACCTTACGAGAGGATATTCAGTATGATGTGGTGAAAATGGTAGGAACTTTAGCATCAGAAGACCCAAATTGAATCAGCAATCACCAACTAAGTGATCTTAAGTCATCTATTTATCACTGATTGAAAGTATAACATTCACATGATAGATAATAGGACCTGCTATGATTTAACATTTGCTTCTAATGTCAGAAGGGACAGAAACGAACCAGTGTTCCTATATAGGCATGTACTTTTACTTCTAGCACTCGTAACTCGGCAACCATGGCACCTTCTTTCCACAGCACGATCATTACCCCTCCTCCACCCTCATCCCTACAGTTACCCAACCATGATGCATGAAAATAATGTTTTTAAAGTGTATGTAAAAGTGTTAGTACCCCCAGTACTCTGCTCCCACATACATATGGATGTAGTGAAAGTTTTCTGGCTAGTTCTATAACTTATATTTAACTTCCCTCTTTCCCTTCATTTACTAAAATACTGACTTTCTGTCCTGGTCTAGATAAAAATTTATGTAGTCTAGTTGTGTGTCCAGATGCAGGAGGAAAAGGGGTTTGGAATATAAATTACATCCTTTGTTATCCATCACCGAATACATTTCACTCTGTAGCTCCTTCCCCTGTAAGTACACACACTCATCTCCCTCAGTCTCACACAAAGTCACTACACCCATCTCAAAGTGTAGGATCTTCAGTAAAAGAACAAATTCTCTTCATAAGATCCAGATATAACCCCTTGTGGCCTATGACTCTTTAACTTATCACCAATTCATGGTTGTCCAGCCTGTATATGAACCAAGGTACCTCTCAATAAACAGGTAGAGACAGGAGACACAATCATTTTTCAAGAGCTCTGGGAAGAACTCCCTGTAAATACTGATTTTTTAAAGATGTATTTATACATTCAAGAACTGGGGTACAGGCCAGAGGTGCAGAGGGTAAGAGGATTTGCCAGAGACAGACTGGGGAGCAGAACAGGCAGATTAGCTGAAATACACTGCTGAGTGGAGCCAGGCAGTCAGGAGAGGTCTGCTGTGCCATGTGGGTCAGCTCCCTGGTGGTGAATCGAATTTGTGCTGCTGTGGCTGTGGAGAGCATCACAGTGCTGCACCTCAATCCATTGCACCACCAGGGAGGTCCCACGGTTGCTTTTTAGATCATGGCATCTACTCTCTGAATGCCCCTACTCCCTTCCATTTCTTTTCCTGCTCAAATTTGAAAAGGAAGTTTGTACTTTGGTGGTGTACTCTTAAATATATACATGAGTCCAAAGGCCAGTGTCTTATTTAATCAGGGGCCATTTGCACTAAACAAAGGAACAAGCCATGTCATTATTGATAATTGGTTAATATATCAAATCACCTCCATTGTTCTTCACCACTGAAGAAAATATTTATTCAATGTAATTAGGTAAGCAATATCAATTAAAGACATAAGGATAGCTTTGCAGATCATATGGTATCATACCTGGAAAACAGAAAAGTAATAATCATAAAAAAATTCAGACTATAAAATCATTCAGTGAAGTGACAGAAAATAAAATTAACATGGAAAAATCTATATACCTGAATAAAAAGTGCAAATATATAGTATATACCAAGTAATAAATAATTACCAGAAAAAAATGTAGAGAAAACCCTATCTATAATGGCAACAAAAATGTTGAACATCAAGCAAGACATTATTGTTTTTTTTTACAGCTTTTTCCAAGCATAAAGAAGCAACTTAAAAAAAAATGCAAAATCTCTATCAGGAAAATTTTAAGACACTTCCAAAAGGCTCAGTATTAGCCTTTAACAAATATTGATAATTGTTTTGTGAGTGAGTTTTTACATGCAATAAAATAGATTTATCAAAGCATAGATGTCAGCGGCACGTAACCCATCAGAGCTCTGTGGTAACTGTAGAAGTGGGGCACACAGGCTGAGCTTTCTGGTTGAGAGCCTCCCTCTCTCCCACTTCTTCCTCCCCACCCTCCTTCTCTTTACATTCTTCTAGTCTTTCTTTTTCCCTTCTCTCCTTTCCCACTCCCCGCCCCCCATTTCTCCTATGCCACATCCTTTTACCTTTTGACTTTTTTAAAATTGTGGTATACTTTCTTAGATTTTGAAGCATTACCAGTATAACACCCCAACACTACAAAGAAATTCTCACTCCAAAACCTTGTTTCCTCTAACCATAGATGTGCGTCAGGTCGGCCAACTTTAGAACCTCTCTCCATACTCCATTTGGATCACTGTCAGCCTGCTACTCTGCTGTGTGCTGCTGCCAGTGCTGTCTGGTAATAGGGCCTCTCAGGGAAAAAAAGCATTTTGAGAGTGTTTCTTTCTTTCTTTCTCTCTCTCTCTCTCTCTCTCTCTTTTTGCTGAAATCATGAACAGAGTCAAAAGTTCACAGGATTCTGTCCATAAGGTGCCCATCTGTTTGCTGATTTATCAGCTATCTAAGGATTGGGTACAAATACTTTTCAGTTTATGATAACACAAAATTAAATAACACAGCTGTTTGGAAATCTTGGCTTTGATTGCTTAGTAAATTAGTATTAAATATGTAATAAATAACAAGGGTATGGGGGCTTATCCAGTTTTTTAGAATAAATGATATATGAGCACACACAGGGACACACATGTGCACACACACACGCTTGCATGTACACAGGAATAGAAATAAAAGAAAAGCTCTAAGCTGCTAATAATTACTTATAGGATCATAAGCGCTGAGACTTAATGTTTTAAACTTGTCAGCAGGTACTCTGTTAATGCTGAACTGAACAATGTTCTAGAAAATCTTGCTGTGTCCTTTGGAAAAAACCAACAACAATAAAAGAGGAAAATTAAATATTAAGGACCCTTCTGCATGTTCTTTAGAACTTGAATACTAAATTTGTTTTTGTCTTTCCCTTTTCTTGCCAAATACACTTTGTACCAAGAATAGGACTGACAGAGAAGGTAGTAGGTAACACATTTTTTATGAAGCTCCCTCGTGATTTTGCTCAGCTTGTAGAATGAGGAGGTGAAGCCAGAATTCTGTGGTTAATGAAATAATATTATCTATGTTTTAAGTAGTAAAATGTATTAAAAGTTAAGGTTTGAATTCCATAGCCTGTTATAATTTCAGGCACAATATTGCTCTCCTTAAATAACTGAACTTCTTTTGCTTTCATTTTTCTTTTCTTTTCTTTCTAAAAATCCTTTGTAAGACATATGTGGTGGTTTTTATTTATTTTAAGATGTAGACAAAAGCAGTTTTCAGGGAATATTCCCTTTAGAAATATTAGCTGTTGTTGAAGCATTTTTATTTGTCTGTGTTGGCACTAAATAAGGATTATTGGCAAGGAGAATGCTCACCACTAAAAAAGACGATCAATTCATTCTGTGGGACAATTTTTAAAAAAGTATTTCCTAATTGATTGTCTTTGAAATTGAGAATTATTCCACAAGAAATGTTGTCAAGTCCAATATGAACAAAATGAGAGAAATGGAATTTTATTGTGACATTATTAATTTGATATCTTTACTGATACATGCATAAGTTAAAAACCAAAAGTTCCCTCCACCTCATTTTTGTCTACTTAGTATAGGCCTCCTTCCAAATGATGTGTGTCATGAACTTGGCTTGGAAAAAATATATCGATCTTTAGCTCTCAGAACATAGGAATGATGTTCAAAACACTCATAAAAGGGATGAATCTTATACTTGTGATGCAGATACTTTCATTATTCCTACTGAGTGATGGCTTATTTCCTCGTCACTGTGCCTCACAGGCAGCAGGTTGAGTGGTTGACTAGATAATTTTGCATGTGCTAAACACACAAGGCAGTAATTCAGCTGTCCTTGAAGTGCATGTGTGAATTACATGTGTGTGAGGTTGTGGGAGACAGTCACCAGGCAGGAGTGTGTTGAAGAATGACTGCAAAATCTTCCAAGATCCCCTTCCATGGAGGACAGCCTGAGAAATAGTGACAGTTTGATGGTGTTTCTTTTCAGAGAGGGAGTGGGAGAGGGAGAATAGGTTATTTTACATGATAACTTGCGTTGAGAACAGAAGTCAGAGGATTTGGTAATTGGAATTTACTTCCACCCCCATTTAATTCTCCCCTAATCAAGTAGTATTTACTTACTCACTTGTCATTTTTTTAACCTTATTTCTTTATTTTATTTTTAAAATTTCTTATGTTGTTCATGTTGTACAATATCTGATTTCTCCTGCCAGGTGTTGTCCCCATAACCATCCCGCCTGTAAACTATCTTCTTGGCCCTTTTGCTCTTCCCACACCTGTTTTGATCCTTTTTCTTCCCCTTCTTCTTCCTTTTTTATTTTGTATATGCTTTACATCATTCTTCATTTTGTACAGTTTGCTTTCTCCTCTCAGGTGCAGTCCCTGTGAAGTTCCCACCACCAACTCACCCAGGCATAATTACCATCATCCCTTGTGCTCTTCCCTCCCCTATTTTAATCTTCCCCTTTCCCCTCAGAATGCTAGTTTATAGTTGCCTGTTGATTTTGGTTTTTAACTTATGATAATTAGTACTTTTTATTTAAATAACCCTTTTTCTTGGCTGATGCAATGCTTGTAGGCACTCTGCAGGCAATGATAAGGGGAAGTGAAAGACCCAGTCTGTGCTCACCTAGGATTGAGGGCCTAGGATTGAGGGTGGAAAAGGAAGCAGTGAGGGCACCTATGCAATGTGATTATGAAAAGAACAAAAAAGGTGTGGCAATGCCTTGCCTAGAATAATAAGTAAGGTGATGAAGACCTCCCACCATTAAGCCGGCAATTCCGGGAGCTGCCACCAGGCGCAGCATGAAGGTCTGAGATACAGAAACAAGACGAAGCCCATTTCATAACTGGACATGTTGGAAAAGCTGCTCAGTGATGCAGTTACGTCATGATGTGCTCTGCAAATGAAAACCGTGTTGCCAGAATTTATACTATTGCTAGAAGTCAGTCAATCCTCACATTATAAAGTTCCTAGAAAATATATAAACAGTTTTGTTACTTCAACATAAGTTAATCTTTAAAACTCAAAGAATAGTTGAAGAATCTTTGTCATCTTTATGCTTCATTTTAACTGCTTCAGGTACTTTTTAGAATCATTATTTTTGTTTGTTTATTCTTGAGTAAAAAGATTTGTTTCACTCTGTCTTTTCATTTTACTTTCTAGTTAAACTTTCTGAATTAGGGGTTGATTATTCTTAGAGATACTTAAAATCAGAGATTATACAATGTCACAAGGATTTCCTTCCATCCTTTTCTTCCCTTTTATCTATAATTTAGAATAACACCAAACCAAAAAAAAAAATCTACTGTAGATTTTTATTTTACCAAACATTCAGCATTGAAAGTCAAATGCCATGATGGAACAATTAAAAGAGTATTTAAATAACACTCTGGACACTGAGGGTACAAACAATATATGCTTATCCCCAAGGAGCATATTTTATGCTTAGATTATAAGCATAACACTACATTAGCC
This sequence comes from Condylura cristata, assembly GCF_000260355.1. Classification (NCBI taxonomy): domain Eukaryota; kingdom Metazoa; phylum Chordata; class Mammalia; order Eulipotyphla; family Talpidae; genus Condylura; species Condylura cristata. The sequence goes on from NW_004567121.1 coordinate 21,752,333, forward strand.
AAGTCATTTCTAACAGTTATATGTGCTAGGAGGAAAAGTAAACAAATAACATCATAATTGAGTACAGGGTGCCTTGGGTGAGTCTCCTTTGGATAAGTTAGGTGGAGAAATATTGCTGAGGATCTAATGCGTGAGCTAAAAAGATGAACTATAAACTATAAAGTAGCTGACATGGAGTTTTGAAGCACAAGAACAGTTGAACAAAAAGATGGAGAGACAGGTACCAATCAAATAGAGAAAGGGAAACAAGTATAACTGGTAAAGTTTGGGGAGGTGGTAATACTCATGGGATGAAACTGAGGCATTAGGTAGGAAACAAATCAGGTGAGAAAATAAATTGTGTAAGTCAGCATGTCTTCTAACAAGTTTGATTTTTATTCCAAATTGAAAGTCATCTAAGGGTTTAAAGTCACTCAATGCTTTGTCACACATCTCTGTTTGAAACAGTCCTAATCATTGGGACAATAGACAGTCGGTATCACAGTGAGAGCAGAGAGCTGTGGCCACTGTGTTACTCCAGTGAGAGAGAGGACATGTAGAATGGGGTGATCCAGTGGGGAGAGGGAGCGCTGTGGGCTGGGGTGATCCTATGAGGTAAGGGAATGCTATAGGGTGGGGTGACCCATATATCTTTTAAGAATTTTTATAATTGATACAGCGTTGTGGCTAAAATCATGGAATCTGTAATCAAATGGACTGGTTTTGGTTTTTACCTTTAAATCATACTCATATTTAATCTTAGGCAAGCAACCTTTTTATTTTTTTATTTTGTAATGAGGAAAATAATAGCAGCTGTATTTTTCTTCCTTTTTTTAAAGGTACATTCTTATTTATTGATGCACATAAGAACTGGAGTACAGGCCAGAGGTGAGGGGTTGAGAGGATTCACCAGAGACAGAATAAGGAACAGACCAGGTGGATCCACTGAAATCCACTGCTAGGGGAGCAGTGGACAAGACAGGAGAGGTCTGCTGTGCCATGTGAGTCAGCTCCCTGGTTGGGGATAGAATTCATATTGCTGTGATAGCTTCATAAAGCTGTGACTTTAACCCCTGCACCACCAAGGAGACCTCCATTATGAACTGTTTTATGAGGATTAATGAATATTTCATATACCACTTGGAAAGTGAAACATATCAGTTAGTGAAAATATTAGATACTAATGCCACTATTTTAGAATAAGTAGAATTGCTGATTAGATGTGGAGGAAAAGCAGATGAAATCAAAGAGCTGTAACTTGACTATTGAATGAATATTACATACTTTGATGGCATGAGGAAAGCGTATTAAGATGGTGATGAGGGGTAGTATGGACATCACCGATTCTTTCCTAGAAATATAGCTCTTGATGTACCTGTTAAATGTCCCGGTGCAGTTATGAAGAAGTCAGTTAGATGTGTGAATGTGAAATTTATGGTACAGATTATAACTACAGATATTGTTATAGAAATCATCTGCAGGAAATGAATAGTAGGTAATGGAATCAACTAGAGAGTTTGATTTGAGAATGGTTTTGGGTAGAGATAGAAACCAAGGACAGAGTCTGGAACAGTACTGTAATTTGAGGTGAAAAAGGGAAAATAACACACAAAAGAATACTGATAATGACTTATTTATTATGGAGTGAATACAGAAATATATTAAACTTAGAATAAGAATAATTAACAGATGTTCTAAACTTTTAGGAGCACTGTGATAAAAATAGTAAGAACCATGCTACTTTCTCTAAGGGAACTATTTTCTGTTTCTTGCAATGAAAATCAACTGTCATTTTTAGCATCATAAGGAAGACAGAGTATCTCAAATAGAGAAAAAAATAGTTTCTCAGCTAGATAGAAAAGTGCTCCATTTTCCATATTGCGATTTCCTCTTTTTCCAACTATTGGTTCTTTATCTTTTTGCTGTTAACTTCTAGGGACTACAGATAGGAAACCAGAACTTTCTGATTTTGAGAATTTCAGAATATTAAAGAAAGTAAGGGTTAATGTTTTCAAATGAATTAATATTAATTAATTTAATCCATTCATGAAAAATATTGTTTTCTCCTACTAAGAAACTATTGTTTCTCATTAAAACATTGATGGTTCTGACCCTCCATGGTGGCACAGTGGGTTAAAGCACAGCACTAAGAAGCTAAAGCCACTTCAGCATGAGTTTGATCCCTGCCCCAGAGGTGACCCATATGGCTCAATAGATCTCTCTGGACCCGCCTGCTGCTCCCCTCAGCAGTGTAATTCATCACTCAGCCTGTTCTGCTCCTCACTCTGTCTCTGGTCAGTCCTTTCACCACCCCTGCACTTCTGGCTTGTACCCCAATTCTGTATATATAAATAAATAAATCTTTTAAAATATTTGATGGTTCTTATTAACATAATAATTCTAGCATTTATTGAGCACCTAGTAATGGCAGTATTTCAACAGCTCTCAAAAGAGAATCTTTTTCAGATGATGAATGTCATTCTATAAATAGATATATTGGGCAGTGGAATTAGAAGCAAGATTGAGACAACAGTGAAAATTGGCTTCCCCAGCTCCCCAATGTTAAGTTATTTCTTTGGCTTATAATGTTTTTGAGAAAACCACAATGATTTAGTGAATAAAAATGCATTGGGTCCACACTGATACAAGTTGGTTTTATGACCTCTTACTCAGTAACCTGGAGACTTTGGACAGGTTACTTCCTGAGCATAACTATTCCATTTGTGTTGAAGTATTTATATTATTGATTCCTGGGAGGATAAAATGTTAAATGAACAAAATCCTTACTTAACATACAGTAAACTGATATTAAATATTCAGTATTATTACTGTTCAATCTGGCTGTCTCTCATTAACTTCATTTAAATGAAAATAGGGACAATTGCCGCATCAACCTTGTAAAGGAAGCAACAAAACACGTGGAACAAATTGGACAATTTATTTAATGTATATGTGCAAGAATAAACTTGATAACATGTAAGGAAGAAATTGGAGAGAAGTTGGGTGGGCATCATGCATCACAAGGAAGACGAAGATTTAAAATTTTTGGTAGCAAACTACACTACTATAATCAACTTGGTTGCATTTGTCTTAATTTTCCAGATGTTATTTAAGACTAACACATCACTCAAGAGTGATACATCTTATGAAATGCTATGATTGTGCTCACATTATGAAGAATGAAGTTCAACTACTTAATATTTATGTGGTACCTTCTGTTAAAACAGAAAAACAAAGGGTGATTCTGAACTCCTATTGGGAACCGCCTAGAGATTCCCTATGGGAGGTCCCCTATAGCCATAAAAAGCTCTCCACAGGAGATAAAATAACTGTTCCAGACTCCAGACTACAATTTAAAATGAGGAGCTGCATTTATTTCAAGTTAATCTAAAAGTCTAGCATTTTTTTAGGTAGTCTACCCTATAAAACACAACAAAAACAAAAGTAAAACTATTTCATGTTTTCTACAAAAACCCTACTTTTTTTTTTTTTTTAAAGATTTATTCATTTGTACATACAGAACTGAGGTACAGGCCAGAGGCTCAGGGGCGGTGAGAGGCTTCACCAGAGACAGAGTGGGGAGCAGAGCAGGTAGATCAATGAAGTACACTGCTGAGGGGAGCAGCGGGCGGGTCAGGAGAGGTCTGCCACACCATGTGGTCACCTCTGGGGTAGGCGGGAATCGAACTCATGCGGAAGTGGCTTTATCTTCTCGGTGCAGTGCTTTAACCCGCTGCGCCACCAGGGAGGGCCAAAAAAAACCCTACATTTTTAAGTAACACTCCCAAAGGCTGATTTTTAAATTTAAGTCTCCTGCATACTCAAACTCAGTTGCATCAATCCCACCAATACACACCAACACACACACATTCACACAACCACCTTTACAAGGATTTCATAAGTCATGAAGGCTAGTAATCACTTTCTGAGGCTGTTCGAAAGAACTTGGTCTTTTTAAACCTGTTGGCTTCCATAACATCCCAGAACTTTCATGTCAGAAAAGGAATATATGATTAGTTTTACATTGTTTAGTGGTTCCTGTATTAATATCTTAACACTACTGAAAAAAATTAAGATCTAAAGAATGATTCTACTTGAAATATTTAAATATTTGAATTGTATGTAATAAAGACCTAAATGCAATAGCTTCATTGTTTTTCCAACTATTTGATGATATTTTCAAGTCCAGTTCTCATGAAAACTGAATTGAAATTAGAAGCCTAGTATATCTGATAACCTAAATAAAATCTTTGTTGCATCGTGCAACAGCTTGCTGATAAAGAAATGGGAGTCATGGAGCAGGCTACATAATTCAAGATGATGCTGGAGAGCAAAATCTTGGCCTTTTTATTGATAAAACAATCATACAGTATCAATTGTAGGAGGAAGTAGGGGTAAGAAAAGGGAAATGGTGAATTGTCATCCATAGTATCAGGGATTGTGAGTCTGCCCTCCAAGTGTTCCTCATCTGCTTGATAACTTGGTATCGTCATGAGATCCAGCCCTAGTTCCCCAGTAAGGGTTCCAATCTTCTCAACGAGGTGTTTCACTGATCAACTTCTGGAGTACCTTGTCATGCATGGATCCTCATCCTCTCGGGCATTCCCCGTCATACCTCATGGTTTATGAGTCAGCAGTACGTTTATGCATCTATCATCAGACCCCCTCACCCCGGCATTCCTGGTCATATCTCATGATGTATACCCTTTTCAAGGTGATCCAGCTTTTTGCTCTTGATTTATTTGTAAGGTTTGGTTCCTATGACTGATTGACCAGTTACTGAAGGGCAGTTCTGACCTTGTATATACCTGCAGAACTGCAGGTAACAAAATGATAACCCAACCGGCCACTTAGAATTAGCAGACCCACAAATCCTTTCAATGTATTAATGAAAAAGCAGGAGAGAGAAAGCGATTCTTAGATCAAAAGATTAAGTTGGGAAACAGCTAGATAAGAACCTTATAATTTTGTCATCCTAAAGACATTTGCTAAGAAATATGACCTTGAGGATTAGATTGCACAGTTTCAGAATATAAGAAGACCCACCAACATTGGATAATATATTATCCAGCTTGATCCATGAAGCTGGGAATACAAAGGTTACACACCTAAATAAAATTAAAAAAAATAAAGTAATTCCATCACAATGGAAGCACACATACAATACTCATTTTTTTCTAACCTAATTATTAACAATAGGAGCAAGGGTAGTGAGGAGTTCCTTGAAAAGTGGGGAGCAATAGTGATTCTTCAACCAGTTTTTTTGCGGCCAAATATATATCATGTGATGGTCAGAAAATACTCGAGCAAAAAATTATGTTGAATGGTTCAGCACCAATATGCCCTGCCTCATACAACAAGCAAGGAAAATCTCTGGAGGAAACCAAGCTCTGTCCTATATATCAGACATTACAAGTGATCTCAACCTTTCTACAGATGTATATGAGGACGTTTCAGAACAGGAAATTACAGAGAAAGCCCTGATTTTTAAAAAAAAAAATATTTATTTATTTATACATACAGAACTGAGTTACAGGCCAAAAGTGCAAGGGCAGTGAGAGGCTTCACCAGAGACAGAGTAGGGAGCAGAACAAGCCAACTGACAAAGGGGAACAGCGGGCAGGTCAGAAGAGATCTGTCACGCCATGTGGATCGCCTCCAGGGCTGTGGATCGAACTCATGCTAAAGTGGTTTTAGCTTCTTAGTGCTGTGTTTTAACCTGCTGCACCACCAGGGAGGGCCGAAAGCCCTGATTTTAATGATATGCATAACTCCTTCTACTCTGTCTGTGAGGCTCCTTAAATTCCAAATCTCCATTTGGAGTTCCAATTTCTACTCTGCTTAATTCTGATGTAGAGTGCAGTGAGGTCAGGCTTTCTGCTGGAACAGCTATCTGGTTATCACCGAGTTTATTCATCTTTTTCTTTCTTACATTATTATGGACTGAATATTTGTGCCTTCCCAATTTGTGTGTTGAAGCCCCAGTACACAGTGAAATGGTATTTACAGATGGGCTCTTTGAGAAATAATTAGGGTTAGATCAGGTCATGTGAATGGACCCTCTAGATAAGATTAGTGGCCCTAAATGAAGACAAAAAGAAGGTGAAAAGCAAAGGCCAGTGAGAACATGGTGAAGCCATTTGCAAACCTGGAGAAGAGTTTTTAGAAGGCACGGACCCAGTAGACACCTCGATCCTAGGTTCCCCAGCAATAAGAACTGCAGAAAACCAATCTCTGCTATTTAAGTCACTTGGCCCATGTGTTTTGTCATGGAAGCTTGAGATGGCTAAGACATGTTAACCATATTTGATGTGTGTTTATAGTAAAGTAAGCATCTTAATACCGATCGCCTTAATGAATAATTGTTCATTGTCAATTTAATGATAAATAAGCAATGAAATTCCCACCCACTGGTGTAGAGCAAGTTTGTGTATTCTCTCTTATTGGGAACACAAATTGATATTTTTTTCTGTGAAAATCATATTGGTAATGTGCTTAAAAACAATTTTACTTGTTAATCCAGTCTTTCAGAATGTATCCTAAGGCTAGAATTAAAGATGGAAAAGATTCTCTTCTTGCTCTTGGTCCAGACAGTTTCCCCATTATATTCTGTTAAAACACACACTTGGCAATATCTAAAAGCATAAAACCAGCAGTAGCTTGGCACATAGCTATGTTTTATTTACTACCCAATATTGGGTAAGTTACTACATAATTAAATTATCTTTATGTGGACAGTTGCTCACTAATTCAATATGTGTATAGGAAATCTGGCTATATGCCAAATTCGTATCTTCAGTCCAGATAATTTCCCTCAAATACAGACAAATATGGCTTCTGTCTATTGGTCCTTTCAGTCTGAAATTCTAGTAAGCATCTCAACTTGATATGCCCTGAAATGATCCCTGCTTTTCCTACAACTTTCCATTGCACAGGCTGAAAATTTGGATCACTCTTCATTCTCATCTCTGATACTCCAAAACCCAATACAGTGTCTAATTTTGTGACTTCCACCCTTAGTTTTAAACCACGTCCACTACTACCAGACTCTATGGAACAACCAATGTCTCTCACCTGGATTAATGCAAAAGATTAAACTGACTCCTTTATCTATGCTTGCACCTATAGTTGATTTTCATCACAGTACCCAGTGTGATCGTCTTAAAACAAGTCAGAAGAGGTCACTTCTTATGTCAGAACCCTCTACAGCTCTCCACTCTCAGGATAAAAATCATGGTGCCCTTAGTGACCCTACAAGATCAGGATAGACACATCTGCTGTCTCCATCTCCCACAACTCTCCCTGACAAGACATTCAAAGCTACACTGTTTTGTTGATACTCCTTGACTATATTAAACACAGTAGTGCCTTAAGGTCATATACATCTTATTGCCTCTCTTACCATAATCCTCTCCCCTTGACTTCTACAGGATTTATTTCTGCATATCTTTTAAGTATCTGCTCTAGTGTCATTTCCTACCCTGTATATAATTGCATTCACTCTAAGCCTCTAAGCTCTCCTTTCCTGCATTTCTTTATATCCCTTTGTAATTTATACATCATTTTCATATACTGTATATTGTACTACGCATTTAGTTATTAATTGGCTATTTTCTGTTTCTTTTACTGACCAATCCACTGGTTGAACTTTTCTCCCCTCCCATCCCCTTTCCTCTCCTCTCTTCTCCTCTCCTCTCCTCTTTCTCCAACACAGGTTGTTACATTTGTGAATAAATGTACCATGCGTCAAGTTAAATATAGGTCTATTTGTTTTTCTACTTTATTAATATATGTGTGTGTGCACTAATACATGTGTAAGTGTGTATAAATGGCTTCATATTCTATTAAAAATGTTAGTGAAGAAAATAATTGGCATTCTAAAAAGTATTTTCAAAATTTACTTTCAATATAAATTTCTGTGTATGAAGCAATCACAGTCTCCCACCTCAAAAGGACAATATAGACTTTGGCAAGGAAGACATCTAAGGTTAGCATGGTGCTCTTACTTGAGAAACTTGGGCATCATTTTTCATTCAAGACACAAGAAAACCAAGGGATGGTGATAGAGGAAACCCCAAGAGTGATTAAGATTCACTTTTATCAGTATAAAAGAAATGGAACTCAGAAGCTATAATATTTTAGAAAAATAATGTGTCATATTTTATATGGCACATAAATATATGAAATGTATCATTATTATATATTATATAAAATGTAATATATTTTATATAAATATAAATTTTAATATTTAAGCAAATATTTGTTAATTATTTGTATTGCATTATCTTATAATTACATATTTATACTTATGTTATTTAATTTGCTTATTTATACTAGGTTCTTTTTTTCTTACATTTTAAAAGATCAGAATTATTAGGAAAAGGAGAAATTTTAAAAAAGAAGAAGTGGGAAGTCCTGGGGCAAGGATTTCTTTATATTAGGTTCCAAATTAAGAATGTTATGTCATAAAAGGATCCCATCTTTCTAGCCATTTATATTTATTTATTTATTTATTTTAAAGATTTATTTATGCATACAGAACTGGGGTGCAGGACAGAGGTGCAGGGGCCGTGAGAGGCTTCATTGAGACAGAGTGGGAAGAAGAACAGATAGATGGATGAAGTACACTGCTGAGAGGAGCAGCAAGCAGGTCAGGAGAGGTCTGCCACGCCATATGGGTCACCTCCAAGGCAGGGATGGAACTCATACTGAAGTGGCTTTAGCTTCTTAGTGCTGTGCTTTAACCCGCTGCTCCTCTAGGGAAGGCCCTAAATCTATTGTTTATTGCAATTATTTGTGAATCAGGGTATAAACAGAATAATTCAGAAAAATTTTATTTAGCCCTGCTAAAATAAGGTAGACTAGAACAAAATATCTCAATTTTCTAGAAGGTACAATAGCTCGAGAGTTCTATATAGGGAATGGTTTGTATTCTAGTGGGTTTTTAGCTAAAGGCAAGCCTAAGTTGAAAGTGGTAGAGACAAAATTTGGAATATCACACAAATTTATATATTGATCTAGAGGAAACTGCAGTGTTCTCAAGAGATACTGACAGAATTCTAGCAACCATAAAGTACTGAAAAGTATTTTACAGCTACTTTTATGGTAGCCCAAATTGATTAAATAGAGCACTGTCAAATCAATTCATGCTGTTAACTCTTAGACTACATTATCTTAATTTAAATTGTTGGTGAACCAGGCCATTCAGCAATTATAGAACTCCATGGTATATGATATATCATCTATAAGACTAGCTACCTGAAGAATGAAGGTAGAGGTGTAAAAGAAATTGACTGAATTCTCCATAAATTGAACACCACAAAATGATGATTCTATATTTGTAGGCAACTCAATGCGTATCTTTCTACCAAGGAAAGAATTATCTATCCATTAATATGCATAAAGGATCAGAAATGTAAGAATTATAGTTCTTATAACAGTAGTTAAGCTGAAGACATTAAAGAACACAGCTTTTTTAAGCTGAGAACAAAGGAGGACCTGGAGGGGAAGGAGAAAGTGTTATCTTTTATGTTCCTTAAGCCTATGCTCTCACTCTACTAAAAAAGCGATGGCTGCTTCCTCTAGTGACCTAAAGTAATATAGCTGACTAGTATCATGCAGATGTAGGCTTATCAGAAGACATGTCCTGTCTCAAAAACCCGTCATCCTTCTTAAAGCAATGTAATAGACTAACACTCTGGCCATTCTGCTTAACAAGTCTCATATAAATAATTGTAGACAGCTAGTAATAATTTGAATATTTTAGACAAAAAGTAAAATACTGCCAATATTTGCTACTTGAATTGTTTTAACTGTAAAGAAATATAAGGGATATATAGTGATGTTACAGATAGAAAAGTTGGGGACGTCCCTGGTGGTGCAGCAGATTAAAGCAGAGCACTAAAGCCATTCAGCATGAGTTCAACCCCTGCCCTGGAGATGACCCACATGGCGCAGCAGACCTCTCCTGACCCACCCACTGCTCTCCTCAGCAGTGTACTTCATCAGTTGGCTTATTCTGTTCCCCACTCTCTCTGGTGACTCCTCTTACTGCCCCTGCACTTCTGGCCCCTACCTCAGTTCTGTATGCATAAATAAATAAATCTTTAAAAAAATAAATAAAAGAAAAGTCAGTTATTTGAAAATTAGTATGACAATCATGCTGTTTTCTTTTTTGTTCTTTTTTTAAAACTCACTCTATTTTTATATTCTCTTTTGTTTATGCAAATCTTGATTCAGTTCTCTTATCACCTCCATCTCTTGTGATAGAATTTTTTGGTTTTTAATTTATAAAAAAAATTGCCACTAATCTAATTACTATATAGTTCTTATTAAATAATAATTAAACCATCTAAGTTTTTTCTCTTGGAAATTCTACATTGTCTCTCCGTGTGGTCTGCATTTGTTAATAGAAATTTCCACTACTTAATCATGTCTTCTTTCTTTTATATGTAAAAAGCTGAATCTTTTTTTTAAAGCCCGATTAATAGCATACCTACTCAAGTTTCCCTCATGGCAAATCTAGGCTACAGCAGTTTTCAATGTTTAGCTAGTAAGCTTTTAAAAAAATATTTTAAGGAGTTAAAATTATTCACTGTCTCAAATTTTTATATTTGACATCCTCAATTTATTTATGGAGTGTCAAAAGATGATATTTGGAAGCCTTATCAAGCTCTTCTTCTCTTCACTCAGGTGGTCTGGAGGTTCTTTGTTATTTAAAATTATGCAATCTGTCTTTTTCATAAATTTCTTTTGAATCTCCATCATTGAGACTGAAATCAGAGCTTTTGTTAGCTCTTTATGGATCTTTTTTTTTTTTTGCAAAATTTTGAAAGAGGTAAAGTCAACAGGATTAAAGTCTCTTGATGAAAACAAATTATCCAGATTATTTGAGATAATGGCCTTAAAGCAAATGGAAGTTATAGTAGTATATGTATTCAGACAAGGAAGTGTACTTCTAAATACCATTTCAATAAATGCATGAGTTTTGTTTCCATTCTGAAAGAATTCTTGCTAAAAAATTATAAACAATAAAAATAAACGTGCTCAGAACCATTTTGTAAGAAGTAACATGTTCAGGATCCATCAATTGGAAGAGCTGCCATTTCAAAGACAGAACTCTACTCTCATGATTGTCAGCTTTCTAGGATCTGTACAAGTGTTTCAAACCCTTCTATTTTACAAGTAAAAAAAAAAATCTATGTCAAACTAATAGGAAAATGAGGGAGAAGGGAACAGGAAAGCCTGGATTTATTCACATCAGCAGCAAGATCACTCACTTTGAAACCTGAAAAGACGAAAAGCAGAAGGTTCACAGAGAGGGTGTTTGCGGGTGTGTGGAGTCAAGGTGTAGTCAGAAGCTTGGATGGTCTTGTGGGCTAAGTTCCCTTTAAGCCCTTCAGAGGAAGCCCCCTCCTCTTAATGGGGCAAACACAGTGATTTATGATAATTTGCAGTTTTCCCCTAGCAGGACCAATGCTGTTTCCATTCTGGTTAAAAGATTTTTCAAACCTAAAGAGAACTCTTCAAGTCCTTAGTTTTATTTTCTGGTACTACTTCTTCTCTGGTATCGCAAACATAGGAATATACGTCCCATTCCGAAGAGCAGCTTCTGCCTCTGCAGCGCATCTGTCTCCTTGAGTCAGAATGTTGACGGTAGCTTAACAAGGTGTGTTTCTCTTGTTTACTGGGTTTTAGCTTTAGAGTGATTGAGCTGATTGAAGTGCCTCTCCATCACTGAAGATTTTACTTTTTACTGTAAGTTTTTATTTACTGCTTCTTCAGCATAAGCTTTGTAGGATTTTAGAGTGCTCCACACTTGAATTATATATCACTTTGGTATTTAAATCAATGAATTTAAATTACTGCAGAAGGATTACTTTCAATTTGCCTTCACTTAAGGAAGATGATATAATTAAGCATGTTTGTTTGATCAGGTCTAGCAAATGAACCTATACATCTATATTAGGTCTCTATGAGATGAGATAATTCTCCTGAGCATTTGAAGCCATTGAAAGAGGCTGTCAATTTTATGTCTAAGTCAGAAACAGTCTTCCTTCCCTCCCTTTATGCCAATTTCTTGCCTCCTCGCTCTCTCTCAGATTATATCTTCTCTTTCTATCTCCTTTCCAAGCCCTTCCCCCCTTCTTTTATTGCATATTCCTTGTGTGCCAGACATGAGACTAATGGAAATAAAATACTGACTGTATCAGCAGCTGATAAGACTTGCATTTCCAATCAAGGACCAGTTAAATTTGCTTTCAGTTCTTGTGCCCAAGGAACCTGCAGCTCGGTCAGAGAGGTCCCTAGATGTTCAAATGGAAGTTGATTTTAAAGAAAGGTCATTTACATACATAAACATATAAAAAATAAAGAAAGGTCAGTGCATTCTAAACTATGGAGAGGTTGAGATGAATGAGAATGAGAAACAGCTAACCTCTATGATAGCTCATATGTTTTTTATCACTAGAAGTTCAATTTGGGAATTGTAGATCTCACATGCTTTAACAGTGTCCTGTTTCACTGAAGCTCCTGGAATATATGTATGGATTATAAAATCTTCTTTTATGTCCTATTCTTCTAATTTTATCACCTGTGCAATATTTGTTTCTACTTGTTGATTTTTTTTCCTCCTCACCATAAGCTATAGTTTCCTACACTAAAAAAAAAAAAAAAATTACTTTATCTATGCATACAATAGTTTGGCTGTGGGCCAGAGATGCATGCAGGGGGTGGGGTGTGTGAGAATATTCACTAGAGACAGGCTGGAGCAGAACAGGTGGATTGACTAAAATACACTGCAGAGGGGAGCAGCAGGAAATACAGGTAAGATCTGCTGCACCATGTCGGTCACCTCTCTGTCCGGGAATTGAATTTGTGCTACAGTGGCTGCTGATAGCCTCGCACCCCAGGAAGGGCCCTATTTTCCTACTGCTTTCAATACCTGGTCATTTTTTATTGGCTACCACTGACTCTTGAGGGTTGGTTAAATTTGTATTCCTCTGTATGTTTTGGACTGCTCAGTAATGAACTTAATTGGAAACAATCCAATCCTTTTAAGGTTTGCTTTTAAGTTTTATTATATGATACCAGTGTTTCTTTAAAGTGTATGGTCGATTTTGCTCCAGTATTGAGATTTTTTTGTTGTTGCTCTGAGTACTCTACTCAGTGTATTATGAGGTTTCCCCATGTGTTGGGAACCCTAACTATTCTTAGCCCTTTGTGAACCCTGGTTGTCTTTTTGGTGGTTCTTTCTGAGCTTACCTTATCAGTTGAGGACAGAAGGAAACTCACAGAAATTATTCTATGCTCTCAACCCAGCAGCTGTCTGAGCAGCATTGTCTTCATCAAATCTTCATCTCCGCTCTATTCAGCACTTTGCTCTTTGAATATGTCCTGCAAGTTCTGGCCATCTTGCTCTCCTGCATCCCCTTACCTGAGGAGTGTTCTATTGGGTTCTCCCTCACTGTGCTGTGACCTGGGAATTGTCTTCAGGCAGTAATTGTGGGCAAGGAGTACATCATTTTCTCTCTCCTTATCTCAGGAATCTTGTGCTGAAATTGTTGTGCCATATATAATTTGTCCAAATGTTTTGTTTGTTTAAGTCAAGGAGGTATGTCCAATCCTATAGATCCATATTGGTCAAAAACCTCTATGTGTAATTCCAATACTTATCAGAAGGACTTTCCACTACAGTCATTTTCATAAACAAAGATCTGAAGCTCATCTATAACTTACTCAAAATCTTTTATTGAATACAAGTGAAGTCAATAGGCAAAACCTGATCTCTCATAGAGATGTCTATATTTATTCCACTCTTATGTTTGACCAGTCACTCTTGACCTTACAAGATACATTTCTTATGATTGGATGGAAGGAAGTTGATTTTCAATAATTCAGAAGGAAGTGGTGGGAACTTAAGACATTAAATACAGACATTTACTTTTTCATGAAATTTGGTAGTGAAGGAAGAAAGAGAAGGCAACCTGAAAGAAAGAAGAATGGGAATCTCAGAAGTGTGTTAAAACTGGGTGAATCATATGCATGTTGTCTCACTCTAACATAACAAAGCACAGCAGCATTATCCCACCTGCCAGAGCTGAAAAGACTCAAGGGGTGACAGGAATCTTATTTATGAAAAGTGTGTTAAAGAATGGGTGTGGGGGAGGTAAAACTTAAACATGTCTCAGAAATACAGAGCACACAGAGGCATAAAATGAATTAGGGAATTCACTTCTGTGGGTGGGTGACAGTGGGAGATCAGAAAGCTTCCACACTGTTTGCAGGGCAGTAAGAGGAGGAATACAGGTAAAATGCAGAATACTGTTCACTCACTTCCTAGATTTCATCTTAAGAAATATACCCATAAGATGAGCAGTGTGTGGCTAGGAATGACAGATTGGGGTGGCCAATTGATTTATCCCTTCCCTTCATAGACATACTATTTTCCAATATGTTTTGCTACCGTATCTTTGCAAAGGGACTTGGAGATTTGGGGTGGGAACCACTAGGGATATAACTATAAGGTGGCCAGTGTGTAATTGATAAATTTGTCTAAGAATAAATGAGCTTAGTTTCTCTATGCCATGGAAATCTGAAGGAGGAAAATCCCTTTTATCTCTGTTCTCTGTAATTCTCAGGAGAAATACTTCATCTTGCCTTCCCTTTGCAGATTTATATCTGTCATCCCTCCTCCAGACACACATCTTCACCCTCCTATAGAAAGTTAAAGATCTCTGAGCTGTGGGTAGAAATGAGGATTTAGTTCATTTTTCTTTCCTAAACTTTTACCTAATGTTTGGCTTACTACTGTTCAATAATACACACACACACACACTCATACACACTGGATTGTCATAATATAATTGTGAGAGTGTAAATTGCTCTTAAATAGGTTTGCTATGAACTCTATATTGCTTCAGTAGAAGAAGAAAATAAGACCTATTCAGCTGGAAGCCTCTTTAGTTTATTCTGAGTTTTTCCTTTCTTTATTTTTTGTTTGTTTGTTTGTTTATTTGTTTGTTAATCATAAGGCTGGGGTTCTGGGAAAATGTCTAGTCTTGGGAAATCATTTTCTACTGGTTTAGGAAAATCAGTTAATGTTTCCGGGCTATAGATTTTTCTTCTAGATAACAGAATAAATTAGCTGCCTTATTTACCTTAGACTACTGCCCGGCCTTTTTTGAGGAGTCCATGCTTGTTGCACAGCTGTCAACAAGGTCAGAAGTAGGGGTGAAGAGGGGAAGGAGGAGTAGCAAGGCCCTCTGTGGAGAGGAGGAGGTATATAATTTTATAACCCTGAATTTAATAAATATTAAACATGTTGGATCCAAAAATGGATTACTTGGTACAAAAGCCACATATTCAAAAAGTTGCTCATGCCTAATGTATCACTTAGACTGTTTTTTAAATGTTGGATGTTTGTGAAATGGAGCTTATAGCGACTCCAAAGAAATGGCATGTCTTTGCTACCTATTCCAATATCCAGCCATGCCGCTCCTTTGCAACTGTAGAAATGAGAATAAAATAGGTCAGTGTGTGTGGGGCTCAGTACAGTTAAGGTTCTACTGCAGCAATGCCCCTCAAAGCAAAAGGTACTTTAAAGTTGCAGTAGGAATGATACCCAATTCCACCTTCCCAGAGTATTATCCGGGAAGCCCTTGCCTAGAAAGAATACAGTTTAATATGAAGTACCAGTAGTCCCAGTTAGAGATGTGGACTAACTGAGATTTTGGCATAAGTGTGAGAAAGAATTATCTACAAAAAGATGTGACTCCTAGCTAGATACATTTTTACTTATGGGCAGGAAATATAGCATGATGCATAAAGGGGTAACAAATGCATATCAAATGCTGCCAAGGAAGTGAACCAAAATACAGTGCATTTTGGATTGGTGAGAACATATTCGTGACTTTGATTTCTGTAGAGATTATTTCACAGAGCAAGTGCACAATAAAAGAAATGCCAGTTCCACCCAAAAAAGCCAACATTATCCAATTATACATTTATATAAATGCCTCCTGCTTTAAACTTCATTTTAACTCTTATTTTGTCTTCAGCACACTGAAGTGTAATATATGTACTAGAGGTATATGTTTAGAGGTTGTTAAGGTAGAAAAGAGATTAAGCCACATAAAGTAGAACTATTTGCTTGTTAGAAAATTCTACTTAGGGGCCCTCCCTGGTAGCACAACCAGTTAAAGCATAGCATTATGAAACTAGCCATGGCAACTTCAGCACAAGCTCAATCCCTGACCAGGGGTGTGACCCACATAGTGCATCAGACCTCTCCTGACCTGCCTACTGCTCCCCTCAGCAGTGTACTTCAGTCAGTCTGCCTGTTCTGCTTCCCACTCTATGGTGAAGCCTCTCACTACCCCTGCATCTCTAGACTGTACCCTGGTTCTGTGTGCATAAATAAATAAATATTTTTAAAAGGAAAAGAATTCTACCTAATATGTTTCCTCTGAATATGTTCAAAAATTAGATATAACAATGTGAAAGCAAAAATTCCATATTTTGGGCACAGTTGTTCTATTTGGATTTTAATAAATTTAGGAGACTATTGACAAAAAGATGAACTGACATATTTAAGAAAAAATTGATTTTTTGATAATAAAATTATTGACTGCTGCCAGCTCTCCATTTTTCTTTGAATGCACAAGAAAAAAGAGTTCAGTAGGTTTATTCAGAATTGTAATTTTTAAACTGATGCTGAAGAAAAGATATGTTTGATAACTTGAAATTATTAATGAGTTTATCTAAATATTAAAAGCCATTGGGAAAAAAAGGACTAAGGAAGGTGCTCTTTAATAGAATTGCCAAAGGGTAAGAAATACATAATTAAAAATAAATCAAAGTTTAAGGTGGGGTTGGAATTGTCAAACTCTGAAGCGGCCACTTACTTCCTAAGCAGCACTTGTCTGCCATTTTTTCCCATGGAGCTTTAACCAAAAAAAAATTGAAATTTCTCATACAAGTAGACAAAATCTTAGAAATAATGGAGTTAGTTAACCAATCTAAAAAACACCTTACATATATGTGGCTCAGTGTACTTTCTTTGCAATGAGCTAAAAGGTAGAGAAATCCTTAGGAGAGAATTACAAGAAGATATGTCTGTTTAGAAAGGAAGATTAAGATTTTGGTTTATGAGGTCAAAGGTGCTAACCTTTAAAGGTGAGAGAGAGTCTAGGAAAGAACATCCATGTATGCCTGTGATATTGTGGAGCCAAGTTCAGATGCAACTGAGAAACGGAGAAAAAGCTCAAAGATCACAAAAGTTAGAGCTGATTCTAATAGAGGAGCTCAAACATATGCTTTATACAAACCATATGTAAAAAAGGAAAATAAGCATAAAATTTAAGGGACCATGCTTCATTTATTTTTGTTATATAACAAACGAGCCCACATGATTTATTTTGCTCCCAGATTTGTAAAGTGGGTAGAGTATGTTCCATATGGTGTTTCAGTCAGGAAATTTGGATGGGGATAGAAAATTCAATTTTAAAATGGCCTTTCTCACATAATGATATGCTGGTACTAAATTTTGGGGATCAGCAGATCAGGGACCCCTGTTCTATCCATATGGACTTTGTGAGAATACTTCGGTTTCCTTAAAACATGAATTCTGAACTGCTAGAGTGTTTAAAACTAAGAACAAACTGACAATCTTAAATCTTCAGCTACAAACTTGGCAGAGTTATTTTTACTATATTGTTCAAATATAAGTCAGAGTCTGCCCAAACTTAAGGCAGAAGACAGTAAAGCCACATCTCAATGAAGAATATGTCCTCTTAGGTCTACCTCAGCCAGAGACCATGGTAATCATTGAGATCACCAGAAGCAGAGCCTTCTGAAATAGACAGTGGTTTAGAAGCTAGAAAATATTTCTTGAGGCCAAAACTGTAGGACATACTTTGTAAACTAGATTATTCGTGCAGGAAGTAGACATTTTCAGAGTAGAGATGGAATATATCTATGCACATAATTTGAGAAAATTGAGGAACAAAGCTGTCATTGTATTAAAATGTTTCTGAATCTAATAATAACCACTTCATACCTTCATTTGCGCTACTGCTAAGAATCCATATTAGTAAAAATCCAATTTAGCTGGTATATGTAGTTCTTTTCCCTACTGTTTTTCTTGAGAACTACACATATACTCTTATAAACAGTCTTCTTAAGTATAATACCTAACGATGGAAAAAGAACCAAAATAATACTGATAAGACATCCAATGTGTTGATGGTGATTAAAAAAAAAAAAGTAATGGAATAAGTACTAAATGGAAAATAAAAGTAAATGCTTTGAATTCTAGATGCTTACGGTTAAGTCATGATTACTAAGTATCTATTAGTCACCCACACTGCAGTATGAGCTAGGAATGTAAACTTGGAAAATGTTGCGGTCTATCTACAAGGTGTTTTTCTGTAAATGTTAGAGACAATGGAACATTTAATTTAAATACATATTAAAGTGAGCAAAGGTATATAATGTACAAATGTTTGAGTAGAAATTCTGGGCATTGAGAGTTAGGGCTCATGGCAAGGAAATACGAACAGCCATAAAAATGAATGAAGAAAACTTTGATATGTTATTTTGTTACCATGAACCAGTGACTATTCTGGTGGAGGAGAAACATGCATAAGAAATATGTGGGGAAAAATTTTGTAACAGGAAACGCTGAGCAAATTCAAAGTTACCAAATAAGGATTTCTTAAAAATGAATAATAAAGCTCATTTGACCAAAGACATGTTTATGTGTGTGTTAATAGCCTCACTCAAAGTTGAGAATGAAAGATAGGTTCAAATACTTATTTTACTTTGAGAGAAGAGCCAAAGAAATGCAAACTGCTAAGAAACAGATATCAGCAAAGAATTCAATGAAATATGTAATAGTTGCTGACAAGCTTAAGCCATTAAAGAGGCAAGATGTGCAGCGGGAGTTCAATTTTATTCCAACTGACAGATAAATCCTGTTTTAAAAATAGGTTTTTATGTGATCTGAGAAATGATCAGAAGAAAATTCTGAGTATGCAAACAACTGTGATAAATCATCTGCATATAGAGAAACAATTTATCACATAGTGCCAGTTTAAATAGCTCGTGAAGAATTGAATTCAGATAAGAAACATGGAGCTCAACTAAAGTTTAGAGTAGGTGAGAAAAAAGGCAGACTAGTTAAAGCCTGGTTCCAGTTCATGGTCAGTGAGGGAAGTATCTTGTTTTCATAGTCAGAACACAGAGCTAAGCTTTCTCGTTCACTCTTCACCCTTATTAGTTGTGCAAGCTTGGAAAGAAATGCAAATGGCCCTGACTTGCCAAATGACATGCAAAAGCTACATGCTTTGGCAAAGAGAAATGTAGGATTTGAGTATATAATGTCATGTTTAAACAAGTTACCGGTTCTTATATGTAATTGTTGAAGAATTGCTTATCTTTAAACAGTATCTATTTCTATAAAGTGTTTAAATTATTCAGTTAAATTTACATTTACAATGTTTTGTATTTTTATGACATTTTCAAGTTGCATAGTTTTTCCAGGTCTTTTGCCTTTGCAAATCAATATTTCATCAAATAAAACAAGCTATTTCAAAGAAATAAAAATTATGTCTTTAACTAATGCAGAGGTGGAATCAAATATTTATTAAAAAGAAAGATGAAAATTTTATTTTGAATACTATAACTTCAATTTCTATAGAAATCAGTTTACAGAATATTAGCTACAAAACTTTTGAGATTAAAATCTGTATTATAACTATAAACATTCAGCCTAACTGCCAACTTGCCCATTATTACTTTTTTAAATTGACTTATTTCCCATAGACTGCTGGGTACACATACAAAGTTATAAATACCATAGTAAAAGTAATTTAATAATTAGAATTTAAAAGTCTGCAATTGAATTAGTAAAAGGTTAGACACATAATCTAGATATTATTAGCAATAATAAAACTTTGGTTTGGGCAGCTCAAGAAGTGAATAATATGTGCATTGAAATACTAGGTCTTCTATATGGCAGAGACACTTTGTGGTCCAACTTCCCTGGACCTAACTTTTTTTTTAAGATTTATTATTCATTTATGCATAAATGAACTGAGGTACAGGCCAGAGTTGTGGGGGACAAGAGGACTTATTACAGAGTGGGGAGCAGAACAGCAAATCTGCTGAAGTATACTGCAGAGGGGAGCAGTGGGTCAGACAGGAGAGGTTTGCTGCACCATATGGGTCAGCTCCCTGGCTGGGGATTAAACTGATGCAGCAGTGGCTTGCGATAGCTTGATAGTGTAGCAACTTTAACCCCTGCACCACTAGGGAGTCCTACTGCCCCTAATATTCTGCTAACTCCCATCTTCCTCCACAGAACCAAGAATGCTAGATTGTTTCACCTTTCTAAGCATACAATCCTGGAAAACACAACCAGAGGGAAAAGCCTCTGGTGATTTTCTGGAAAAAGATTTTCTCAAAAACACAAGAAAAAATGCCATCTTCATCTTTCCTGAATATGGTCATGGTTCATATGTCTCATGGTGCAAACATATGTGACACAAGGAGAAGAATCTTGGCCATGTTTAGTGCGCTGATCGAACAATGGAAGCACACAAGTCATTGATTATACTTCTGAGTTGTTGAAAACATATCTGCACTACCATCTGCTTCCAGAAGTAGTACTTGTAATGTGAATAACCTTATTTTCTAAGCCAGTTTTGGTTGGAAATCCTGATACTTGAAATGACTGGTCTCCTAATAACATATATTTCTATAAATGTGCAACTAAAGTGGAAATAATTTCCATGGAGTCTCTTTATTTCTCTGATGGAGAAATTCTGATTTTATTAAATGAAGATGTATACTTGGGACATTTTGCAAGGCCTTGGAGTAAGCACACTACTTTCCATATGCTCCACCTTCCTTATCAGAAAACTACTCTAGGGCATAGCATTATGAAGCTAGCCATAGCCATTTCAGCATGGGTTCGATCCCGGGCCAGGGAGGTGACCCACATGGCACAACAGACCTCTCCTGTCTCACTTGCTCTCCCCTCAGCAGTGTACTTCGATGATCTGCCTGTTCTGCTCCCCACTCTGTCTCTGGTGAATCCTCTCACCACCCCTACACCTCTGACCTGTACCCCAGTTCTGTATGAATAAATAAATTAATTAAAAAAAAAACATTCTGGGCCCTCCCTGGTGGCGCAGCGGGTTAAAGCACAGCACAAAGAAGCTTAAACCACTTCCACATGAGTTCGATCCCCGCCTGCCCCGGAGGAGATCCACATGGCGAGGCAGACCTCTCCTGACCCACCCACTGCTCTCCTCAGCAGTGTACTTCATCGATTTGCCTGTTCTATATCCCACTCTGTCTCTGGTGAATCCTCTCACCCTCCGCATCTCTGGCCTGTACCCCAGTTCTGTACAAATAAATAAATAAATCTTTAAAAAAAAAACCATTCTACTTTGCCCACCTGGAATTTGTAATTGTAATTGTGACAATAATTAAGTGTGATGATACGGAGATAAAGGTCTTCATAGTGTCCTCAGATTCAATTGTGCTATTAACTTCATGGGAATTTACTACAATGAAGAGGTGACTCATTAACTACTCTGTGCTTCAGTTTCCTCGACTGAAATATGATATTACTTCTAGAAATATGATGAAATCATAGATAAATTAGCCACCAAATCATCACACTACTACACAAACTCAATGGACTTCTAAGAAACAGCAGCCCCGATAGGTACAAGAACAGGATCTGTCACTTTCATTGCATCCGAAAGAGGTTACAAATATCTCTTGCAACATGGAATACTACTTGAAATCCCTCATAAGGTTGTGATTTTTTTAAAGCTCAAAATTTCATACACTTTTGATACACTTATTCCTATGTCATCGGTGGAGTGTTATAAATCTGGAATTGTCTCTCATTTAAGATCACTGCCCTCATGCAGATAAAGAGACTAAGGTCTAAAAAAATCTGCTCTTGAACTTGAATTCAAAGTTATTTCTGCATTTCTTATTGCTATTGGAAAAGAAAATAAATTGTCTTTAGATTACTATCTAAGAATAAAATGAAGAGGTCCAGGAAGTCACTAAGGTAATACCAGTCTTAAAGCAGAGGAGAAAATAAATCCTCTTGTTTTGAATGAGATCATAACTCCTTAATGTAACTTCTTTCTGTTCTCTTGCTAATTCTCTCAAAACTTCCACATATGCTCAAGTAATCAAGTTGTATCATCTGAATATCTCACCCATCCTGTGCAATCAGTGTAGGTGATTGGCACAATCTGATGAAAGAAGCAATCGTTGATTAATCTGAAGGAATATGATCTGTAATCTCATTGAATAGACTCCAATCTTTGCAATACACTGAGGAACTTTGCCTACTCTTTGGAATTCATATATCTTAGATATACGGTGAACAATGCATAAGAGTGCTAAGAAATACAAGAGGACTACAACAAGGTATCTAAAGTAATTGGTTGTAACTGAGGGTCAACAGGTTGGCAGGATGGAGAGAGTAATGAGAAAACTATGTTGTTAAGGGAAACCAAATGTGTGGCATGTTGTCAAACAATACCCAGTAGCCAAAACAACTGGCTTTTGATGCTAACAAGACTTGCCTGGACATCAAAGATATATTTTTTTCAATCATATTTGAGCTAACCAAATTTCTAAAGATCAGATCATCTTTAGCTAGCATGACATTTTATATCTGAAGCACTTAGTCTAATAACACAATGGTTGCAAAGATAGATTATAAGGTTATAACTTCAGTAGTCAGTAAGTGCAGTAATATATTCTTCTGATAAGCAAATACCTTATATAACACCTAGTGCATGTTTACTGAAAAACATAGATGAATTAAGGCAGGTGTGTGTGTAATAAGTTAAATAACATCTCTGTGGCCAGAAGAAAATTTAGTGTTTATTAGAAAAAGTTGATTTAGAAAAATAACAGTAGGAGTTTGTCATGATGGGTACAGAAAAGAATAACATTATAGACTTAGTATGTTGTAACCTAAGACTCAGAATTACAGGTATAGAATTGTATTTATGTTTGGCACAAAGCCTGCCCCAGCAGGTGCAGCCTAAGTATTTTGCAAGTGAGCATAGGGATACCCTGGTGCCTTTCTACCTACCTTTACCAAGGTGGTAATTATTTTCAGTCATTTGTCCATGGGAACTGTCCTCATTACTAACATATTGGGAATTTGCTTAGTTAGCTTTTAGAAAGCTATCTGTTCATAAAATCATACATTCATGGCATTCAGACACATTGGGTGAATATGTGAAAATCTGTGTTATTTTCTGGAAAGCTTTCTGACTCAAAATGTTTCCTGGGAATAAGTAACATTTGAATGAAAGGAAATTGCTAGAAATGCAAGTTACCAGTTTTTTGTTTGTTTGTTTGTTTGTTTTTTAAAGATGTATTTATTTGGGGCCCTCCCTGGTGGTGCCCAGGTTTAAAGCACAGCACTAAGAAGCTAAAGCCACTTCAACATGAGTTTGATCCCCAGCCCCGGAGGTGATCCACATCATGGTGGGGCAGACCTCACCTAACCCACCCGCTGCTTCCCTCAGCAGTGTACATTGTCAGTCAGCCTGTTCTGCTCCCCTCTCTCTCTGGTGAATCCTCTCACCGTCCCTGTATCTATGGCCTGTACCCCAGTTCTGTATGCATAAAAAATTATTTATGTATACAGAACTGGAGTATAAGCCAGAGGCGCAAAGGCCATGAGAGGATTCACCAGAGACAGAGCTGGGAGCAGAACAGGCAGATTGTTGAAGTACACTGCTGAGGGGAGCAGCGGGCAGATTAGGAGAGGTCTACTGCACCATGTGGGTCACCTCCGGGGTGACGGAGCAAACTCACACTGACCTGGCTGCGCTAGTTTGCAGTGCTATGCCTTAACCCGTTGCACCACAAAGGAAAGCCCAGAATCAGTGTTTTAACAAGATTCCTGGATAATTCATATGAATATATTCAATAGTTACAAAGAAAGCATACTTAAAGCTTTCTAGGACTTTCTAGTTCAATCAGGGAGATAAAATACATGTACAAACAATTATACTGCAATATCAGTGCCTGATTGACACATATCCATAGGTGGCATGATTTGGCACAGCCTTTGATGTCATACTAACCCAAATTTAAAAAGAAAAATCTCATATGTTTTCCTGTGTGAAAGTGAAAAGGCTAATTTTTCCTTTGTTTGACTGCTTAGTAATTATAAATAACCCTTTTAGGTGCTTTAGCACAATACCTGCAGTGGAATAAACACAGATTAAGTAATGATTAATAGTTTGGAAATTAAAATCATCACTGTTTGCAATCAAATTAGCTGTTTTAGAAAAATCATTGTTTCATGTAAAGGTACCATTTCTTTGTATCTGATATATAAAACTTGAATAAAAAGTCTCAAGAACATATCAGGAAGGAGATACTCAACGTGCTAATCATGATTTTCAATTGTGGGAAGCTCAGTTTCTTACCCATGTAGATACTACTTGAGAGTCAAGGACTTTACATGTTAGAACATCCATCATGCAATTTAGACCTGACCTTCAATTTAGACCAATCATCCATCTGCAAATTTAATAACAGCATAAACTGGATGGCTTTTTTCAATGCATTACTAATGTTAGAGTTTCAAAATCCCTTTAAAACAAAAACCTTTTCAGTAAAACAAGCAACCTCTTATAGTTCCTTTATTTAGCTTAAAATTATCACTAACTGGCTTGGTATTATTACTGTTGGAAGCACAGTGGGGCTTTATAAAGACTGAAATTCAATCATGGGTGTTAACAGTGAACTGAAAATACAAATCATTAACCTAAGAATTTGTTGTGATTTAACGATTTTTTCTTGGTAAAATAGAGAGTTCTGTATGTTAGGCATTATTTGAAGAAATTGTAGCTGAGTAAGATATTTCATCTAACTTATCTAGATGATCAAACCTATGGGGTATCTGCCTTCTTTTGCACAAAGTAACTTTGTTTTGTATGCACACACAAATTTACTGTTTTGAGACTTTGCAAAGCCTTGTTCTCTTTTAGACCAATGGGATTTGTAGCCTTCATTATGATTATTGTAATGTTTATGCTTGAATGTCTCATCATACACTGGACTTTTATTACATTTTAGGATATAAAGCAACAGAAACTTTCCGCTCTCTCATGCTAGGAACCCTAAAAATAAGTGTCCAACTTCAGCTGATGAAACAGTGACTGATCCTCAGCACTTATTTCATTGCATCTTTGCTAAATTTTTAGTTGAAGCACAATAGTTAATGCTCATTGAGGAATCATCCAAATACAGACAACAATGGGAGGTCTACCCAGGGAGAAATGTGAGCACTGTTATTTATTGCTCCAGCCTTCCCTTCCTTCCCTAATGTTCTGTCCAACTGAAATGAAGATGTCTTCAGACAGGATGTAGATGGAGAAAGAGGATTTAAAGCATCTTCATCAAATAATCCTTGGTTTTCAGGCTTGTGTATTTTCATCAATATACTTTTCTCTTCCCCCATCTTTTGAGAGTCTGAGAAAGGAGACTTTCAGGGCTCCTGTCTGGCTTCTGCCTGGCTATCCAAGACAGTGGAAATTTTGCAGTAGAGACAGACAGACCTGCAATTGGTGCTGCTGAAATCTTTTAAGTTTTGAAGTGTGGTAAATGCCACAAAGCAAGAATTTTCACATTGTGTTTCATGAGCTGTTAATTATATATGTAATTATGTATAATACATATACATATATAATATAATTATAATATATATAATTATAATTATGTTTTTAAATTGAGCTATAAACAGTTTGGTCATTTTTTAGCAAACAATGATAAAATGATTTGTTCCCAATTATTTCACAAATTCTATTATATGTAAGAATTCAGTTTTCACCAACACACTATCAAAAGTTTAAAAGTGGTAACTTTGATGTCCAGGACTGCATGGAGCAGTTTATTTCCCATAATACTCAGCTGACAGGTTGTTCCTTATCAAACAAATTGTTTTCCCACATTTTGAATGTGATATACTTGACTTGCTAAACTGGCTCTTTCATTGTTTTTGTTGCTTTATGTTCTCAATTATAGTAAGAAGCAGTGTTCAGAATGGCACATTAAAGCATAAACTTAGCAATAAGCATAATGAAGTCCACAAATCCTATTCATTTAAAAGAGAACATGGATTTATAAATGCTCAAAAAATGAATCTGCAAGTAGAATGACTTTATACAAAACAAAAGGTAGCAGAATATACATATACAACTGGAAAGTAGGGTGTTTGTTTTGAAAACAGCCACTGTGCTCCTTGTCCCTGCTGTTTTGTCTTTAAAAGTTTTGCCAGTGTCTTGAAGATTCTTTCCTGACATTGTGAATAAAGTATAATACCCTTTTGTTAGGTCAGTCGATTTTGCTGAGCAAATGCAGAGTAATGCTGTCCATGATGAATTTGATAGATACAGTCACTGATGGCGGAGAGCATAACACATCTACAAAGGCATCACTTAAAGAAGTTAGCTATTTGCTACACAGTCGCTTACAAAATGACATCTTTGAACATCTAATAGTGTTTTGTTTTTTTTTTAAAGATTTATTTATTTGTGCATACAGAACTGGGGTACAGGCCAGAGGCTCAGGGGCGGCGAGAGGCTTCACCAGAGACAGAGTGGGGAGCAGAACAGGCAGATCGACAAAGTACATTGCTGAGGGGAGCAGCGGGCTGGTCAGGAGAGGTCTGCCACGCCATGTGGTCACCTCCGGGGCAGGCAGGAATCGAACTCATGCGGAAGCGGCTTTAGATTCTCATTGCTGTGCTTTAACCCGCTGCACCACCAGGGAGGGCCCATCTAATAATGTTTTAATAGGAAATTCAAGTACACACTTTGTGCAGACTTGCAGATATTTAAACTTACATTTTGCTAAAGCTGCAACATATAATATAGATGCATTCTCTGAGTACCTATGGTGAGTACGTATTTATTATTTTTAAGCCTTTACGTAGCTGTATAGTTTTATTGGAGTTGAGGCAAGTGGAATGGCGATGCAGAGGATGCTGTGGCTGAAGAAATGTTTGCACCGGACTCCAGTCCACACACTGCTTTAATCACAGGAAAACAGTTGAAAGATAACAAAACACTATCCTTGCACTTTATCAAAGAAAATAGTCCAAGTTGTAAATACAGTTCAATCATAACTGTACAGTGGTTACCATTTTCACTGTATTCTTTGGAGAAATTGTCACTGAACCAAAGACATCGCTTTTCCATTTTAAATAATCCAACATCAAATGGGCTAGATATTCAAATAAGAACTATTAATAATAGATGATTAAATTTTTCATAAGGACACTCGTTATGTTAATAAAAACAACTTATATAATTTTTAACACATTGTGTGAGTTGACTTATATTATTTTTAACACATTGTGTGAGTTCAATGATATAATTGGTTTCTTGAAGAATTTTTACCTATTGACAATGAAATATATATTTTCAGTGCTGTAGATGATATATTTAGGCTTCTAGGCATACAAACATTTGGCAAGTTACAAAATTGCTGAAAAAGATAATCTCTTCTAGATTATGATAGTTGTTTTCATTCAATGGTGAATCACACCTGAGTGTTGAGAGAAAAACTGTGATGAACTTCTTTCTAGTCTAAATACAGTAAGTAGGTGGATTAGGAATCTGTTTCCCTTTCTCCCCCCAAATTGGATCATATTAACTTCCCAGTTTTTGAGTAAAAGAGACTTTCAATTTAGCTTATAATGGAGCCCAGGAAGGGTTTTATGTATGAAAGTCTTTTATTTATATTGATCTTAATATAGAAATAACACAGCCATCACACTGTTGTTCTCCTGCCAGACTACACCTAATCACAAAGTTTACTAGTACACTCATCTTAAGTAAGGAATAATGAAAGAAACTAAGAGAATCAGAGTCAGGCCACTCACCTTGAAATCCTATAAAGGCAGTTTACAGTATATAAATATCATAAAGGTAGTTTACAGTATATAAATAATATATCTCTAAAAGGGAAGAATCAATGTCATTATTATTTGATTATACTTAAAACTGTTTGCAACCTTGATTGTTCTCAGATCTGTGCACAGAAATCATACTGGCAGTCCTGCATTTGACTTAATGTTTTCTCTGTCATGTGACTCCCAATTCCTTTCCTTATTACCATATATTACTGGGTACCCTTTAGTAATATTCTAGCAAAGGGCATAATAAAAATAACATCTTGAAAATTTAAACACATGGAGATTTTTTTTATTCCCTATCCATTCTCAATGGTTGACTAAAAATAGAATTCAAGGTGAAAGTATTTTTTTCTTTGAATTATTAAGTATTACCCAGATTTTTTCAGGATCCAATATAACTATTTCCCTGGAATAAGTATATTTTTGAGGTTATAAAATATATTTTCCCTACTTAATATACTTTGTTTTCCCATTCTCTATATGTCCTTTGATCCTTTCTCCCTTCCTCTTCCTTCTTAACCTAAAATACCTCATTTGGTTTGTTATTGTCCACTAACTTTTGTAAACATTAAACATGGTTGAATTGCCTTTGATATAGATGTCCAATATTTGTCTTTGTCCTTCTCACTTTATTAATATGAGTTTACTATATAATTTCTACAAGTTCTTTCCATTTTGGTGTGAATGACAATATTTCATCTTTCCTATGTCTGACAATATTCCATTAGTGAATATATCACATCTTCTTAAATCTAATCTTCTATCAGTAGGCACTTGGCTTGTTTCCATTTACTTGTTTCCATTTAATTGTTGTAATTAATGATGCAATAAATATTGCAAATTATATAAATTTTTGAGTTGATGACTTTTTGGTTTTTGGATAAATGTCAAATGAGGGCTTGCTAGGTCACATGATATTTTCATTTTTAGCTTTTAGGTAAATCTAGGTTACTTTCCAAAATGTCTCTACTCATGTGCAGAACATAAATACCCAAAAAACAATTGCATGAAAACAATAAAAGGAATAAAAGTTGAACTCAACAAAAAGAAGAAAATGGTTGCCAGGCGGACTAAGGGAAACAGTAGAGGGGTTGGGGTTGGAGGAAGATGGAGTATCAAATAGGTATGCTGGTAGAGGAAAAAATCAAAATCAAAACAAAACAAAACACATATATCTTGAGTTTTACCTTACAGTAATTTTTTATAATGAATTCTGTCTTTTTTTTGTTAAATATATATACAGCTTTTAAAATTACATCTAAAGTTAGTTAAAGTGACTTTTGGTGTTTTGTACTTTCTACAAAATTTATTTTATCTAAGTGTTCCAGTTTGATGGAATTCAGTTCATACCATGCTTACATGATTTGTGTTTTAGTTCCTGAAGTCTTGCAGCAATTTCCTAATGATTCTGTTTCCAACTCCCTTCCTACTTTCAGGCTTATTCTGCTAGTTTTGGCTAGCAGATTATAATGTGTCCTGGTTTGGGTCATTTTGTTTGTCCTCTTTGACTTTGTTGTATTTCTTGAATGTATAGATTTGTGACTTTCATCAAAGTTGCAGATTTTCACCATTATTTCTTCAAATGTCCTCTCTTCCCTAGAGAGAATAATACCTGTGCTTCTTCACAGGCAGTTTCAGTTATTTTTTTACATAAATGGGCCATGATTTATTGTTTCTTTGGCTCACTTACTTTTTGTTAAGAATTGGACATTTTACTGTGGAAGTCAGATTCTCCAGTTTAACCAAAATATGTTGCTGTTATTTGCTGTGGTATGTTGTTGTTTGTTTAGTTGCTTTTTGAGACTATTTTTGTGAAGACTATGTGCTTGTGTATAATGCATGTTTTCAAAAGTACATGTTCATTTACATTAGTGATTTGATAGAGATTTCTTTGAACACTTAGAACTGAAATAAGAAGAAACAGGAGATGGAAGGGAAACAGAAGAGGAAAGAAAAGGAAAATAAATGCTCTCCAGGGTTTTTGTTGACTGGTTCTTTCAAGGTTTAGCCAAGCTGTTTATAAATCTGATTTAGTGTTCAGGTTTTGATTGTGGTTGAGTTAAAAGATCAGCTAGGCCCTCCCTGGTGGCGCAGCAGGTTAAAGCACAGCACTGAGAATCTAAAGCCGCTTCCGCATGAGTTCGATTCCCGCCTGCCCGGGAGGTGACCACATGGCGTGGCAGACCTCTCCTGGGCTGCCCGCTGCTCCCCTCAGCAGTGTACTTTGTGGATCTGCCTGTTTTGTTCCCCACTCTGTCTCTGGTGACGCCTCTCGCTGCCCCTTAGAGTCTTCTCAAGTATTTTCTTGTTCAGAACAGGAACATCTATTTATGAATTCTTTAGTGTATGTGGGAGTTTTTATTCCTCCAAAGTCTCTTATTCTCCAGCTTTTCTTTCATATGTAGTTTTTGGCATGTTTGTTCTATCTTGAATATTATTTATTTATTTGACATAGACAGGAGCAGTATGCTTATCTATTTGCCTTCAAATGTGTTGCAAGGCTATTTCTCTACTCTTAAAGAGCCCCAAAGTAGGTAAAGCAAACTTAACCAGCTCTGGTCATACTCATCCAGGCATATCAGACTGACAAATCCAGTTCTTTAAGATAATTTCAAACTGCTTCCTCCTCAATCATGTATCTGCATGGGATCAAGGATTGCTTTCATCAAGAATAAGTTAAAATATCACAAAAATTTCTTACTGTTATTTATCTTCATTAAACATTCACATGGCTACTATAAACCTTTGACTCTCAGAATTCTTGTAAGATTGACTCTGACAGATTTTTCAGGTTATTCCATATTTTGGGGCAAGGATGGAATTTCCTGCTATATCCTTTTCACTGACATCACTTGGGTGATGACTAGTCCGTATGCTGCTGGAATTTCTTCATGAGTTTTGAATTTAAAGATTGTTTTTCACCTCTACTCATGGGTAAGAGTGACTAATAATTTTATTATGTAGTACTGCTTTTACCTATTTTTCATGTAATAGCCTTTCTCTGACTGCCATAGATGAACTAGATCTGAAATAATGTTATCTCAATTACTATGTAAATATGTGGTATTCATATATTGCATTTTTACATAATTTCTCATGTCTATTGTGCTTTTCATACCGCAGTCATTCAATCTTAAAAAAAAAAAAGAGAAAAACCTCAAGGATATAAAATAGGCAATTTATTTCTAATCTTTGATTTTTCCAGGTGGTTTTGTTGATCTGGATTGGACTTAATTACATGTGTGGGTAGCAGCTGGTTGTTGCTGAATGTTGAATGGCCTTGACAATTGGGACAACCTGACTGTGCACTATATGTCTCCCTTTCTCTTTGAAGTGGTCACACACACACAAATACATGCATGCACACATGTATGTATATAAGTATGCATGTGTGTAAACATTACATTCACATGTGTGTGCATGTGTGCAACACTATGATCTTTTCTTAAGTAAATTTTGATAGAATTGGATGCAGGTAAAATAAGAGGACAAAGAATGTACTAAGAAGTAGGTTGGGATTAAGGGGAGCACTAGGAGGAAGCAGTACAGAAGTAATAGAAAAAATGATAACTTCATTATTTTATTAATGATAAAATAATTTTAAGTTCATCGATGTACATTCTGTCCAGTTAGAAAGTCCACACATGTCTGACACATTTTATTCATTCTCCTGGTTTTACAAAGTTTAGCTGACATCAAGAAGAACTATACAAAATAGGGAGACTCCAAGCACTGGTCTTCTAATTCCAATCTTTCCCCCTTTTCAGGTTCATTCAAGTGTCAAAGAACATCTTAAAGTTGTATTTCATGAGCAGCTTGAATTATCACATATTGGTAGCCATTATCTCATGCTCAGGATAAGTCCTCTTCCTGAGAACATCCTTTTGAATACCCACTTTTCTTATATATTTGATTTATATTTGTGTCATATGTTACTTGTACTATTTATAGCCCACTATTCTTGCAAACTATGGACCAGGAGCCAACCTCACCATCTGCCTGCTTTTCAAAATAATCTTTTATTAGAGTAGGATCATAGGATCACATCCCACATATATTGTCTATGCCTGCTTCAGGTCAATACCAGCAGTGTTGAATAGTTGTAATATAAAGACCATATAACCCAGACCTTAAATATGTATTTATGTATGTGTGTATGTGTGTATGTGTATATGTATGTAGATACACACAGACATATAGATACCCACATATCTTATATAGAAGCTTGTACTAGTGTATAAGTTGTTTAAGGTCAAAGATTTAATAAGTTTTTTTTTCCAAAAGCTTAATGAACGAGTTGACTCAGGTTTAATACCATCTGATATTTTTATAGTGAATTTATTCATCCATCTATAATTACCCTTAGGATACTTTGACCAGGAATGTCACTCATACTTAAACAATCTTCAGTCAAGTTAAAACATAGTTGGGAAATTATGAGCAGTTATGCATGAATCAGAGGTGTTATCGTATTTACTGCTGGTTTAGTAAACTAAGCCTGGTAAGTTCTCCTAAGATTGAAGCAACACATTTTGACAATTTCCAATTAGCAATCACAAACTGATTTTCCAAAAAATGTATGTTCTACCATGGCAGAGTTGAGTTATTCTAAGTCATAGTGACTCTGTCTGCTCACACATAAGACCTAATATAAGGATAGTCTCCTAAAGCACATTCCAATTCAGCCTTATCATTAAAAGCACCTTGGGGCACACACAAAACTGGATGGTCACTCTCTCGGGTCTTTTTATCAGTTATAAGGCAATGATTTTTAAATGCATAAATTTTGTAGTAAGAGAGCAATGTGAAACCTGCATGTTTTGGGAAATTTTAAAATTAATAGGCAGTTTTGTAGATGATAATAGACAGAGTTCAGGATCATTACATATTCAGTCACATCCAGGACCTGTCATCTGTAAGATTAAAGTCACGCTATATATATATTTTTAAGATTTATTTATTTATGTATACAGAGCTGGGGTACAGGCCAGAGGTGCAGGGGCAATGAGAGGATTCACCAGAAACAGAGTGGGGAGCAAAACAGGCAGACTGTCAAAGTGCACTGCTGAGGGAAGCAGCAGGAAGTTCAGGAGAGGTCTGCCTCTCCATGTGGGATCACCTCCGGGGCAGGTGGGGATCGAACTCATGGTGAAGTGGCTTTAGCTTCTTAGCGCTGTGCTTTAACCCGCTGCGCTACCAGCGTCCAAGTCACGCTATTTTAAAATTCTCACTGTATATCCCTGTACTAGTTTATGTACAAATAGGGAGGCTAGTTCTTCATTTAATTGATGGAATAACAGGGTTATTTTAATCATGAGGCCATGAAATATTTTCTTAGCTTTGCACATATCAAAAATTTATTTCTGACACCTGAAAACTTTTAGGACTAGAGAGAAAATAAGGTTTTTAGGTATTTAAAAATCTAGACTACTTGTTTATATTTAAATCATAGTTTGAGGGACTTTTAAGAAATATTTGTTCAAATGTATGAATTTTACAGATGGGGAATGAAAAGAGTAAAGTGGTTTTTCCAACGTCAAATCAAGTAGCCAAACTATGATGATGAAATGCCTTTGCCCCAATTCCTGACCAGGCAGTTACACACTGATGTCCTTATGTGCTGCTAATTCCCACAGATTTCACTCTTTTTACACCTTTTTTTGAGAGGCAGTGAGTGAGATTTCATTGAGTCTAACTAGAAGAGATAGGCACATTATTCATGCATGGCAGCCTACAAAATTGAAGATTAGAGGTGAGAAGTGATTTGCCTAAAGTCATGGAGCAGGTAAGGGCTTGAGCACCCTCTTCATTGTTCTCTTCACTGGACTCCCACTGAGGCTGCTAGTTTCTGCATGAAAGCTTATATCAACAGCCTTCATTTCATAGACAATCAAATGATGTATTTTGTAACTATGTGGCCACAGGGTATGATTAATTGCAGTATGCACTAATTTAGATGTTATAGAAATTAAGAGAGAATAATGTGTCACTAAAATTATCTGGATACATCAACAATTGCCTTAGATTATTATAGTTGGCATTTACACTGCCCTGCAGAGAAACAACGTGAGAAAAAAAATCCTTTTGTCTAGGACAGAATTTTCAATTTTTACTTTTCAATGTGATGCTTACTACTATGGTGTTCTGTACTTTCTTTTTGGCAGAGAAAGGCATTCCATAGTCTTGTAAAGTGGTAATCTGCCTTCCTTATCCCCATAAGATGTTGTCTTAAATCTTCATAAACTAATTTGGACCAACTTGTTGTTGAACAGGAATTATAAAGCATGTGAAAATAGGTACCCAATGAATCGTAAGTAAAAACATATAAATCTAAATCCTGGCATTTCCCTCTAATAAGATTTCCTCTAGAAACCACTTGGAATTGTTCAGAGAGCAGCTCCCTTTTTCTTAACTAATTGGCCTCCTTTTCTGTATATTTTGATATATTTCCCCATATAAAAAAAATGACCTGCAGGAAACATGATTTTGATGAACAGAATTTTAGAAATCAACTAAATTTTTTAGTGTTCACAGCACTATCATCATTGTGTTTTTAAGCAGGCTATTTTCTATGTTGCAGGAACAAACTCTCAGAGAATATCCAGTTCTAGTCATTATTATGTTATTTTCTGAATTTAAATCACTGCTTATAACATGTGGGGGTGGGGTGGAGCAGGTGAATGGTGTGTGTGTCCTAGGAAGGGAAGGCCAATGTCAGTCATACCCATTTAACTATCATAATGGAATTGGATCACTTTGTCCTTAGACATATTTTGGCAATTATTATCAAATCATGTTGTGCACAGACTTTATTTTCATTCTTTTAAAATATTTAAGGTTGTCATAGTCTTTTTGTACCCCTGCTATAAGCAATGAGGCAGAAGAATTTCAGAGTTGAGATTCATTCTCTTTGACATCAACATTGTTGATGTCACATATAGCTCACATATTTCTGTGACAGATGTTGAATATATGCCTTTTAATCCAAGAAAGAAGAATGTATTCAGTTGTGTCTAATGGAGAATAGTTTTTGAAGTTCTACATGTGAGCTCTGCTACCACCTCTTCTGATGAAACCAGCCACAGGGAGTTACTTCTATCTAGTTTCCTCTTACCTCTTTCTGTGTTTTCCTGTCCTGGCCAGATTAGACTGCTTCTAGAGCCAGCAACAATCATGGCTGGTTTGTTAATAAAAGAATCAGCTATCCAGGGGTGATTTGATGTAATACCTCTCAATAGGGGTGCACTGTGATGAATAATAAACAAAATCAGGAATTAAACTGAAATCCACATAGAAAATATAGTAAGAGGAAAATACACCCTCTTCAGAGAGATTTCAAGGAAGTAGTTAGACCATTAGAGTTGCAAATATACACTGAAGAACACTCAAATATTTCCTGTTTGCCTTGATATTCAGACAATATCCTAGTTTCTAATTTCTGAGATCATTAGTGACAATGGTGCTGCAAATACAATATTTCCGTGTTTGCTAATTTCCCATAAAAATCCTTATTATAGCAAATAAACAAGAAAATGAAAAAACAAACTGGGAAATCTAAGAAAAACTTCAATTACTAAAATTTAGAAGAACCTCATAAAACTGAAAGAAACAGATGTCACCAAGAATAATCTGTTTATTAGTGAGTAATAAAAGGGACGCTAGAATCTGCAATATATTCCTTTACTACCCTAACTTCAATATCTTTCCTCTACGGGCCTTTCTAAATTACAATTCAATTTTCATTATTTATGCCAAAGTAATTATTCATCGATTCTTCCATTAATAATAACCATGGTACATGCTTAGATATTTCTGCTTCAGTTTTTTCTTAGTCCCCTTGCCACTGTCATGGAGAAAATCTCAAGTTTTGTGATTTTGCTAGATAGAATGCCTTGTTCATCAGCGCATCAACCATGATATAGGACACTACCCTCTCCCTCCACACATGTATATCTCTGTCCCTTTCTGTCTCATGTTTCAGTAGTTCTCATACTTCTGTCTCTCAAATGATTATCCGTTTTTTGGATAGTGACACTCATTATGTATTTCCCTGTTTCTATTTCATCAGAAATAGAACAAAAGTCACTATGTTGTTGAACAGAGATGAATTGGTTGACTTTCATACTTTCTGTCTAATTGTTCTGCTTTTTTTTCTGTAGTAATGGAGTAAAACAATGAACTTCTTTCTTTTTAAGACCATCTATGTCAGGGTAGTTCTGTGCCTTGAGTTGTTTTGAAAATATGACTTAAGAATGAAAGCAGTCTATAAAAAATAGCATGTAATAAAAAGGAAAAAAAAAAGGAATATACCTACTAATCAAATGCAATGTAAAATGTAAAAGTCAGTAATCAGAATGGGTAATTTTGTATTCCTTATTCATTATCTTTCAGAATTTTGTTTGTGTAATCAATGTGTTATAAGTTTATTGAACTTCTTAGATACTAAAACCTGGAATAGATCTTAGGTACCATTTACAAAATATTACACAGTTAGTGACTGAACAATAATGGTCTATGAAATATGCCTTTCTACATTTATTTGCCCCTTCCTCCTTGATACCTTCCCTGTAATCTTGAGATCCCTGGTGTTTCCATTCTCCCAGAGAATTTGTCTGGTTGAATGCCTGTCTATTCTCTTCCACATTACTTTCCTTAAATCAGGTGCCATGTCTCACTGACATGTGTTTTATAAGTATCTACTAGAAGCCTATGAGGCAGTCAATAAATATTTGCTCAAAGAATGAAATGGCTTGTTTCAAATATACTAGATATGTATCTGATTAAAGTCGATTTCCAATGAATTGCTTAACTATTTCCATTCAATGAGTTTCTTAAATCCAAGTTGAACTAATCCATAAATGAGATTTTCAAATATTCATTATTCTTTCATCAAGCAGTAAATTATCTTAATCTTTTTTGTCTTTTCTATTCTCACCCTAATCCTCTCTTGGAGCAAACCACGCCCATTTCAGAAACCAAAGCAAAATGATAATAACTAAATAATTCCCAATAATTTTTTTTCACTCTTAAATCCCCGCAGAGTAGTTAGGGCAGCATTTGATTTCTAGATCACGCAAAGCATAATTCTAAAGATAAATGTATTCTAACCAAATTCACAATAAAATCATAACTGATAATTAAGTCATTTTATTTCCTTTTTAATAGAGCAGAATGTGTTCCCTAACTTATAATTGAATGTAAATCATGTCTGAAATCAAACATTTTAGCATTTTTGTTGCATTATAGTAAAACAAAGCAGTTTTTTTCCTAAATACCTTTTTTATGATTTCATAGTTGCTTAAATGTAATGTACCAGTTTTAGAAAACAATTTGCAGAAGAAACTTGCAAAAGTGCAAGGAGCACTAACTTTGGAATGTGTGCAAAATGGGTGCAGTGTCTGTCTATAAGCTTGGGTTCCCCACTTTTATCTATCATAAGCTGAGCATCTATTGAAGGATATTACTGAATACTCTCTGCCACTGAAGCCTGTGTACTCCCTGAGCAAGCCTCTGTAGGATACTATCAGAGACTGAACTGGGAGACAATATTCCCTCACGAGTGAAATGCATAGCTGTGAGGAGGAAAGAAACTGTCCTACGAAGTATGAAAATGTTAGATCTATAGCTTAATGTTTGACCTTTTCTTTTGAAAGTTGTAGATTTCATCTCTTTCATCTCTTTTTCTATGTTTTATCAAGGAAAAACTAATCTCCATTAAGGCAGGGAGTTTTGTATTTCTTATATGTTCTATCTACTACTGTAATTCACACAGAAAATATCTATTACACAGTAAGTGAAATAATATAGTGAAATAAGATAGTAATAGGGCGAGTTCATTACATTAGTTGACATAAAAGTTCACATCTTATATCACTTCTCCATTTTAGTTTTGTGATTGCATCTTTATTAAGCTTTTAAGTGAAAGTAATTTACAAACATAGATTTTCTCTGCTCATGAACATTTATTTCCATGACTTGAGCCATCTTCTCTATAATTTCCTCTTTTCTACCTTCAGTGAAAATTCTATAATGTCCCATGAGCATCAAGCCTACATTTTGTTTTGAGAATAATTTTAGGTTCTGAAATGTCAATAGTCCCAGTTGGAATTCAATCATTTCCTCCACTGAACTGATCGTCAGCCAGTTTTCCTCTTTGACTAATGTCTTCACAGATGCCTATGTCAGTACATTTGGGATCACATTTTTAGTCTTTGTTAGCTTTTTCTGCATTAAATAACTCATCTCATCCTACTCTGCTTTATTTAATATCTCTATTCTTAGCCTTCATTCTATTCAGTATATCTGTCAAAGACCCGAACCATCTTTATTATGCTCTGTTCCAATTAATTGCCTCTGCAGTTAATTACTTACAAGGTAACTATCCTTGTCTTCTTAAAATGTAAGTTAGGGGCCCTCCCTGGTGGCGCAGTGGGTTAAAGCACAGCACAAAAAAGCCTAAGTCACTTTCGCATGAGTTCGATCCCTGCCTGCCCCAGAGGTGACCACATGGCGTGGCAGACCTCTCCTGACCTGCCCGCTGCTCTCCTCAGCAGTGTACTTCATCGATCTGCCTGTTGTGCTCCCCCCTCTGTCCCTGGTGAATCCTCTCACCTCTGCATCTCTGGCCTATACCCCAGTTCTGTATGAATAAATAAATAAATCTTTAAAAAAAATTTAAGTTAGATTACATCACTGTCTTAAAATTCTTCATGCCTAGTTATTAGCTATAGAGTAAAATATAGATGATTTTGATGGGTGTTCAGTGCCTTCTAATATCTCTCTGACATTTTGGTCTCATCTCTTTGATACATCCTAAAAAATATATAGAGGAGTTTCCTTCAGTCTTCTCAATGGCCATACGTTTGGTTTGAGCATCTCCACATTCAGCTGATAATGGTTCAAGTCAAATGACACTTACTTCTTGCCTCAAGTCTACTCTCACTCCCTTTATGTGAGTTTATTTACCCCCTATTACAGCCAAATTTTATTTCTATCAAGCTCACTTGAGTTACTTTCACTTGCCTGTCTTTGTATTCCCTAGGAAGTTGCTGGAGACAGGGATAGTGTCTCATAAACTTTTTCACAAAGTTTACAGTGTTCTACGTATAGTGTTCATTGAAGAATTCAGTTGCTTTTCTTCCTCACAGAGACATGTATGTGCTATTTTCAATCCACTGATTAGCTAATTGAAGCTCAGTAGATACTGTGCCTGGCCCAATTTCCCTTCAAGCTATCCTCTTTCTCAGATATCAGTGCAGCTATGCTAATCTCTACAGTAGATAATGTATTGAAATATACGACAAAATACTCGAACCCACTATAATTTCCTCATCAAAAATCAGTATCTAGAAACAAATCTATTTAATAAGTATTCTGAAGTGTAACCACAATTTTCACCTGGATTGACAGTTTCTAAACAAACATGTACATAGGGACTATGGACACATCTGTTATTACACTGTTTTAAACATATGAAATTAATTACTCAGCAGTAGTACTGCTATCTGGATGGTGTGCCTCATCCAGTCTGTGCTACAAGAGCATTTCAGTTGGTTTATTTTCAATTTGGGGTATATTTACTTTAATTGTACTTACCATGTGATTGTCCCAGTTAAAAAAAAAATCTACCCCCAGGAAAGTAACTTATAGTACATAGAATCTTATAATTTTTAAAGAATGCTGAGTGAATCAGTTAAAGAAATAAAGCTGTTTACTTTTTGAAAATCTACTAAGATATGTTAGCCTAAGATTTAAAGTATATGAAATCATAAGATCCATTTTAAGGGTATCTGTGGAGATTTCAAATAGTTTAATAGACTGTACAGTCAACCAGAGTAGCATACATAGGCACACAGACACACATACCCCTTAATTTTCTAAAGTGAAGTATGTGAGTGGAGAAGGATTTCAAGTAAGATCCTCAGAAAATGAAACCAAGGAAAAAAATTAATAATTGAATGCCTTGTTCCATAACCTAGCAAAATAATATAGAAGGAGTATAAAAATAACTGAATTCATATTAAAAATTTTCCACATGGGCCCTCCCTGGTGGCACAGTGGGTTAAAGCACAGCACTCAGATGCTAAAGCCACTTCGCATGAGTTTGATCCACGTCCTGGAGGTGACCCACATTGCCTGGCAGACTTCTGACCTGCCCACTACTCCCCTCAGCAGTGCACTTCATCGATCTGCCTGTTCTGCTCCCCACTCTCTCTCTGGTGAATCCTCTCACTGCCCTTGCACTTCTGGCCTGTACCCCAGTTCAGTATACATAAATAAGTAAAACTTAAAAAAAAGATTCTCCACATAGAAATTCTCTCCCATTCCAGGCAGATGTTGCTCATGCTTCACTGATACTGCCATAGAGTACTGTGGTAGGATACTTGTACTTATCACATTTTTTATTAGGAAATAAAAATATTTCTTTCCCCATATGACTTCTTATTTAGATTGCAATTAGTTTTAGTCAGCTAGTGTTTGACTTCAGATAACTGAACTAATGGAAATAAAACATTATTTCATGAGGTAGAAGGGACATGATTTGCAATATATTCTCTTGTCATCCTATTCTGTTACCAATCGGAAGTGTGAGTGTGTGTGTGTGTGTGTGTGTGTGTGTGTTTTAGTAAGTGCCAAACATCTACATGAAAGTGTTCCAGAACTGAACTGTGAACTATGGGCATAATGACTAAATAAAGTATTCTTCTTGGTAAAATACAGTGAAAATAGACTCTCCTGGTCATAGTGTAGGGTTGGGATGTAAAGAGAAACCTGCTATTGCTTGAGTGGCATATGTGTCTAGTAATAACTACAAGGCAGAAAACCCAGATATGGAGATGGTACAAAGTGGGCTGGTGAAGAAGTGATCTGGTCAGGAACAATACATGGTGGCTGTGGGATTATATGTAACAACAAACTTAACTGTAGAAATGCAATAGAATCATCACCTAATTTTATTTAAGTCTTTTTAATCATATGAGCTTCCTGTGGCTTTTTGTAGAACCAGCAAAAATTTATAAATGTCACATCCTGATTCCATGTGAGAACAGAACATCAAAATAAATGAAAAATATTTAGTTCATATTTCCAGACATTTTGTCTACAGTATTTTAAATGTTCAGATGTTAGTTCTACCAGGGGAAAATACTCTGCATAAAAATGACAATAACAGAAGACTCATTTTTCTACTTACTACCAATTGTTAATTCTTTACCATAATATAGATAGAAATTGATTCTGCCCTGAGTAAAAATGTCTCTAATATTGA
Organism: Condylura cristata; assembly: GCF_000260355.1. Taxonomy (NCBI): domain Eukaryota; kingdom Metazoa; phylum Chordata; class Mammalia; order Eulipotyphla; family Talpidae; genus Condylura; species Condylura cristata. Next base: position 21,793,564 of record NW_004567121.1, read on the forward strand.
CTAACTTTCCTCGTTTTTAAATTTGGACCAAGAATTGTGATAATATACGTTATTTGTGAAATGATACAATCTGTTTCCAATGATTCTACTAACTACATTTGAAATCTATTTCTATAATCTTTATATTGGAATATAAATTGGCCTTTCAAGTATACTATTCGCTTTGCAGCATTTTTGCCTAAGGCTGTCTGTAAATCCAAAGTCTCTGTAGAGAGTTAGGAAGGCTGCATTTGAAATTGCCATCTGCTTTAATATGATTTTAGGTTTTCCTCCTTAACGAAAATATTTTCCATTTATATGCAAGTCTGAAGTTTTAAAATTATCATAATTGTGCAATGTTAAGGTGCATTATGATGAAGAATCTTTTTATTAAACAGTTTTTCTCAGTGCTAAGAAAATCATATATATTTCAAACCTGAAAGTTTGCAATATTCTCCCTCATAAGAGAATTGAAGCCAGCAAAGATTAAAAGGAGGCAATCTGACTTAATGGTTTGCAATTATAGTTGATGAAGAAATGTGTTAATCAGGAAAAAATAACTCATGTAACATCCTGTTGAGAAAAAAAAATAAAGGAAATAAAAGAAAGTAAAACGAAAATTCTTACCTTCAACTTATCCTTTTTTAAAAAAAGATTTATTTATTCATACAAGAACCGGGGTACAGGCCAGAGGGGTAGGGGGTAGGGTGAGAGGATTCACCAGAGACAGAGTTGGGAGCAGAACAGGCTGATTGAGTGAAACACACTGCTGAAGGGAGCAGCAGATGAGTCAGAAGAAGTCTGTATGCCATATGGGTCACTTCCCTGGCTTGGGATTGAACTCATGCTGAAGTGGCTTCAGATAGCTTCATAGTGCTTTACCCTATGGCCACCAGGGAGGGCCCAATTTATCCTTTCTTATATTGACTAAGTGACAAAGCCACAAGCTAGATATATGCTAAGGAGAATATCAGGCAAATGTAGTCCTTTCTAAAAGTGCACATAGACTGGAATTATGTCTTTACAAAAAGAACAAAACATGATTGAAACTGTTAGTCTGTTGTGAATACAAACTATAAATGTGGTATTATCACTCATGAAAATAGAAATAAAATGAATCCTTAAATCGGACTTATCAATGTAAACTGAAACATACACCCTATCTCAGTAATTTCCAGCAATGTGCTGTCTTGGATTATGAACGGTCATAATAGGATTTTTTGCCATGGTGTGAAATGATGTGCTGAACAGAAGATTAAATTATTTCCCAGCAATACATAACCCAACTTTCCTTCATGATCTATGGCTCTCATTGCATTATGACAACAAAATGATGATATTCAGTATGTCTTTTCCTAGAATCATATCAAGGTTGAGCATAGAGAGTTAAAATTTTTTGACCTTGTATTGTGGTGTAAACTGTCTTCAGGTGATAAATGAAACTCATTCATATACAGTGTAATAAAGCATCTGGAAAGCGTATTAGCTCAAATTCTCAAACAGGTAAGAAATGTCTTTCTCACTGAATCAAAGAAGTTGTAGCAAATGAAGGCAAAAATAATTTGGGGCCAGCAAGGAATTTAACAGCCATTGAGCAGAACCAATGTAGAATGTTACATTGGTTTTCAAAATTACAATGGACACTTGGCAAAGGGAATAATGAAGCATCTAAGGTACATAAGAAAATAAGGGGGGGGGGAATCTTTGCATGCTTCATTTTGAATTCAAGAACTGATTTTGATGCAGGATTTAAAAAACGAACTTGAGTAAAATAATCAAAATCAAAATAAAAGTGACATTCAACACTCTCATTGTTGCCATCGATGACATTCAAGTGCTATTTTTCTGCACAGAGGTCTAGGAAAGGACTGCTGTCATGTTGCTGGTTCCCACATTTAAAGGGGAAGTGTTACAGTTTAATTCCATCCAGGAATCATATTGTCAGGTCATAACCTGTTGGTTCCAGGGTTTATTAAGAGCAGTTTTTCATTCTCAAACATGTTGTCATTTGAAAGATAAGTTCCTCATTTAGGAGCCCCCAAACTGGTATTTCCAGAAGCAAACCACACTCACCTTTTCCCATAGTTTGTCTAAAGTCTAATTCTTATTCTTTGTGTATATAGGTGATTTTGTCCGTAAGAGATGTAAAGAAACACTTATTAAGTAAAAAATGCTCTTTCTGTTAAAAATATTTAAGTGACTATAAGGTAAAAATACAAAAGCAAAACATTGTTTTTGTATATCGTCTATGATGCATTTTGTTGTGATTCATAATAGTGTGTATTTGTTGATAAACATCACAGATTCTGGAATCATTTTCACAACATTGCAAGAATAAATGCCACTTACAATGATGATCATATATTGTTCAGGATATCATATAAAAAAAAAACAAATGTTTATATACATATATACATACATATGTTTTGTCTAGCTTATGCATTGTTCAAAAATAATTTGAGTATGTGAAGCCCCCACTCTCCAGTCATTTATTTCACTCCCCATCCCACTATGCATACATAGCCAATGAAGACATGTATATTATCTACCTAGTCCCTATAAATATTTGTGACAAATCTTAGCATTTAAATTAGTAATAACCACACAGTATAATACAAGCTGTCTTAGACTACAGTATGAATTCCAGACTTGTCTTCAGTACTAATTGGCTGACCATAGTGTCAGCCTGGTTAATATAACAGATTGCCATCCACTGGAGGACTTAAACTATGGACATGTATTTCTCACAGATCAGGATGGGAAGTCTGAGAACAAGAAGCTGTCTGGTTCATTCCTGGTGCTCACATGATGGAAGGAGCGAGGGGTCTCTCTGGAGCCTCTTTCCTTACCACTAATATTATGAGTGTGGCACCCTCATGATATAAACACTTTCCAGGGCCTCCCTGATGGAGCAAGGGGTTAATTCTCAGCACTATGAAGCTCTCCACAACCACTACAGCGCAAATTCAACCCCTGGCCAGGGAGCTGACCCACATAGTGCAGCAGACCTCTCCTATCTGACTGCTGCTTCCCTCAGCAGTGTATTTCAGTAGATCTGCTTGTTCTGCTTCCCAATCTGTCTGTGATAAATCCCCTCATCAAACCACACCTCTGGCCTGTATCCCACTTCTTATGTGCATAAATAAATAAATCTTTAAAAAACAAACACTTTCCAAAGGGCCCTACCAACAAAAACTTTGGGGGTTATTTCTTCAACATATGGACTTTAGGGGACATAAACATTCATAACACAGCAGGCACCCTATGACCTAATTAAAAACCTCATAACATAATTACTTCCTTAAGACCCCACTTCCAGATAGCATCATGCCTGGAAGTAGAGTTTCAAGATAAGATTTATGGAGATACTCAAGCATTTAGTTGGTAGCAATGGAAATTATCATTTCTCTTATGACTGTGTCCATTCCTTATAATGTAAAGTGATAATATCTACCTTTTTTGACACATACTAATTATTGAAAATGTGACAATAAAGACCCATGCAAATCATGAATGTTATCCTATTCTACACCTCTAGAATTATTTCTACATAATAAAATGAAAATATATGAAGTCCCCAATTTATGTATAAAACCTCAGTTCTGTTTGATCACCAAGGCAAATATATTTAAAAAAAACATAAAACAAATCCATTATTTTTCCCCCCTTTAAGAGAAGTCATTTTGTTGATTTTAGGGTTTTGCACATTTATTCTATTTTACAGTCAGACTGTTTTTACATCAAATGAATTAAAGATGAGCTGGTAGCATGTGTCCTGCATCTGCCTCATTGAGGTGAAATATGTGCTGTGAGACTTTTCTAGGACATGTGTCAGTGCCCCTAGAATGAGAGATGCCATCCCTTCCACCTCATTGAAGGTTTCTATCTACTAAATGCTGATACACCATCAGGGATCTGACCTTTGCGTCCCGTTTTCTTTGTCCAGGATTCACATACACTCTTAGTTGGCACAGTCTCCCGTTAGTTCTGTCTCTGCCTACATGGTCATGGGTAGACAAAACTTGAAAGAGCAGCATTTGGAAAGGAAAGGGTGAAAGACACTGGAAGATTGTAAAGAATACTTCAGTTGGTGTGCCCGGCCTTTCACTGCATCTCGCCCAGGAGTTAACCTGGCATTCCTTTTCTACCACTGAGCCTATGAAATCCCACAGCTATTCTCCTGCATCTGAGCAATGAGTTCAGGGTAACCCTCACTCTAGCTAGACTATTTACATCATGGTCACTGGTGCAGCTCTCTGCTTTCATCTCTATGCATAAAGCTGGCCAACTTTTTGTTAGTTAAACTCTCCTGGTTGACTGAATGCCACAGTAATATTTCCCGAAGATGTTCAGAGGGGAATTGAAAGGGCTCAGAGTAGGAAAAGGCAAATAAAATCAGTGAAGAGTGACAGACAAGTAATCCTGAGTCTGATTGCCTGCCAATATTTAAATGTTGCAATGCAAAATTCTCAATTCTGTCACCATGTACCCATCTCCCTGTGACCCCAAAATTCAAAAACAGTTGATAAACCTGAATCTAAGTACCATGATGTGACTGAAAGTAGAAAGGAAAAGATAGTTTGTAGTTTTTGCAAAATTTAAAATTGCTTCTTCATGCTGGGACACTAATGTAGTCCCCCTTAAAAAATTAAATTTTAAATAAATATATGTGCCAATGCTGGATAATAAAAATAAGCAATAGTTATTTTAATAGTAGTTTAAATTGTCCACATTTAGATTGCATATTTTCAGATTTAGTAAGAAATTTAATTAGTCTAATTTGTCATCCATATCTACTTTTGATAATTTTTTTTATTAAAAATTGTCTTGAAACTCTCCAAAGTGAAGATTCCTGATTCCTATTGGCAGTTCTTTTAATTAATTGAGAAATTTTCACCTAACAACCATTAAATATCACCATTTCTTTGAGATAATACTGATCATATCTAAACTACACTTTTTGGTCATAAAACATTTGAATAACACTTTTCAAAAAAATAATATGATAAACATCCTTTTATTCTTCATTCAGAATTAGTCAAAGATAACAAGTAAAAATTAGTTTTAGCATAAAACAATCAATAGACTAGGTAAAATTTTCTTTTAGTTCTCCTCCACCGTTCTCCTCATTTAATTCCTAGAAGAAAGTTAAATATGTTTTGTTTGTATTCTTTCGGTTTATATTTATGTTCTTTAACATATGCATGTGAATCCCATACTCTACAAATTTTTTTGTAACTTTGTATTCTTGATCAAAAATGTGCCTCAGCTTTTCAATAACTGCTCATAAGTATGTCAAGTAGAACTTTATAAATTTAAAATTAGGCTTTGACTGATTTATTAAACATAGGACGTATTTACTCCTCCTTTGCTTCAGATGTTGTATTGCTCTTAAAGCAACCAAAATTCTTACATATGTAGCCATGTTACACATTTTAGTCCTTTTGAACTGACAATTAAAACCTATCCTTTTTTTTATACCTCAATTACTATCTTTGATAACTCCTCTTTCAGTGCTTTGAAGATTATGGAAATTTAATGTATTAACAATTATTCTCTTATATTAAGCTTCATTTTAAATCATAAAATTAACAGTACCAAGCAATCATGTATTTGCTAAATTCTGCATCTTTCAACTTATTCTGGTTCCATTCTACCTACAAGTTGTGTGCATGTATGTGTAAATTGCCTTCCTCCCAGTGAGCACTGATGTGTCTTGGTCCCATTCACTCATATACTTGCTATGTCACTCCACAGGTAGATAGTTGTGGCTGAGCATCAAGAGAATCTAAAATTTCTCTCCCTGCTGCCCCACTCCTAAAATAAAGCACAGCAGACAGTTGCATTTCTGAATTCTTCAGTAACATCAGTACAAACAATTTCCTAAGATTGTGTTTTGAACCTACCATTTGACAAAAGCCATGCCATAAGTTGTCTGGAGAGTTTCATACCATGTATTGAAATGAGTTTCACATCACCCCTGAGCCCACCCTCCCTGCCTCCTTCCCCTCCCCCCCCCCAAAAAAAAAGAGTGAGGACATTTAAAATGCCTAAAGGTTGGGCCCTCCCTGGTGGCGCAGCGGGTTAAAGCATAGCACTGAGAAGCTAAAGCCACTTTCGCATGAGTTCGATCCCCGCCTGCCCCGGAGGTGACCACATGGCGCGGCAGACCTCTCCTGACCCGCCTGCTACTCCCCTCAGCAGTGTATTTCGTCAGTCAGCCTGTTCTGTTCCCCGCTCTGTCTCTGGTGAAGCCTCTCACTGCCCCTGAGCCTCTGGCCTGTACCTCAGTTCTGTATGAATAAATAAATAAATCTTTAAAAAAAAATGCCTAAAGGTTGGTAGAATTACATCGTAGGTGGAAATTTGCGTCATGAATAGCCCCAGAGGCCTCAGCTCTTGTCATTGGGAAAAGCTTGGCATCTTTAGGACTAACTGGCATCTCACCTTAGGGATTTTTATTGGATTTTCTACTCTGCTGACACATCTGAGAAGCGTTGGAACTGCATTTGAAAGGGAGCTTTCATCTCATGAAGGTGATGAAATGCTGTCATCCTCAGACAAGCGTTGTCACAGAGGGTTGAGAACAAAACAGAGGAGTCAGGTGCCTGAAGGACCTGCTGAGTCCCCTTTGTATTTCTTATGGGCTTCTCTTGTTTGTATGAAACATAGTGGGTGCTTATTTACCTTTTACTATTTATACAATAGTTTTTATTATAAGTGCTATATGTCTACAAACTTAATTACATTTATTTATGTCCTCAGCAGACACAGTAAAATAGAATGTATTCCTAAATTGTCGGAGCTTTGATGGTTCTCAACTTTTGATTTTCTTTTTTTTAAAAGATTTATTCATTTATTCATACAGAACTGGGGGTACAGGCCAGAGATGCGGAAGGTGAGAGGATTCACCAGGGACAGAGTAGGGTGCAGAACAGGCAGATCAACGGAGTACACTGCTGAGGGGAGCAATGGGAGGGTCAGGAGAGGTCTGCCTCGCCATGTGGGTCTCCTCCGGGGCAGGCGGGGATAGAACTTATGCGGAAGCGGCTTTAGCTTCTCAGTGCTGTGCTTTAACCCATGTGCCACCAGGGAGGGCCAACTTTTTATTTTCTTAAAGGACAAAGGATTCTGAGTTCACTTGAAATTGAGCAAGAGTTTGTTAAATGAATCACTTTACTTAAAGCGCAAGGTTTTACAGATTATGTCTGCATCTTTGTTTTCAATGTTAAGAGCTGGGTGTTCAATTGATGGCTCATGCCTTTATTAAGGCCTTTTAATATATCAAATATATTTCTGTAAAGAAATATCTCTACAGATATGTGGCTTCTGCAATAACTATCAGCGATAAATTTCACAATGATGAATTTTCTGTGTGCTGTAAGGCCTCCTTTCCTCTTTTTTTGTAATATCTCTACATTGTGTTAAGAGATCATTATTAAGTCAGTAAAATGAGCAATTAACATATCTTGTCTGATAAACATCATTGCCAGTAGAGTTAACCCAAATGTTCATTCTCTCACTCATTCAATGCATAATTACTGAAAATTAGTCGATTCAATTACGTTTGGAAGTTATACAAATCTTTGCAGTATAAATCTCAAAATCAGAACAATTATTGGAATACAAACATCACCGTGTACATATAAATCGACATTGACTTTCCATAACCATATTTTATATAATGAAATTTCTGCCAAAATGTCTTCATGAGCAGGAGAGAAAAACTTGAATTTTGATAGGAAAAGGGTGAATCTTAAATTACATTTAAGTTGAATTGTATATTGAAGTGGAGATAGAGTCCAGGTAGCTGAAAGACACTATCTCTATGGCATGTTTAAAGGCATAATGTGTGAAAGATCAGGGCATTTTCAGAGACTGCTAAGCACTTCAATTTCAGAACTATAATTTGGTTGATTTGCAGAAGAAAAAAATATAGGTTGAGTACAGACAGAGAAGTTTTGAGCTCTAGATTAGAAAGTTCAGACTTTATATGAAATGTTGAAGGAAACTAGGAAAGTTCAGAGAATATTCGACTGTTAAAAGATCAACTTGGTTGCTGTGTGTGAAGTTGATTGTGATGTAAGAAGAGTGATCAAGTAGGCAGCTACTCATTGAGCTGTATGAGAGATCCTTAGTCAAAGTATTTACCAAGGGTGAATGGATCATATACAGGAGACATAACACTGATTAAGAAAGAATGATGATGCATAAGGTAGACTTCCATGTTACTCCAAGGCTATATGATTTTCTGACATGCTTACTGAGAAGTAGCTATGAACCTGAATTATTCTTAATCCAGAAACCTACAAAGTTTATTCTCTGACTTTTAGTCCTTCATTTCAGATCTATAGGAATGTCAAGCAATTAGTCTGAATTATAGCTTATAATCAGAAGCTCTGGGGTCAAGTCCAAGGTCTACTATCATGCAAATCCTACCAGCTAATTGCTTAGTGATACAATAAGTACTAGAGGCAAAGTACATCTTGAGTCCAGTTTAAGACTCTTTACATTATATCTCATTTTTTTTTTTTTAAGATTTATTTATTTGTGCATACAGAACTGGGGTACAGGCCAGAGGCTCAGGGGCGGTGAGAGGCTTCACCAGAGACAGAGTGGGGAGCAGAACAGGCAGATCTATGAAGTACACTGCTGAGGAGAGCAGCGGGCGGGGTCAGGAGAGGTCTGCCTCGCCATGTAGATCTCCTCCGGGGCAGACGGGAATCGAACTCATGCAGAAGCGGCTTTAGCTTCTCAGTGCTGTGCTTTAACCCGCTGCGCCACCAGGGAGGGCCCCTATATCTCATTTTTAATGTATTGTTTTTCCCTTGTAGAAAATAAAAATCCTATATGTGTGTACACCTGCATGCACATGCACACACCGTGTCTGTATCTACCCACATAAAATACTGTAATTCCTTCCTTCCTCTTCCTTATGTTTCAAGCACTAACGCCCTCCAAAGTCTGCTAGCGCACATTAGGACACATCACCTCACTGGAGCATTTGCTTTTCAATATATATTGAAAGAGAATAAAGAGGAAGACTCCCAGAAAGAACATTTACCATGTTAAAAAGAAATTTACTCAATCACAGCGTAATTTTTGAGTAAGGAAAACAATGACGAGCTTTGTGCTTCATCTGATTCTGTGAGGAAAAGACAAGAGTGTACAGTCTGAGACACCACTGCTACTCCGTCAGATAAATGGCCTGTAGCAAGCTGGAAGGAGAAAACCATTGAGCCGTGTCAGATTCCAGGGGCTTGTATGGACACAATCTTGGAGCCTGGCGGCCTTTCTATCAGTCTGTTCCCACCTAGCCATGCCTGTAGTTAAGACAGTAATTAGCACCATCAGAAATGTTCTCAGCCAAGAGAAATGCATTTGTCTCTTGCTTTAACTTCCTTTGGGGCCTTGAAAAACAACAACAACAACAACAACAAATCTACTATTATTTTTGACAGATTAGGTTTGGAAATTTATTTTCCTAGGGAAATTCATACAGGTATTTTAAGACTGATTGTTTATGTATTTGAATTATATTGTTTAGTAGTGGCAATACCACTGAAATTTTTTTTTGGGTTAAAAAGCAGAGTGTTTTCTCCTCCCTCTCTCCCTCCCTCCCTCCCTTTTGTTACTCTTTTCCCTCCTCCACTCTTTCAAAAGCTCTGTTTTCATCTCTCTCTATCTCTGCCTACCTGGCTCCCACAGCACTCATACCTGTATCTCCAGTGGCCAGATCCACAGCAGTTTACCCTGACCTCCAAACTGTGATTTTTACTCCCAAGACTGCCTCTCTCCCCATGCCGCTTTTTTCTGCCAGAGTTGATTTGCTCTGTATCTTTTCTGTCACACTCAGTTATCACTGGTCCCTGGTGATTGTGTGATATTCTGGTTTCACCCAGTATCACAGCATACTCTGAGTTAGGTGCCTAACTAAACTTCTTGGTACATAAGCCCCAGAGCAAAGCATGGAACTTCCTCTAATGCCATCTTCCTGACAAGTCTCCTTTCTTTAGTAATTCTGAATTGATGTGTTACTAATAAAATTTTCATAAAATAGCTGAGCTCCTTAAATTCACACCCACAGGAAATAAGATAAGCAGACACCTCAAAATTATATTTATACTATATATCATGTTCTTTTGATACAGTTTATGTCTCATCATTGTTCTTACATGCATGTTCATTTTACATTATATGTCTCCCACTGTACAGTAAGAGACATGATTTTTCATACATTTAAAACAAATGTACAGTTAATTTCAAAAGTAGTCTCTACAAGTAAGTACCATATCTACCTACAAGTATGGATTTTAATTGTCACATAGTTGCCTATATAAACATACTTACACATTATGTATTATAGAAATATATAATTCTCCAAATGTTCATTAAAAACAAAATGTCAAGAAAAAAAGGATTATGATAATTTGGTAAACAATATTATAGAAAAAATTTGGAACAAACTAATATGCTATCTATAAACATATAAACATTTATAAATAGATTAGGGAAAATTATTCTCATAAGTCAGTCAAGACATTTTAAATAATGTACTTAATTATCAGCAAAGCCAGCACTTTCCAAAATACTAGAGAATATTTTACAGTAATTGCATTATCGTGCATCAGCTACCACTAATTTTGGGTCAGAAGAGAATAGTGATAAGATATTGCTATCTGATAATCTGGGAATTTATATATAATCAAGCAAATTTAACTTTAATTACAAGGAGGGAAATTTATCAGCTCAAGATTCCTCTATACCAAAGGTTTTCAATCTGGGGCTTCCCTGGCATAGCTTCAGAGGAAGCTTTGGTTTGGAAGGAATTGTGTCTGTCCTTTCCAGCATAAAATACAGCATCTTGTGTTTGACCAGTTTATGCATTGTAATGTCACATATGATTTTATTTGAAACAGATGTTTTGACTTCCATAACATTGTTGAAAACCAGCGATCCAAACACTAACTTTAGAGACTTCTCTTTAAAAACCTCTAAATGCTTTTTTATTTCTGAGTAAAGCCTGAATTCTTTATGGACATTTAAGGACCACATTTATTCTCTCCCTTGCCTATATTCTAAACTACCAGCAAATTTAACTAAAGTGTATATATTTTCCCAGTGTTCTCTCATGAGTCCTTTTTAATACATTGCTTTCTTTCCTCTGGATTGCTCGAGTCTCAGCCTTTTCCCATGGCTCACCTCTGCTTCAGTTTTTCCTTTTTCATAACAAACATATACCATGAAATATACTTTCTTCACAAATATTTACCTGTTCAATGTAGTGTTGGTAACTAGATATACAGTGGTGCAAATCTCTAGGTCTTTAAGAGAGATCAAAGGACATTTGTCTTTCTTTGTCTAATTAGCATGGTGCCCTCAAAGGTTATTTACTTAAAGGTTATTTATAAGCAAAATTTTTCCATGTTGTCACAAAAGGCTTAATTTTAATAGGTTGAATACCAGTTCAATTAATATATGTATTAAACATAGCTTCTTCATCCATTTATCTATAGATAGGTACTTACCTTGTATTCCTATCTTTTTTATTGTAAATAATGCTGCAAAGAACATTTGGGTACAGATATGCTTTCAAGTTTTTGTTGTGTATCCTCTTATGAATAGCCAGTAAACCATCCACAAAATGAAAAACCAATCTACAGAGTGAAGGAAAATATTTGTAAATTATATATCTGACTAATAAGGGACTAATAAGAAAAATATATGTGAAATCATACAACTGAATAGCAAATCAACAATGACAACGCTTTTGGAAACTGGGCAAATGTCTGGATAGACATTTGAAAAAACAAACATATAATCAACCGGTCAACACCATTAACCATTAGGATGCTTTGATATTACCTTTTATTAGAGAGAGAAAAAATACATCATAGCAGAGATTCTAAAAGACATAACCTTTCGTTTTGTGAACATTAATATTCAGAAGCCTGTGTAACTGAGATTGGGAGTCTAGAAGGTGAGTGCCGGGCATAGTTAAAACAGCAAAGCACTGGACAGACACAGCTTATGTCCCTCACTGCTCCCATCTCGGAAACAATAGGGGTTGTGCTCCCTAGGCAAGGAGCGGAGCTGCACGTCTTGGATTCGGAGACCATGTATCTCAGACAATTTGTGCCTTCTTTGTCATGTGTGTTTCCTTTGGAAGAATCCCTGGTTGTTTTCTCAATAAGTAACTGCACCGACTCAGGTCCGCAGTTTCAAAGCTTCCTTCCACCTTCTGTGGTTGCCCCTGGCCACTTGCCCTTCTTGACTAAAGATTGAAATGCACATTTGGATATTTTTTTTCTTTAATAAAGTCCATTATCTAGAGGATTAAATTTGGAAAATATATTTAAATTTTTGCTTGGGGTCTTGATTTGAGTTGATTATGGGAAAATTTAGCTCTTCTAGTATTTCCCTTATTTTAAGACAAGAATATTTTCTGTCATAACACCAATACATGACTATTTGCAATATTTTTTTTTTGAAAAGTCACCGAACATGTATTCAGTGTGACTTTGTGATATCCCTGGTTTATTCCATGAAAGAAACAATAGATAGTGAAATACCTGCATTTAAAGAACAGCTTTACAAACAAATTAATTAGGGGATGTTAATCTTTCATTATTAAATAGGACCTTGTTACATTTCCTTTATTTTTTCATTTTATCAGTCTGTTATAGTTCATTTGTGAAGAAGAAATAGGAAGTTGTTATCAAATCTTATTTTGTATTGTTTTCTTTTTCCCAGCACTTCTTGGTTTTTTGATCCATTGCTCATCTCATTTCAATCATTTTCTGTTTATCTCCCTTATTTCTCTTGATGTTCAGCCGATTTCTTTACTCAGCTGTATTTCAGAACCTCAACCACCAGGCAGTCTCCGTTGAGCCTGGATTCTCTGCGTATCTCTCTATGATATTTTCCAGTAGCCTGATGCCAAGGATCATCAATGCAATATTTTTTTCTCTCTCATAGGGAAAATCATATTTCTATAACTGAGTCAAAATTGACTTTAAACAATTATTCTCATGCATTCTACATACCTACATATATATGTTATATTCATAAACCTCTTAATGCTAAGATTTCTGTATTAATACCAATTTTGCTGTTCAAAAACAAGATAAATACATATTACCCAAAGTATAATGAATATAATGACTATTCATTATTATTTAGTTAGAATAATTAAAATTCATGATTCTGCTATTTATACACACACACACATATTTAGAGGTTGTTTATATTTGTACACATAAATATTACAACAAAGTGTTTTGTTTTGTCTATATTGCTAAGGTACAATAATTGAAACATTGTTTTGGAAAAAAATAACCATCTCTATGTTTCCAGCTATCCAGCTGGCCATAAATACAAGCTAAATTATTTTCCATACTATCCTTCCTCTGTATGGAATCATATAAAAATCTTAGCATTACAGGAAAAATACAAAACAAAACAAACTGGACTAGGACATCTAGACCTTTTTTCAGGCCTTATTTATTATTCTATAAACTACATGTTATTTGTCAAGAAGTTACTCCTCTCAGTCTAGAAACATTCTCATCATTCATTTCTGTGGATTTCCTACTTCTGGAATACAGGAATGAATTAGGTAGGAAAAAGCATTATCTTCATAGGAACTTCTATTGTGTTCCAATGCATTCTATTGGGAAAAATGAAGCATAGAACAAATAAATATATGAGAAAGATGTTTTTGGAGCCTTTGCAAGTGCTATAAAAAAGGCAATTGGATAGTGTAGTAAAGAGAATAACTACTTAGCCACAGTGATCAGGAAAATAATCTTGCTAGAAAGATCATATTGAACTAAGATTTGGGTGATGCAAAAGGAAAATCTAACTGATATGAATTTGCCATTGCAATGCAGTAGGGCCAACTGGATATACATGCAAAATGCAATTTCATTTTTGTCTTTCTCCCTGTTATTCATTTATTCTGTTGTATCAACTCTCATTTCACCACTGGGGGCAGGGGAGGTGGGAACCAACTCAGATGGACCCAGGTTTTCCTCTGACTTTTAGAAAATGTTACCATCCTTCTAAGTCACAAGTCCATAGAAAGTGTCCTTCCTATAAAATGCATCAGTTTCAGTCTCTCTTTATAGCTAACACTTAGATTAGCTAGGGAGGTGATAAGCTTATAGTTACTCTTGTAATTCACCAGAAGTAATTATGTGATTGCTCTTTATCTCACACTTGCTCTTATTATTTCTTGACTTGATTGCATTAATACCAAAGTCTGTGATTTCACCAGTGTTTTAAGTGGAAAGGGAGAGAAGATTTAATGAACATAGGAAGTTCACACTTTGCAATTCCATAGATGGGTTTGTTCCTTTTGAGTCAGCATGTACTTAACTTTGAATGTTTCTCTTGTGGGAAGTTCTATGGGTGCTTCAGAGGACTTACTGATTACACATGAGTAATGTATTGACAACTCTAACAGCTACTCACTTCTTTGTTCCTTGCTTTTATTTTCTTCTTTTCTCAGGTTTTCTGATGAATCACAAATATCATTACTCTCGATGCTGTGACACAGGTTATTAAATGATTTTCAGCAGACTCCTTGTCCTGTCTCTGTCTCGTCTAGCCTGTAAAGCATACACAGAGCCTGCCTGGGAAATATGGTTGTTTCCCAGTGCCACTGAATCTTTCCCTCTCTTCTCTCTTTTCCCTTCTCTACCCCTCAGTTACTCTCCCCCCTTCTCTCCCCTCCTCCCTTCCTCTCTCTCTCTCCCTCTCCCTCCCCTCTTCCTCTCTCATGCTATTTCTCTCTTTCCTCCCCCCCCACCCCCCATGGCCAGCTCATGCTCATTAACACACATTCATGCTTCCACTTCTAGATTTATCAGGTCCTTACCAGACTTTATCCTGTTCTCCACATGTCTCCAGGGGATGTATATAAAGTCACTGAGGGAACTCCATGAGGCCATTCTCACTAAACTGAGGGAGGCACAGGACAATCCATTCTGTCCTTTAGAAAAGAAAATATAGGATAATATATTGAGTGTGACATCATTAGTTTGAAATTTCTCATGATAGAAGGGTTTTCTTTTTTAAGCACCTACTTTGATGAAGAAAAATGTGAAAAATGTGTTATTAGGCATGAAAAAATGGTAAGAGATACATTTTAGTCTTTCCCACTTATCTTTCCTCCTTCTTCAATGCACCCCTTAAATAAAGAGCCACCTTGAAAAAGACAAATTGAAAGGGCAGGACATCGTTTATCAGGAAAGAGCATTTCTGCCTAATGGCCCCTTGAGTAAAGTGTTTCTTTAGGACATCACAGCTTGTGTGAAGGCAGATTTAAAGGCCAGGGCATCAATTAGAAATCCACAGTTTTGCTGCCTAATCGCTCTTTGTACAGCTTCTTTTAGCAAGATAAAAATACCATCAAAATGGAAAATGAAACTTGCCAAACAATTTCAGCTCTTCCCTTAAGCCACAAATGCTCAGTACTGTCAGACACAGCATTTCTGAGATCCTGGTAAGGTTGGAAAGAATTATATAATACTTGAAGTTGCTATCTGCAATGCTTATTTAAAGAAGCAGACACCAATAATAAGTAGTCAGTACTGAAACTTTAATCCAGCAAAGAAAAGTTTTAAAATCTAAGAGATAAATCTGATAAATGCAAAACTTGTCAGAAAAGAATAAGCACTAAACAAAAAGAAAAATCAATATGTAGGTCATAATGAAAGTTCAAATATATTGTTTTTTAAATATACCATTAAGGAAGAAAAATAATATGTCATTGGGAGAAGATATTTGCTGGGCAAATATCCATCAAAAGCCTTATTTCCTATTATATTAAAATTTTATGTTAATAAAATCAACATAGAACACACATTCACACACTTATTTGATTGTAACATACTCTTTATGCAAACTGAGATATAAGGAAAAAATATAAAATAATCTCAGCTTCTGCAGTCTTACTCTCCCTAATGACGTTAATAGCTATGATAAAGTTGACTTAGCTATCTCCAGAATAAGCAAACCGGAACTCAATAACCCATGCAAAGAAAATATCATAAAAAATAAAAGAAATTTTGACTGATATTTTTGTACCTATGATCATAAACTTACAGACTCAGTGTGAACATATTGTAAACTCTTCTGGGAATCCCAAACCTGTTTGGGGAGGAGGTAAGAGGACTAAGTCATTTGCAAAGAGCTGTGCAAAATCTGACACCTGCAAGTAAAGGCAATCTTTTACCCCACCGATGGCCAACTTGCCAGATAGAAAAGGTTTATAGTGCCCCCCCCCTACCTTTTCAGGTCTATAGGGCAGTCTTCAGAAAGGAACTTGTTAAATCATGCCTTTTCTACCATCAACATATCTTTAGCAGGGGACTATTGAGAATAGAAGCCCCTTCCATGAAAAAGTATTGCATTCTTAATGTCAGCGATTCACTGTTCCTACTTATATAAACAAAATTCAAAGTTGTGTTTCTTGGAAGAGTCCTCACCGAGTAAAATTGTTTGGACTGCCTCCCAAGTTCTAGTTCTCAATTTACCTGATAAACTCTTTGTGTAGCCATGAACTCTGAACTATGTGGAAGAAAAGTCATGGGTACATGATTCATCAAAATCTCACTTCCTAACAATTGTTGTCACTGCTTTTTTCACTAGAATACCCAAAGAATGGAAAAAGTAATCAAAAGTCATCATATGTATATCATGAATCATAAAATACAGATTTTAAAAGGTCACCAGCTTTTAAATATAGTTCAGCAGCTTATGAATATAGGGTGAAGTTGATGAATTGCTGAAGGAAGAGAGATTAGATAAAAGGGAGTCTTGGACTTAGTAAAAAGTATATAATATAGAATTATAACTTAAAATTAAGTTATTAATGTAATAAAGTTACATATGCTTAGTGATTTTATATTTTTACATTTTCCTGAAAGTACTAATATATTTTGGAAATCATGAATCTAAAGTTTTGTCTCTTTTAGAAAAAATGATAAATTTGGGCTTAGGTAAAACTGGAAAAAATCTTAAAATAGAAAAAAATATATATACCTATGTAATATCATTTTTAACACATTATCTTTCAACATAATTTGGCTAGTGATTTATATGCATTACTTTCCAATGTAACATAATCTCTACATTTTTAGTACTTTAAAAACAGTGCTATAATCTAATTTTACATATCATACCAAAAATACAGAATATTTACTATTACAATGATAAAAGCACAAATATTTAATAAGATCTAAACATGAAATGTATAAAGAGATGCTCAATTTAAATATGATCATTCACCTAGAAGGCACAGTATCATAGTTGTGATTTGATTTGATAAGCATATATAACACATATGACCAAACAGCCCAAAGCGATAACATTCAAGAGCATTTAACATACCAGGGCTTATTTTCATTCTTAGAGTAGTATTACAGCTCACCTTCAGGATAACTTACAATACCAAGCACAACTTGAATAAAAACGATGTGTCCAAATGAAAAATCTAATGGGATTTCAGAAGCCATTCAGATTGCCCCGAGCAAGAAGTATTGGGAGTTAACAGGATAAGAACTCAAGGGACCAGTACTAGTGGGGTAAACATACAAAGAGGTAAAGGTGAATGGAAATTAAATTCCCGAGGGACTGTTGAGAGTCAATACAGAGAAACCAAGTCCATAGTTGAAGAACAGGAAAAATCAGGAAAGTGTTATCTGAAAGCAAGTTGAAATAAAAGAAACCAGATAAGAAGCAAAAATGTGGAAGTTAGAATTTTGCTATCACTTAGACTGATGGATATCTTAGGAGAATAGCCTTGCTCCAGAATCATGCAAACTTTCCAAATAAATTAAACATATAGAGATCTAAAAAACAAATCAGAGCACTGAGGTCATAAAGAAACCTAAATTATCTCAATTTCAAAAAGGGACAAGTACTGTCTTGATGAAAACAGAACCATGTCTTCTGTTTGTCAGAAATCTACCATGAATAGGGCAAAAAAAAAAAAACATTAAGTTGTATAAAGGTGTGAGCATTTCATTGTAGATGAATTTTACCTCGGGAGGGAGGGAAGGAGATAATATTGGATATTTGGAGTAACTGCAGTGATAATACTGAAAAGATTTTACCATCATTTTGGCAGTCTCCAACTAGATCATACCACATCTTGATTACTATATTTCATTTTAGACACGAAGTTTATGATACATACTAGTGAGTGCATTTGTAAAGGATTATAGAGGAAGAAGATAGATCCTAAATTATCATTATAGTTGTAGAAGAACATAATGAAAATGCATAGTATAGAAAAAAGTCTTTACCTTTGTAAGAGTCTCATGCATGTTTTCAAAGACTTGAAGACTAGTCATATGAAGGAGAAATAGTTTAGTTATCTGTGAAGCTGAGAGACATACTGATACATGGATGGAGTTCAAAAAGTGAATGCTTTTATTTTTCATTGATGAAGACATTAAATCTATCTGAGTTAAAATTTTTATAATAGGATGAAAACAATATATGCTTGTTGTTTCACAGTATATTAAAGGTCAGGGAAAGATTCACATCTATTTGAGATGCTATTGCTGGATTTAAACATGATTGGTAGTCTAGTAAACACTATTTCCTTTAACTATGGAGAGTTTGTGATGTTGTTTTGGAATTCTATACTACTATACTATGTGAAAACAATTTTAATTTCCTTTTGACAGCTTCAGCATACACAATCAGAGAAACCAAATTGTCATACATGCACAAACTGTATAATTTCATCCTCTCAAATTGTTTTTTAAAAGAACATTAATTGACACTGCTTTGTATCCAGAAAGGATTGATTTATGTATAGATTTCCAAGAATGTCAGGGATATTAGCATTTCTATAGGAAGGCTAATTGCAAACTCTTTACTGTCAAGGACTGAAGAAGTTCTACTGGGATATATTCCAAGTTTCTCTAAACCCATGACAGAAATATTATGTTTTACATAGTGCCTCTTCCAATAACTAAATTAATAGAGTTCAATTTCAGTAAAAGCACATTTTAATATTTTTTTCTGACTCATGGACAAATTTGTCTTTATCACTGGTTTCATTGGATTTTTCATCGTTCTTGGGAAAATCTTACAGGAAGTAGAGGAAAAATAATCTGTTAATTTTACCTAAAAGACATTGCCATGATATTCTTTATCTGATCCACCATATACCTAACAAATTGGAAGCATTATTAAAGAGATAATTATTGAAACACAGTACTACATGTATAGTGAGAGGGTTTACATATACAGAATCGAAGTGAATGAAATGGGATGGATGTGTATTCTGAGCAGAAGTCAGGGTTTCAAGTAAATGCAAACATCATGACCAGACTCTAGGAAGTAGCTGTCACCTCCCTAGGGTAGCTATTTTATTTAAAAGTATCTTTAACTCTGATGACTATGATAACCTCTCTTAATAATAATTAAGAATTTCATTTTTCTAAAATGTTATCAACTTAGAAGAAATTTCCAGGCCATTTGGACTATCAGCTGATGTGGCTGTATGATTTGCCTGAAATTGGGTTCTCTCCATTTAGACAAGAGCTCGCCTGTGAGTAGAATTTACTTTTCTACACTGTAACTTTGGACTTATTCATGTGAGCTGCCTTCCACAATGGAATGTGGATAAAAATAACAACTTCAAGATGAGGTTTTTGGAAACTTGGCAAATTCTCAGCTCCTTCTTGAGACTGCTGACTTTGGTCATAAAGAATGCATGCCCAGGAAGTTTTTGCTGTCTTGAATAAAGAACTGGCAACATTGCTGACCTTGACTGAATGCCAGGTATCTCCTAGCCCAGCAGAGCCCAGGTAGTCTGACCTGAGATCAAACTGTAGTTTATTTACAAATCCATAGCATGAAATTAATTACTGTTTATATGACGGAGATTTTTGGTATAGGTTGCTATTCAACTTTATCTGAGTATCTGTGCTACTCTGAGCTTATGTCTAATGAAGCCATCACTTGTTCACAGTGATTGAAGGCTTAGGTATGATAAGATAGCTAAATTTGAGTAGAGATTATTCACTTATTCCACAATTTTGTTTCCTATGGAACTATTATGGCTGAGACAGTGTGCACACAATTATGGGTGAACATTGAGAGAGTCTGTGTTTTCATGTAGCTTATTTTCTAGTTAGATAGGCATTCATGAGCATAATGTTGCAGATGCAAATATAAATTTCCAGCTGTTCAAAAGACTACTAAAAAGTACCTGTAAATGAGTACCTACCTAAAGAATTAAGTGTCAAGCTCTGGTATAATAATTTCTAAGATTTAGTTGGTGAAAGGAGATAAGTATTCTAACCAAGATACAAAGTAAAAAATTACAGCAAATGTAGAAGAACGAAAATGATGACAAATTAAGAATTGTACAGGAAAGCAGAACTGATGAGAGATGAAGTCTGAAAGGTACTGATATATAAAGCCAAACCAAATATATTTTTTTCTTGAGTATCTGGTTTGACATTTTTTTCCCCCTGAGATGGTGTAGCCACTGAAATGATGGAAGGAGCATGATAAACACAATGAAATTTGCATGTTAGAGCTATGAATTATTAAGGTGAGAAATTTTGTTACTTTGGACCAGTATGGCCAGAGAAGATAAAATAAGCACTTTGGATGTGAGGTAACATAAAGAGAAATCCATCAGCTGGTTCTTAGAGTAAGGGGATAGATGGAATCTAGAACATTACTATCTTTTGTCTTGTGTCATTGGACAGAGATTCAACAACTGACAATAATATCTCAAAATATAGTTCTGAATACAGATGTAATGTTTTTGAAGTTATTTCAAGAAGTGTATTACATATATCTGAAATTTCATAATCACTCTACATGTTGTACCTTAAAAATGTAAAATATAGGCCCTCCCTGATGATGCAACCGGTTAGGAGGCAGCACCGCAAGCTGGCCTTAGTCGCTTAGATGTGAGTTCGATCCCCAGGCCTGGAGGTGATCCACATGGCGCAGCAGACCTCTCCTGACCCACCCGGTGCTCCCTTCAGCAGTGTACTTTGTCAGTCTGCCTGTTCTGCTCCCCCCTCTGTCTCTGGTGAATCCTCTCACCACCCCTGTACCTCTGGCCTGTACCCCAGTTCTGTATGCATAAATAAATAAATCTTTTTAAAAAATGTAAAACGTCATTGAAAAAAAAACATATTTTGTGGAGATTCTTCATGGCTCTCTGTGGACACAGAATGCCAGACAACGAAGTGCAGCACTTCAAAATGGTGTACACCTTGAAGAGGATCAGGAAAGCCTCAACTTTATGAAGTGCAAAATAAGAAGCCAGTAATTATGAAAAAACAAGATGAGTGCTTTTCAAATTCAAGAGCTCAAAAGTGTGCAAGGAACAAATGTGAATCACTTTATTATTAAAGTGCTTTGTGAAGTAGCTCACAATAATAGTTGTTATTGTCTTTAATTAGATTAGTTTATAAAAATGAGAACCCCTGAGAAACATGGGCTAACAAAATATTTTGAATAGAAATCTATGAAACTTAACTTTGCATACTCCTTTTTCTGAATCAATTACAAGATCTTGTCAATTTTCTCACTTTTCTTGGTCTTAGTTCCTGTACTTATACAATCAAATAATCAGGCACATATATTGAGTTTCTAACCCAATCCTTAAGAATGAGTGTATAAAAGAACTCCTGATCATATAATTTAGGGTACTATTTCAAATAGTAGCATGGTCAGAAAACAAGTTATTTTGGACAAAGAGTGGGGTTAATACCTTTAGACAGAAGAAACAGCCAGAAATGGCTGTGGGCCTCAGACATGTTCTGACTTAGACACATTCTGGTTTGTCAACTCTAATTTCTCAAAGCTAATGGCAGTCAGCTCCTGTTCTGAAATTTTCCACCACCTGCAATATGCATTCAGTCATTGATTCCATAAATTTGTGTGAGCTGAGCATGAGTTCTTAAGCATTTTGTATGTGTGAACATTAAATATGAAATATTTTACAAGTTTGCTTTTTTCTGTGCTGTATTTATATCGCATCAAATCTGAGGGATACCCATTTCAAATATACTTTTTTTCTTTTCAGATTTAAATTCACTCACTTATTGACTTATCCAATCATTGAATGCTTGCTGTATGCCAGGAAAAATTCTAGACACTGTTAGACTGTGGTAATGAGAAGAGAAAGGAGCTATTGAAATAAACATTTTTATGAATATTTAATATTTATATGTGTGTGTAAATATATAAATTATATACACTCATATATACATATACATATGTATATATAGCAGATATACCTGGGATAAAATAGAGTAGCAAAGAGAGATACGGAATATAAAAGTGAGCAGATACTCAAAAGAGGCATGCTAACAGCTCATATAGATATTTGGGGGCCAAGTGCCAGCAAGAGGAAGCAGCAATCCCAAAGTTGTTAGGTTGGGGCATAATTATGTTGACTAAAACA
>NW_004567121.1:21817091-21818353 GCF_000260355.1 Condylura cristata
AATAAACTGTCATTTGGCCAAAGTGATGCCTATAGCTATAGAAAGTAGCTCTTCCTAGGGAAAACACAGAATATACAAAGAAAAGTAATTTTAATAACACTGTCCAGTGTTTGAAATCAGAACTGTCTATGTATAAGTAAAGGGATCAAATATCTATGTCCCTAATTCGAGCAGTCTGTTTCCTAGAAGTAACTTGTTCACTGTGGGATCTGATTTTATCAATAGACATTTAAGATTTTCTAAATCATGTCTTTAAAAAAAAAGTGGAAGAAGAAAGTAAACACTTCCAGCTGAGTTTTCTACTTACTACACTATATAATGTTTATTGTTTATATATTTTTGTGAGACCCTTTGCTAAATTCTTTCAGGTATTTTTCAGTAATTCAAAAAACTTAATAAAGTAGTTAAGTTTACTATCCCAATTTAGAGAGGGAGGGAATTAATGATTAGAGACTTTAATTAGGTTACCCATTTCATTCTGTCAAGAAAAAGTGGAGTATTATGTATTAAAACCCAAATCTGTTTGAAATCAGGGTCTGATGATTTAAAGTTTTAACATAATTCTTTGAAGGTTACCATTTGTATCTGTAATGAAACAGGCTTAGCAAGACTCAACTTCTAGAATAAAAACACAGGTATTTATTCAAGAATTGGAATTGGAATTTAGATCTTTTTCCATACTATGCTACCTTATTCTTGGGGAATTATCGCAGACAAAATATTCAAGATCTCATTGAATATGCAACAGAAACCTTAAATATCAAAACTTCTGAAATAAAAGGGACTCAAAAAAACTACAAGTATCATTCTGCATTCCAAAAGAAAATTCTAATTGTCCCTACAGATTTGTGAATGATTAATTCTATGTGAAAAGAGCTTATATTCTTCAAACTCAATTACTTAATGTTCATAGATCAGTCTCCTTAATTTGCTGGATTCTAGCCTTGAAGTTAAAATACCAAAGCATAAACATACTACATAAGGTAGTAGCAATAGCAGCAAAGCAACATGTAATGACTATGGAAAAGGCAGAGTATTCAGTGCTCACAAACATGAGCTCTTTAATCCTCACAGCAATGTTGCAATGTAAGAATCATTCATATTTGTATGGGAGGAAGCATGCACAAACCTGCTTATTAATATTTTCTATATCATACAGCTAGCTACTGACAGAGCTTGCATCTGAGTGGACTAAGTGTTCTCTTAGCTTCAAGCAATATGTGTATTTATACATTTAGCAAAAACTCAGTATATAATTATAT
>NW_004567121.1:21819432-21820971 GCF_000260355.1 Condylura cristata
CATATAGCTCCAATAGCAAGCTGTTCTCTGCCCTGACAGGCTAGTAATATATTCATTTGTTTCCAAAAGATTTTAAATACCCTAGGTAGTGTTTGTGTTAAAAGACATAAAATATGACTTGCTGTTTAACTTTTTCCGTGTTCTGTTTTAAAGGGGAGGCTTGGGTGAGGGATTTTTCTCATGGTGACTATTTAAGATGGTGGAGAGGGTTATTCTCGGGTAAGAGGAATTGTCAAATCAGAGGAATTGTCAAATCAAAAAGATCATCTGTAAGATATTTTCTTACATCATGTTTGTTTTGATAATATCACCTGGGGAAATGATTCCTCTTTGTGGATCCTGATCCAGGATATCCTAGGCAGTAGGACAAAATAGGAAGAAACAGAAAAGAAATAAAAACAGATAGACCCTCTTACCT
The DNA here is from genome assembly GCF_000260355.1 of Condylura cristata. Classification (NCBI taxonomy): domain Eukaryota; kingdom Metazoa; phylum Chordata; class Mammalia; order Eulipotyphla; family Talpidae; genus Condylura; species Condylura cristata. The sequence goes on from NW_004567121.1 coordinate 21,819,851, forward strand.
ACCTTGGTGACCCTGTGGCATTCTTTTAAGATAGGATATTTGTAAGTGAGAAACATTAAAACCACTTTTCTTATTTTTCTAGCCTCTGCCAATTTCAGTATCAGTGACTTGCAAAATCTACCTGACAAACACATCACAATTCCTAGAAGATGAATCAGAAACTATATGTTCCTATTTCAGGCATGTAGTATATTTATATTCTACATCCACATCAAGCCAAATGCTTTTGTTCTAAATCAAATGTAGCAATGCTATCATCATAAAAGTTGCAATTATTTGTATTCCACAACCAGTAATATTTCTCTGAAATCGGCGCATTCTATCAGTTGGAACCTCAGTGATGTTAAGAGTGTTTTCAAAGTTAAATATTTGGGGACAATCTAATTTCTTTATACTTTAACAGTGTATGTTATGACTAATTTCTTTTTTGTTATTTTGGAAAAGTAAACACTTTTAGAAAGTATGGCATGTATTTATAACTTTCCACATACTGTTTAAGTTCTGTCTAAATGGCATATGCAAAGTAAAATTAGTCTTGAAATTTCACTTTTTGTAATTTGTAAGTGAGAAACATTAAAACCCACTTTTATTATTTTTCTAGCCTTTGCCAATTACTGGACAAGTTTAATTGTCCAGTAATTTGAGAAAATGTTCCCATGTAATCAATATAACAAATTTTACTCATTTATGTTCTATGTCCTGGAATTGATGGCATTAATTTTAGAAGAGATTAAAAGTGGGAACGATTAACTTGACCTCAGAATAGAAATTTGAAAACAGAGAAGTATGATTTTAATTTTGTTGTTGTTGTTCTTTTTAAAAAATCAAATCTTAGCTCTTCAAACCTTGGTCTGCCCTATGTCAGCTCACTTATTCTGCATTCTGTTCCTCCTCCAGCTTGAAATTCATGTCTTCTTCATCATGATATTTTGTGTTTCTAAGAAGAATAACTCAGCTAAATGTGAGTCAGATTTCATTTCATGTAGGTTGTGAAGGACTTACACATTTATATTTTAAAAGAAGAGACTATTGGCTCTCATTGTTTTATTGTCTTCTACTGCTTAATATAATACTTAATATATATTTGGTAATATATTTAATACTAAATATTGATTCTTTAA
>NW_004567121.1:21821806-21823535 GCF_000260355.1 Condylura cristata
TCACAGGCAGTTTCTTTGAAGAAGAGGAATAGTAGGCATTTAAGCAATTTTCTGGTGATTTGCATCAAACCAAGCAGCTAATTTGAATAGCTCATACATTTTGTTTTAATAGAAAAGAAGGAAGTACTCTTGCCAGAAATTGTCCTGACAATTAACTGTGAAAACAAAAGCTGAGATTTGGCTTCCTTGTTTGAATCATATGCAAGATTTAAACACTATTCAATGTCTTCATGAGAAGTCATCTAAAAGTAATAAAGCAGCATCATCCTAAGACAGACTGTTTTTTGACACAAGTTGAGAATTATATCAAATCATATGATTCCTGTTCACCTGGTGTTTTAATACCCAAGGTATGAGAGTCTCTAACAGATGAGTTTAGATACTGTCATTATTTTGTTTTCTTCCTTTACACTTGGTAGTACTTCCATCACATTTCCCATATTGATATATAAAGACCCAGTGTAATTGTTTTAATCCCAGTGAAAAATCTGTTGTATATCTCCCTATTTAGAAAGATTTTTACTTTTATTTTTGACATGCTTGCACCTAACTCCTTGTTTACACAGTTCAGGAAATCTTGGATTCCCAACGGGAACTTCTGATTGGAATTATTTCACTTTCAAGTTTAATAGCATCACTAAACTGCCACCAAAAATGCTTATTCTATTTTAAACACAAAATGACTACACTTTCCTACAGCTAAAATTCATGTTCTTCTAACAGGTGTGATAATTTTGGTGAATCAGTACATCTGTTCAAGATTATAAATATTTCTAATTTTAATAATAATTCTATAATCTAATTATATTTAAAATATATAGTCTGATATGTATATTTATATTATGTAGAAGAAATGACATATAAAACAATCTTTCTATAAATCAACAAAAAAATAGATAACCCAATAAAAAATGGCCAATATATGTAAACAGGTAATTATAGGAAAGGAAATCCAATGGCCAATATTCTGGCATACTGTTAATCAGTGTTCTTAATCAGATATTTTTATATCTCCTATAACCATTTTGATATTGAACAATTGTTGATGTCTACAAATGCCTATTTCTTCATTGATAAAGCCAATTGCATGGTATAATTAAGACTTCTAACAAACTATATCTACTGTTTCTCTAACAATTTACATTATTATATTAGCTCAACTTTTTCTCATAAATAAAATGGATCCTAGATAAAAATAAGTTTTTAAAATTTACACCTCAAATTTAGAGTTCTAAGCAAAAACATTAGTATTGGGGGTAATCCAGTTACTCCAAGAATAATTCTTTTCCATAAGTCTTGAAAGTATTCTGATCCATCAATTCCTGAGATTTCCCAGTCTCCAAATATTTGCCAAAAAGTTTGCTTTCCAAAAGTCCAAACCCTCTTCAGCATTTCTCCTTTTTACTACTCTCTCATCTAGTTTCTGCCACTGGTTATTTTCTCTGCTCCTGTGATTTTTGTGATAGGCCATTTATTCCAATTTGTACACCAGTAGTAGATTAATCTATAACAACTCCCTAACAACGCCATCCTTACTTCACCTTGTCTAATGTTATCAACTATGGCTATTAACGCCTTACCAATTTTTAGAGCACAATCTTAAACCAACAGTGTAGCCTACAATTAAATAGACTGTTTATACTCAGGTTGTGTCAACAATGTACAGAGAAAAGAACATAAAGCTATTAATCATTGTGTTCCACACCAATCAAACTACATTAACTAGTAT
>NW_004567121.1:21824595-21826426 GCF_000260355.1 Condylura cristata
AGACATGTTTATAGCAGTCTAACGTGGATGGAACCGGTTTAAGCTGGATCAAACTGGTATGAATGGGATATAACCGGTCTAAACTGTTTTGAACCAGCCAGAACCGGTTTGAACGGGCAGAAACAGTTCGAACCGGATTGAATGAATGGGTCCAAACAGGTTTGAACTGTTTTGTGACAGTCTGAACAACAGCGACTTTTCTCTATGTGTTGCAATCACTTTGACAGTCTGAACAACAGTGACTTTTCTCTATGTATTGCAATCACTTTAAAAGTGTCGAGGTGCTCTGGACATGTTTATAGTAGTCTAACGTGGATGGAACCGGTGTGAACCAGTTTGAAGTGCTCTGAATCTCTTTGAACTGGCTGAAACCAGTCTAAACCGGATTAAACTGGTTTGGACTGGTTTCTGACAGTCTGAACATTTGCAGCTGTTCTCTGTGATAGTGTTACTATCACTTTAAAAGTGTCGAGATGCTCTAGACATGTTGATAGTGGTCTAACATGGATGGAACCTGTCTAAGCTTGATCTAAGTGGTTTGACCCATTTTGAACTGGTTTGACCCTGTCTGAACCAGCTGAAATCAGTTTAAACTGGCTTGAACCGGTCTAAACGAGATTGAACCGTTCTGTGACCATCTGAACACTTGTGACTATTCTCTGCATGCTACTATCACTTTAAAAGTGTTGAGGTGCTGTAGACAACTTTAAAGCGGTCTAAGGGGAAAGGAACAGGGCATAGCCGGATCTAACCGGTCTGAACCGGTCTTAGCAGGTTTAAACTGGCTAAAACCGGTCTAAACTGGTTTGAACTGGATTGAACCAGTTTGTGAAGGTCTGAACAACTGCGAATGTTGTCTCTGTGTTGTTATCACATTAAAAGTGTTGACAAGCTGCAGACAACTTTAGAACTGACGAAACAGGTTTAAGCCAATTGAGCTGGTCTAAACCGAATTGAACAGATTTGTGATGGTCTAATACTTACGACTGTTAGCTGCGTGTTGCTACCACTTTAAAAGTGCTGAAGAGCTGCAGACAAGTTTAAAATGGTACAACATGTATGGAAACATGTCTAAGCTGGATCTAACAGATCTAAACTGGTCTAAACCGGTTTGAACTGGTCAAAACCAGTTTCAACCAGCTGGAACCGGTTTGAACCACTCTGAACCGGTTTGAGCCAGCTAAAACCGGATGGAGCTGGCAGAAACAAGTTTGAAATGGCGGGAAGCAGTTTGAACCAGCTTGAACCGGTCTAAACTGGTTTGAGACCACTGAAACCGGTTTGATGCAGTCTAAGCCAGCTGAAACTGGTTTTAACAGGTCCAAACCGGCTTAACAGGCTGGAACTGGTTTGAACCGGTCTAAGTCAGTTTGAACTGCTCTAAACCGGTTTCAGCCGGCTGGAACTGGTTAGAACTGGTCTAAACTGGTGTGAGCCAGTCTAAACCGGCTTGAACTGGCTGGAACCTGTTTGAACCAGCTGAAACCAGCTCGAAATAGTTTGGTCCAGATTGGGCCGGTTTTTACCGGTTTCAGCATTGCAACCATTCCCAGCTAGTTGCTGTCACTTTAAAAGTGTCAAGATCGGCCCTCCATGGTGGCACAGCGGGTTAAAGCACAGCCCTGAGACACTTAAGCCACTTCCGAGTGAGTTCTATTCTCGCCTGCCTGGGAGGAGATCTACATGGCGCGGCAGAACTCTCCTGGCCTGCCTGCTGCTCCCCTCAGCAGTGCACTTGTTGATCTGCCTGTTCTGCTCCCCACTCTGTTTCTGGTGAAGCCTCTCGCCACCTGTGAGTCTCTGGCCTGTACCCCAGTTCTGTATGCAAAAA
>NW_004567121.1:21827441-21831523 GCF_000260355.1 Condylura cristata
GCTGCTGACAAGTTTAAGACAGTCTAACATGAATGGAAACTAGTCTAAGCCAGATCTAACTGGTCTTAACCAGTCTAAACAGGACTGAACCTGTTTGAACCGGCTGAAACCGGTCTGAACTGGATTGAATCGGTCTAAACCGGATTAAGCCTGTTGGAACCGATTGAACTGGTTTGTGATGGTCGGAACACTTCCTACTATTGCTGTGTGTTGCAATGACTTTAAAAGTGTTGACGAGATGCAGACAAATTTAAAACAGTCTAAAGTTGATCGAACTCCTCTTAGCCAGATCTAACCGGTCTGAACCAGATTGAACCAGTTTGATCCAGCACAAACTGGTCTAAACCGGATTGAACCGGTCTGAACTGGCTGAAACTGGATTGAACCGGTTAGGACTGGCTGAAACTGGTGTAGACCGGATTGAAGTGGTCTAAACCGGATTGAACTGGTTTGAGCCGGGCTGAAACCTGTTTTCATTGCACTGAACTGATCTAAACCGGACTGAACGGGTTTATGACGGCCTGAACACTTGTGACTGTTGTCTGTGTGTTGCTATCACTTTAAAAGTGTTGACGAGCTGAAGACAACTTTAAAACGGTCTAAAGTCGATGGAACTCCTCTAAGCCAATCTAACCGGTCTGAACCAGTCTAAACCAGATTGAATGGGTCTAAACCAGATTGAACGGGTTTGTGACGGTCTGAACTCTTGCGACTGTTGTCTCCGTGTTGCTATCACTTTAAAAGTGCTTTAAATGTTGAGGTGCTATAGACAACTTTAAAGCGGTCTAACAGGGATGGAAGTGGTCTGAGCTGGATCTAACTGGACTGAACCAGTCTAAACCTGTTGTTCCGAACTGGTTGAAACTGGCAGAAGCCGGCTTGAACCGGCTGAAACCAGTTCGAACCGGCTGAAACTGGTCTGAACCAGCTTAAACCGGATTGAACCGGTTTATGATGGTCTGAACACTTGCGACTATTTTCTGCGTTCTGCTATCACTTTAAAAGTGCTGACGAGCTGTAGACAACTTTAAACCAGTCTAACATGTATGGAACCGGTTCAGAATGCATAGTCTATTAGAACTATAGTTACTAGGGTGCAATTTCACATCGTTTTAATTTCAATTGTTTGAATAAGTTAGAAATTGATTCCATGTTTTCCTCAATTTCTGTTGGTGGAAATTCAGAGTGGAAATGCTTTCAACTCTCTTGGCTTGGGCTCATCAGAACTTTTGGAAACAGTTTTGTCGTTTTTTGAATCACTAGAGGTGTTGTGACTTGGTTTTACTTTTTGTGGGGCTCAGATTCAATTGGATTCACTTTCAGCCAGTTGGAACTAGTCAGAACTGGTTTGAATTGGTTTGAGCTGGTCAGAACCAGTTTCAACCTGCTCAGCATTTCAGAACCAGCCTCAGCCTGTTGCAACTGGTTTGAGCTGACTTTGTTAAGTGGAAGGATTTCCTAAAGGAGTTCTGCAGAGTTTTGTGGACTGCACCCCCTATTCCAGTGAGTGGAAAACTACAACTCTCAACAATAGCAAGGAAAGAACTGGGAGGACGAAAGGGCGGAGATTAGCAGGGGATTAATAGAGAGCGATTTTTCAATGGTTGCTCTGGAGAGGTAAAGGGTATCTCTCTCGGTCCCTCCCTTACCCCTCCCCCCCAGGACCATGTGACTGGGGGTTATCAGTTTGTTACTAGAGTTCAAAATCAACCAAGTATGTCTCTCTCTCTCTCTTTCACTGGGTTGTTCCTTTTCCTTTCCCCTTTTGTAAATAAACCTATTATTGACTCTTTTGTCTGTGCCTGCAGAACAATTAAATTTTAAGCGCATATGTGAGGACCCACAGACAGGCAGCCCAGTTCACTCTGGGCTACCCTGTAATAATTTCAGCTGATCAAAACTGTTTTGTGATGGTTGGAACTGGTTTGAGTTGTTCGGAAGTTGAGCTGGTTTCAGTCAGCTTAAACCAGTCAGAACCAGTTTGAGCAGTTCGATAATAGTTATAGCTAGTTTGAACTGCTTTCTCTTGGGTGAGATCCAGCAGACTATTGGAAATGGTTTCAACTCTCCTGGTTTGAACTTATCACAACTGTTTGGATATAGTTTCATCCTTTGTCATTTGGTTTCACTTTCTGTGCTGCTCATGTTCAGTCTGTCTAGGTTTCACTTCTGTGAAGAGTCCTGTTTCAGCTGGTCAGAACCAGTTTAAACTGGTCAGAAGTGGTTTCAGCCAGTTTGAACTGGTTTCAGAATTCTGAATCTATTAGAATCTTGTCATACAATTTCTTGTTTTGGTTTAAGTTCTTCAAATAAGTCAGAAACGATTCCATGTGTTTCTCAGTTTCTCTTGGTTTGAACTCATCAGAAGTATTTGGAAATGGTTTCATCTCTCTTTCTTTGAACTCATGAGAACTGTTTGAAAATAGTTTCATTCTTTTTGATCCAGTAGGCAGTATTGTCATTTGGTTTCACTTTCAGTTGGGCTCAGTTTCCATTGATTTCATTTTCACATCTGTGCAGAATCCAGGATCACTTTGAGATGGACCAAACCAGTCTCAGCTCTTAGGAACCAGTCTGAACTGGTTTCAGCCAAACAAAACAGAGATGCACCAGTTACACCCGATTTGAAAGCATCAAAACCAGCTTCAGCCATTTAAAACTAGCTGGAATGGTTGGAAACAGTTGCAGCCAATCAGATCCAGTTTGCAATGGTCGGAACCAGTTCCATTCATTCATATTTTGTATTTTTTCAGAGATTTCTTATACTTGAGAGAGACAGTATTTGGTCAAATCTATCTGTTTTCAATACTCCTTATTTTACCCAATGAAAGTAAGTGAGCATAAATGATCAGTTAATCAAACTCCTACTCTCATATTTTGAGTAGTTCATATATGTTTTCTGCTTTGTTAGCCTGTGTTAATATTTAAAGCACAAACTTCAAAACCATTAGGACACACATTAGCCTATGGAAAACCTGGATATTTGATAGCATCAAAATTTATAAAAATAAATAAATAGACCCAATAGACTATTCTTTTCAAGAGTCTTGTTTCTGGAACACTGAACTCTTGCTTTTTCAAGAAGCACAAGGATAAAATTGTACATGATTGGGCTATAGTCTAATTTATGGGTGAGTCTAAAACAATTTTAGGAGCTTAACACTGCAATAGCCCTTTGGGGTATTAACTCTGTCAGCTGGCTTGCAAATCAGAAAATTGATAGCTCTATTATGAAAGCATGTGAAATATCAAATACATGGACTGGATAGAATGCTTAACTGCTTTATGAGGTGACCAAAAACTGCCAGCTGATTTGCTGGTTTAAATTCTGCTGAATGGATCACTTTTATTGCCTTAAGAATATTCTGCTAAATAATTCAAAACAACTGGGTCTATAAAGAAGACATATATAAATTCAAATGGATTGTATTTAAATTATAAAGTTTTTTGAGGCAAAGTTTCATATAAAAATGAATAGAATTTCAACCTCCAAAACTGAGGAGGACAGCAGAAGAAACATGATTTATTTCGTTTTTCTTTTCTCAATATTCTTGTTCCTTTCTTAAGCATTCCCTGGATTGAATGATGAAATTCTGGGGTCAAGTATATTAAAATAATCTCAGGACTAAGATGACAAAATCTTTGGGGGAGAGATCAAAATCAGATTTCCTTAGATGTCTTGATAAGAATGAGATGTTATGAATCATGAATTGGATAATCTATGAAGTTCTGTCAAGAAGATTTTCACACTTTTCAACCAACTTTATGTTAGAAAGAGGAGAATCTTAAATTCTTTTAAATGATAATCATTCTCACTAATAACTATAGGAGAATATGTGTAAGTCAATTTTTTCATATTGAAATATATAAAGATGTAAGTACCAATATGAAAATAATGACACTTAATCTGTATTACTGGTAAATTAAGATAATTTTTACATTAGCTTATATATATGTGTATATATATGTATATATATATATAATTATGTAAATGACTTAATTGTCCCTTTCTATGTTTAGAATTTGTCATATGGAATTCTAAATTTCTTTCACATTTTATTCCCACAAGGTTATCAGCTATG
>NW_004567121.1:21832368-21848484 GCF_000260355.1 Condylura cristata
TCGACGAAGTATACTGCTGAGGGGAGCAGCGGGCGGGTCAGGAGAGGTCTGCCACACCATATGGATCTCCTCCAGGGCAGGTGGGAATCAAACTCATGTGGAAGTGGCTTAGGCTTCTTAGTGCAGTGCTTTAACCCGCTGCACCACCAGGGAAGTTCCTACTAATCTGTGTATCTTAAATTTTTTCTGTTTAACAAATTTAAACTTGTTTTAAATTCTTCGAAATGTCCTTAATTTTACGTATGTCTTTCATTGAATGTATACTATGTATTATACTATTATATGGATTATAATATTATATTATTACTTTGGTTTGGTTTACACTATGATTTTCAATATTTCTATTAAATATTTTAATCTAGGCAGAAGATTTTCTGATTGTTAATTTTCAGCCTCTATTTTACTTATTTGTCAGTATTTCTAATAGCAGAGGTGCTAATATGTAATGACTGATTACAATGCACCAAAGATTTTTCTAAGTATTTACACTGCATTAAATATCCCACCAACTCTATGAGTTATCCTGTTTTACATATTGGAATATTGAAGAAGAAAGGATAAAGTAACATCACTTGGGAAATAAATGATATCAAGATTTCTGTTTTGTTGATTTGTCTGATCTTGCTCCAAAACCTGCCCCTTTCTACTATATGGGTTTTGCTAATCCCTTTATATCTTTGTGTATATCAAATATTTATTTTAGCGTTACTTTCAGGTTACCCTAATTTTCAGTCATAAAATGTTCCTAGTTATTTAATGCCTAGTTCTTTTTCTTAGCAGCATTGGACTTTCATATTTTCTCATATGTCCTTTTGTTGCACTTATTTGTGGTAAGAGAATTCAAGTTCCATGTGAGTAGTGTAAGAATGCCTTCCAGAGCAGTTTCCTAGCTACCTCAGCCACTTTTCTGTTGGTAGGGTTCATTAATTCTGAAATATAGATGGTATATAATATATTTAGACTACAAGATTTCTTATATAGGTTGTATAGTGAATCTTAAAACTCTGAATGTTATGCTCAGGGATTCATTTATTCCTGAGTCTCCTCTCTTTACTTCCAAAATATGACTCTAGATAAGCACTGATATAAGAGGTCATCATTTCCTGAAATCATATTGTGGTACCTCTTCTTACCGCTTGGTCCACACAGTTTTTTCCTCTCCAGCTGTAGTTCATTTGCTTTTAACTTAAAAGAAACTTACTTGGTTATTGGACCTTATGGGATGCTCTACTTTGGTTCCTAAGTAACGCAATGAGTATATAGTGCTTTTGTTTAGGGCTTTTTTTTTTTTTTAGGGCACTTACGCATATCCTCTTCATATCTGTAGACTCATGTACATATATTTATATGTTATATAAACATATTACACATACTATTTATATAATATTCATAAAGTATTTATATAACATTTTAAATACACATCAATCAGCATTTTCTATGATTTAGATCAGAAACACATTATCACTTTGATTTAATTCAGCATTTTGGTCAAAGTACCATCCTTTTACATTTAAGGCTGTTGTAGTGATCTTCTATAGGAATAGATTACCAAAACTTCTCTGGATAAATGGCTATGACTTTGCTCCTTCAACTTTTGTTTTCTCTAGACACCAAGAAAAATATATATTTGCTTTTAATGTAGGAATTTAATGCTTTTTTCTTTGTCATTTCAATTCTAAGGAGCCAACTATATCTCATCATGAACAATGGGAAAACTCAACCAAATTGCTCATGATTTTACTGTTTCGCAGAGATAGGAATATATTCTTCAAATTTTACTTTATTTCCATTGACGTAGGTAGTATGAAATCAAGCAGAATGTATTCATAGAAAGACACAATGCCAAATGGATGACTAGTAAAATGTGAGAAAAGTATATTTGCCTACTAGAAATTCTATGTGGATCTGTTGGATAAGAAAACTTTCTATATAACAGCATGACTCTGAGTTTTAGGCATCTGAAAAATACTTCCAGAAGGCATGTAATGACAATGAAAAAGAAAATAAAAACCAACCATGTTGTTTCTCTTTAATACTCTTTTCTTTATTCCCATCAGCAATCTGACAAATACATGTTCATGTAGAATTATAATAGAGTAAAGGATACTCATGATTGAACTCTTAAATTAAGAACCTTATCAGTAGAGCAGGTAGAAATGAAGGGTAGTATATCCTCATTTATATCTCAGAATATCAAGATGATTTTTTTGTGGCCAAATTCTGGCAGTATTATAATGTTTCAAATTTCAGAGTCTTAAAATAAACCTATAGATTATGTTGCGACCTTTAAGTGTAAACTTCACTTCATTTTTTTTTAAGATTTATTTATTTATTTATACAGAACTGGGTTATAGGCCAGAGGTGCAGGGGCTGTGAGAGGATTCATCAGAGACAGAGTGGGGAGCAGAACAGGCCAGTTGAGGAAGTAACACTGCTGAGAAGAGTAGTGGGTGGGTCAGGAGAGGTCTGCCTCCCTATGTGGATCACCTCCTGGGCAGGAGGGGATCCAACTCATGTTGAAGTGGCTTTAGCATCTTAGTGCTGTGCTTTAACCCACTATGCTACCAGGGAGGGCCGCTTTACTTCACTTTTAAAATGCTTAGCTTTTTAAAACACAAAGGGATAATTTAAAAGCACTTCTCAACCAAATGTTGCATTTCAGGATTTCCTGAATGAAAACTAAAGGAACTTTCTCCACTGTATTTGCTTTTTCTTCAGTGGTATGGCAGGTGTAGAGAAAAATTACAACTGGCAAAGAATAAATTTAATGTGACAAACACTTGTTTGATGGGAGCTCTGTACCATCTAAATGAAAAGCATAGAGCCTGTGCTTTGGTAGAGCGCCTACACTTATGAATGAGATATGTGTATATATAAGCAATTACATTTAAAACAATGTACTAAGTGTTATAATAGCAGGTTATAAAAATGCTCTTAAAACAATACTGAAGAATTAATTAGGCCTGTTTTAGGTAGCTCCCGATCTAATCAGTCATCTGAGAAGTGTTCTGATTGGGGTCACTTGAGGAGGAAAGAATTTCATTTGATTTATGGTTTCAAATATCCTGATAGCTTCTTTGTGACACTAAGTCCTTCTACTACTGAAAATTAACTCTCCAGGGCCACACTGATTTGTGTAACTTAATAGGAATGAGTTATATCATGCCGGTCTGTTGAAGACCCTCTCCCAGATCATTAACTATGATTGGCTTATATCTCAATATGGAAGAAACAGAATTTTTTGGGGGGGGAAAAGAGAATCAACCACATGTAGAAGCCATGAGATACTTAGGGGCACTTAGACCACCTATCATAGTTCATTCATTTTGAGCACTTAGTGTGGTGCTGTTGAATTAACATCACATGTCATTCATGTGTGTTCCTATGTGAGTTCTACCTACAAACTTGATCTTCTGATACAAAATAAAGTATTTACTACGTGTTTTATTTTAGTACTATACTATTCCACATACTCTATATTTATTTCCTTGCCTATTATTTGTTTCCTTCCTTCTACAATAGGTTCCCTGAGATCAGAAGTGTTACTCATTTTGTCTACTGTTGTATATGCCCAAGTCTTTGGATGATGCTTATAGACAGTAAAAGCTTAAGGTACTTAGCAAAATGATATATTCATTTATTAATAAATTATATTACAGAATAACTTTTGCATGCCAGATATTACACTAATATTGTGAAACCAAAGATGACAATTCTCTGATTTTGAAGAACTCATTTAGAGGGGAACTCTTAGAACCAAATAAGTAACTAAAATGTAAAATGACAACTGATAAAGGACATGTATACACAGTGTTCTGAGAACTTACTAAACAAAAAGATTATTAAAGAGAAGAAATTTAGGGACATCTGAGTATAAAATACTAATGCTCAGATATCAAGAATCAGTATATCAATAAATAAACAAGTGTAATCTCAAGACAATAGAGGGACAATCATATGGAAGTTCTTTAAAAAGAAAAACCTGAGCATCTATGTTTGGAAAATAGAACTGAAGAGTAGCTTATATATTTACCTGGGTAGAAGTATAAGTCTCAGGGGACTGCAGTCACAAAATAAGACAATTTATTCTGAGTCATGAAATATCGACTCTTTGCTTCTTATTTTTTTTTTTTCTCTAAGGAAAGGCATAACTTATGCCAACTTGTAGATCATCAATACATGACTCCCTCACATCTTCCAGTTTTTGAAACTAAAGTTTTATTAGAATAGTCACACCTATTCACATATCAGTATTGTTACATGTTGGTAGCAACCCCCTCATACTACTATAACAGATTTAAGGAACCATGGTAAGGAACAGAAGATCTAGGAAACTGAAAATATTTAATATGTGACTATGTATAAAAATATTTGCTGAGCTAAGAGAAGGGAAAATAGAAGCAGGAGGATCAATGAAGGAGTTGTTATAATTCTTCTGGCAAAGATGGCTGATAGTATACATATGGGCAAGATAGGTTTGACAGTTGGAGCAATGTGAAGAGGGAAAAACGGAAACAGTTCTGTCACACAACACACATGAAAAGACTAGAGGCTTCACTGAAGTAGCCAGTGGTAACTCCCGATGGCTGAGAACTTTAGCTATGTATTTTATGAGTCCCTTAGAGAAAAGGGAGGCTCCTCCTACTAAAGCCTGTTGTCACTTGTGCATGCTCTTCAGATGACACAAATTCAATAAATATAATTGCTCAGGAGGAACACGTGTCATCATCCCTCAAATGTGTTCTAGAACCATGCGTTTCTTCCACAATCTTCCCTCTCATGACAACATCCTGTCTTATTGACAGGCAATATTAGAGATAATCATGGCGGGTAATTTCTGGACTGTTGACAGCATAATGTGGACTTAACAGAGAGGTTAATTAAATGAGCTAAAAATGAGGAAAAATCCCAAATGAGCCACTGAAAACTAGCCACAGCTGCAAGGGCAGTTTATGCTGCAACCAGAAGACCCTCCAGAATGGTCAAGGAATACATGCCCATGAAAAGATTTGCATTTTTATTCAGCATATTGAAAGGTATGCTTTACAAACATAATTTATAAAGTTCTTACAAGCGATATTTAAAAGTAAAAAATGAAGTTGACAAGTAAACAGAATTTTTCCAATAGAATTGTAGTGAATAAACTGTTGGCTGGGACTCTTTGGCTATATGTAAAATCAGTATCATTCTAAAATGAAGACTAAAAATATATTAAAAATTATATTTTATTGCTGAACTGTCTTTAGGTAGGAACATAATTGTTAAAGTAAAACCTCTTGTTTTTTATCCTAATCTTGTCACGCAGACACCTAAAGAAAATTATTTTACTGTTTCTCGGTTTGTTCTCTGTTTTCTCACATGTCCCTGTGAGACTTCCTGCAACATATAGTATAAGCCTTGACTCAAAATTTATAAATCACAGAGCCTGAAGAAAGGTCAGAAATTGTCATAATTAAGAATGCAGTTTTGACAGTCTGGTGGTTCTGCCTTCATAAACAGTCCCACCACATATCTCACTCAATGGATGAGGTCAATTCTGAGTCTCCATTTTTTACTTATAAACATGGACACAATAGCCATTTCCTAAGTTGATATGGAGTTGTTTATTTTTTTTTAAGATTTATTTATTTGTGCATACAGAGCTGGGGTACAGGCCAGACGTGCAGACACAGTGAGAGGATTCACCAGAAATAGAGTAGGGGGCAGAACAGGCAGATAGACAAAGTACACTGATGAGGAGAGCAGCAGGCTGTTCAGGAGAGGTCTGAGGTGCCATGTGGTTACCTCCTGGGCAAGCGGGATAGAACTCATGTGGAAGTGACTTTAGCTTCTTAGTGCTGTGCTTTAACCCACTGCGCCACCAGGGAGGGTCCCTCATATGGAGTTTTAATACATGGTGGGCATAAATCATTATGTTCAGGTTCTGGCACATAGTAAATGTGCAATAAACAATACCTTTTATAATTGTTACTCCCAAATTTTACCGACTTTCCATTTTTTAATTCGACTCATGTTTCTGGCACTGAGATACTATGTTATTCTTTTACAACTTATGACCTCCAGTTATTGTTTTCTGCTTGAAAATATTGTGTTTTCTTGTTCTTCCATCAACCCATCTGCTATCCTTGACCCATGTTCCCTCAGCCACCTACAGAAAGCTGTAACTACTTGCTTCTATTTTTTCCCATATTCCTAGAAATCTGCCCACATATGAAACCAAAAGATGCCATTATATTTAAGTGTGACTGTATCATTTAAATCAAATGGGGATAATTTGGGGAGCAAAAATAAATGCTGTTCATAACTACAGCATGTCACCTGGTATAAATCAGAACCCTCTTGGGCAAACAGGTATGTATTGTCCCTCTACTTACAAGCAAAGTAACTGCTGAAATATTACTTTGAAAGCACAGTACAATGCATTTCCTCATTGCCATCTATCATTCAGGACCTTGTAAATTGTTTCATTTTCTAAAAAGTGCTGATTGGTATGGTTTCTGCATGCTCAGATCAGCTTTATGTAGTGAAATGGGAATTGGCTCCATGCCCCAAATGCTTGCGATCAAAAGATGCAGGTGATCGTCTCACCAGCAGAGAACCCAGAGGAACAATAGGCCAGGTAATCAGTGACTCTGTGTTACCAAATCACATTGACCATTTTGACAGTAGGGTTTTATAGTGATTCATTTAGTTGTCTAAATAAAGATGGATGTAGATGGCCAAAAATAAATTCCTCTCCTTTTGCTTACCAAAATACAAACAGTGCCAAAACTCATGAAAGGTTGCAACAGCAATTAATCTGAATCACATATCAGATAGCTACGGTCAGTGCAATTTTTCTGTGAATGCAGTAGGTTTAATTTAAAATGGCAAAGTAAGGATGAATAAATCAATAGGTTGTTCTCCCAGATTTCTCTTTTGTGTGGAGAGCAGTTTAGTGTTAGAATTGGCGAAGTCCTCACTGAATCGGTGAACATTCATGGAGCACAGGCTACGTCAGCCATCAGTGCAGAGATTCAGCTCTGGGGGAATAAAGAACAAACACTTGTGATATCTGTCCCTGCACATCACTTCGGTTGCTTGGACAAACTTATGATCTCATTTTTCCATATATGACATGGGTAAGGTGAGTTGGGTAGAAGGTTTTTCCCATCCGAAAAGAGCTAAATCATTTATGCCACTCAAATCAATCAGGTAACATTAGCATCTCACCTGAATATTGCAAGGAGATTTGCCTCCCCAGATTTTATTTCCAGCTGAGAATTCTATGTGTGGAAGCCACTCTGTTACCCTAAGTAGGCCTATCTACCACTACCTTATCTCACTGATATTCCTGCCTGCTTGATAGATGATTTGTATACAGGACTTGACTTTTCCTTGTCCTTAAAGGCACCACACCTCCTTGAGAACGAATGACCTCTTCTATGAGTTTAAGCTTAATTCTATCAATTTTTTAGCTATCCGGGCTACTGAACTGATCTGGTTTGTTCTGCCCATTTAGGATTTTGGTCATTATTAATGCTTTATGCCTGTGCAGCATTAGGAAAACAATACCGTCTCATGAGCTTGAGTCCCTGCTCAGTCTCTGTGTGAGTCTCCAAGGGATGCGATTGCAAATTTCCACAAGCTGGACAGCTTCAAATAATAGTAATTCATTGCTTCACAGTCTTGGAGGCTCAGACTCTGATGTCAAGGTGTTAGCATGCCAAGCTCCTTCTAAGACCTGGGATAAAATAGTTTCTTGCCTCTTCCTAGTTTCCCATGGTAACCATCAGTCTTTGGCATTCCTTGATGTGCAGCTGTATGGCTCTGCCTCTGTTGTTACATGGCCTTCTCCCTGGGTGTCCGTCTGCACATGGTGTTCTTCATATCTTGAAAGGACATCTATCATTGAATTAGCACTTGTCCTAGCAACGTCCCTTTCATTTAATTATATCTCCAAATAACTTAGTTTCAAATAAGACCATTTTCACAGGAACTTGGGGTTAGAACCCCAAGATATATTTGGGGGGGGCAAGATTCAACTCATTATAGTCTGATATCTGAATTTACTGAATGTTAACTTACAGAAAATTTTCAAAATCAAATCAAGCAAATTCTCCATTGATTGCAAGTCTTCCCTGTTATCTAAAGCATAAGGAGGCTTTCTCTTCACTTACACATATGTCTGTCATAATCATTGACACAAATTACACTTGTCTCCTTCTCCAGGAGATTTTTGAAGAGTAGCGTAATAAAGAAACCTAAAAGATGGGCTATGGAGAGAGATCATTTTAACTTCCAGTTTCCTCATTTTGCAGACTATGGGATGCTGTCTAGTGATTCTGCACAGATGGCTTTCAGTCAGGGCTCACCACCCCAGAACGTGAGGAGACACTAGTTCAGAGCATTAAGGGGAAGGATGTAACATAAAAGCTTGAACTTAGTAGCTACATCAGGGGGGCTGACCTGCCGTGGAGACCACAAATGCAACAGATAGGCTAAACGAGAACCAAAGCAATAGCTCAAGAAGCTAGAGCAGTCACTAAAGTATGTATTCAAGTCTGGCTAGGTAAGTAAGAGCTGCCTGCACTTAGCCCATGATGAAAAGTTTGTAAGAGTGAGAGAGGAGTGAGAGAGAAAAGCCAATCACTGAATACTAAATCAGAGAATACAGAGTTAAAACTCTTGGTCTCTTGAGCATGTTTCCTTCCAGTTTCTGGGTAACATCTCAAGGGTATAACATCTGGGTAACATCAGAGGATAAAGGCAGATAAACCTGTTTTTCTTGGAAACATGTGCTATTACTTCCTACTAAACAAATTAGTGACACATTCTAGGAAGATCTTCCTCATCTAAGAAAATTCTAAAGAGGGTAATTCTGATTTGAGTAAATTATGGTAAACAACCTAGAGTCTATGGATTTTTTTGATGGATGGTTTTTAGAAAATGTCACATAAATGAAACATTTACTGTAGAAATGAAAATGTTTTGTTAAGTAAATGCTTCCGGCTGGAGCAGATCCATGGAGGGAATGTAGAACTCTGAGAACCTTCTTGGCAGGATGCTCCTCCCCTATTTGGCCTCTGCTTCTAATTGTTTGTTTCCTGACATTATTAGTAAAGCGTGACATGGTTGCAGCTCTGACCTGGGTGAGTTGATTTGTCAATAAAATCATTGATGTAAGGTCTCCAGCTGTGTTTTAGGTAGGCTCTTCTGGAAGAATATTTTATAACATTCTAGAATGTTCTCTGGATACTTTTTTTAAAAAAGATTTATTTATTCATACAGAACTGGGGTGTAGGCTAACCAGAGGTGCAGGGGGGTGAAAGGATTCACCAAAGACAGAGTGGGGAGCAGAACAGGAAAATCCATGAAATACACTGCTGAGGGGAGCAGTGGACAAGACAGAATTGGTCTGCGGTGCCATATGGATCAGCTCTCTGGCCAGGAATTGAACTCACACCGAAGCGGATGGGAGGTGGGCTTCGCAGTGCTGCGCTTTAACCCATTGCACCACCAGAGAGGGCCATGGGTACAGACATCTATTAAATTTAAACTGCATCAGCATTTCCTAATGCCATTACAAGTTTTACAAAATCAAAACATGCTTTCATAATTTATCATTGTATGAACAGAGAAGATTTTAACATAACTAGTAAGGGAAATTTAATTATTCTAAAGTTATCATGAATATCTCTGTATAAAGTCATATCATTTTTTTGTAATTTCTGTATAATAATCAGGTATGTAACTGTACCACAGTTTATCCATTCTGTGGCTGAGGAACAATTAGTTTCTGGAGGAATTACCTACAGATATTGCTTCCATCAATATTTTAATGAATGCTTTGTAAGTGCCTTCCCTATATCTTGGAGTAATATCTGAGTGTATTACTACATTCGCTTCTTCTCCCACTTTTCTCTGAACCTACCATTTGATTTTTTTGTTGCGTTTAACTTGGGTTATATTCTTAACTATTCTCACTGTGAGGCTTTATCCTAGGAATTTTGAATGTACACATTTATGTTTCCTAGATTGTTCCAGCTCCTTCACACCTTTGCACAGAGATCTTGCAACTAGCTATTCTAGACACATGTAAACATTTTCTAGGTTTAGCATCTGTTCTTAGTTTGGCCCTTAAGCTTTCTAATATAATCTTTTAATTAATTACTAAGGTTAATTCCAACTTTTAATCTTTTGCTTTCTCCTTCATTTCTTGTTGTAATAGGTGACTTTTACCACCATATATATTTTGGAACTCCTTAGATTTGCCACTTAGTCTTATTGTAGATGTTTCCCATGAGTTTTAGATTTTGCTATTTTTATTATTTTTTTAAAGATTTATTTATTTATGCATACAGAACTGGGGGTACTGGCCAAAGCTGAAGGGGTGGTGAAAGGATCCACCAGAGAGAGAGGGGGGAGCAGAACAGGCCGAGTGTACACTGCTGAGGAGAGCAGCTGGCGGGTCAGGAGAGGTCTGCCACGCCATTTGGGTCACATCCCTGTTGGGGAACGAACTCATGCTGACGTGGCTTTAGCTTCTTAGTGCTGTGCTTTAACCCATTGCACTACCAGGGAGGGCCCTGCTATTTATTATTATTAAATTAGGGGTTGAGAAAGTTAAAATGCTATACTCCATGCATATCAACTTTCTTTAATACTGTTTTATCAGAGTAGGTATTTTGATTCAAATATCAAACTAAAGATTGTGTACTTGAGAAATTGTCCCTTTGACATTCTTCTTCCACTATTGTTAACTTTATCTTGCATATAGCTAGAATGTGAGAATATCATTTATATGATCAAGATTGAATTAGTAGGGTAAATGATCTGTTCCGTTTCTAGCTTACAAATTCTCCTATGATATAATCTTCTAAGAGTTCTAAATGAGAACCAAGACTTTTGTTAGGGAAATTCTCAAGAAGGCTCTTATCTTCAGTTTTTGATCTGTAAACATATAAGCCTTCCAGAAACTCTAGCTGTTTTCCTGTAGTTATTTATTACATCCATTAATTTATGATGAATATTGAATGTTGAATAAATCTTGCATTCTTTATATGAGCCACGCTTGATGCATTATACTTGTTTTATATGGCAGAACTTAATATGCTAATGTTTGTGTCTATGATCTAAGATATATCTGTCTAGAATTTCCTTTTAATGTCCCTACCTGTGTTAATATCAAACAAAACTTTGTAAAATATTTGATAGGTTAAATATTGCTGGCTTCCTAAAGTAAGTTGGAAGAATTCCTTTCACTTTTTTTTTTTTTTAAAGAGATTAAGTAGGAACTCCCTTATGGCACAAGCGTTTAAAAAAGCACAGCACTGGCCCTCCCTGGTGGTGCAGTGGGTGAAAGCACAGCACTAAGAAGCTAAAGTTCACTTCAGCATGAGTTCGATTGCCACCCAGGAGGTGACCCACATGGGGCAGCAGACCTCTCCTGACCTGCTGGCTGCTCCCCTCAGCAGTGTACTTCATCAGTTGGCCTGTTCTGCTCCCCACTTTGTCTCTGGTTAATCATCTCACCCCGGCACTTCTGGTCTATACCCAGTTCTTGTATGCATAAATAAATACATCTTTTAAAAAAAGAGATATTTATAAGTGGCATGATTTCTTCATTAAATGTTGAGTAAAATTCACCAGAAAAATCAGTGTTTTGTCATTCCTGTTTTATTTTGGGGTGTATTAAATTAATAATACAAAGTCTTTAATATTTACATAGGCATTTACTTTATTTTGGTCCTTGGGTGAGTTTTGGTATTTTACCATCTCAACAAATTGTTCTGTTACGTCTGAGTTATCAAATATGTGGACCTAGAGTTATTCATAGTACCCACTATTATTAACTTATATGAGATGCGATTACTCTTTTATTTACAACATCGATATTTTGCATCATCTCTCTCTTTCTCATGGTTACCCTGGCTGGAGGTCTACCTTTTTTTTTCTATTAAAGAACAAATAATTGTTTTGTTATTTCTTTCTGCATTCATTACTGATGTAATGTTTAGATTCAAAAACCTTGAGAATTTTTCAACGATTTCTCTGTTCCTGATTTCAAATTTAATTTTTTAAAATAACACCTTGTAAGACTTCTAGTCTTTAGTTTAAGACATGTTTTGTGACTCAAAACATGGTCTATCTTGTTGAATGTTGTGTGTAAACATGAGAAGAATGCTTATTTTGCTATTGTTTGTGTTCTATACATTTCAATTAGCACATGATGATTGTACCATTGAGATCATCTGTATTCTCACTGAATTTCTGCCTGATGTCCATTTTTGAGGCAAAAGTGTTGGAATTCTCAACTACAGTTACAGTTTGGTCTACTTCTTTCATTTCTATGCTTTATCTCATCTGTTTTAACAATGTTGGTCTAATATAGTGTTTTTGTTTTGTTTTGCTTTGTTTTTTAAAAGTTGACCTAGTTTTGAGATCCACCTAGAGACAAGTCACTTGCTCTTTCTGAGTCATGGACCATGTCTCTACACACAGACCCCCCAAACTTAAAGGTCCTTACTTTGTAATACTGCTTCTTTAAATATTCAGTTGTATTCAGACCAATTTTGAATAACAAGCATTTTTCACAGAACACTAATGAACTCACTATACTTTAAATTATACTCTATTATTTCATGCTTTCTATTTTCTATTTCAATGTATTCGGATTTAATGATATTTTCTTGTGCAATATTTACTCATTTGGTACTCATTTGGTAAACCTATCCAGTAAATTTTTCAACCCATAATTTTTGATACTCATCTTCTGAAATTTCATGTTGTTGTTGTTGTTTTTCTTTTTCTGTATGTATGTTTTGATTTATAAAAGTATTTTAGAACCAAGGGTTAGAAATCCAGCTTTGCTTCTGTTGAAATGAAATTTGGGGAGACTACCTGGATGTGTTGAGCTTTTCAATTCAATGAATCAGCAGGTAAAGTAGGGGGTTCTGTGACTTGGTCATTCAAAAATAAATTATATTATTATTGTACAATGTGAATAAGGAAAAATATGTCTGGCTTGCAGAAAAACTTCTAAGGAGCCTCTTAATAGTCATATGTCCTCTAATTAAAGTCAGTAGGAAATCACCATAACGCAGGTTTAGAAGGACTGCTAACACATTAGACAGGAATTAAGTTTTCTGTCACCTTACAAAGAAAGAAACCATAACCGGATGAATAATTTGCTGTGGGAAAAGAAATGTTGGATGTGTAGTGAAGAAGGTAGCTATAAATAGCAGAACCAGCCATGTGGTGACCAGTTGCAGAAATACTTCTTATTTTTTCTCAACTTTCAAAGTATATGTATATAAAAAGCCAATGTTTTTGTGTAATTCACAAATATCTGTCTGTAAGCTAGTAAAATATACGTTAATTATAGCACTGAGAACTGCAAAGGTACACTTGACACATAATGGCACCCTTCAAATCCCTGTACTAAGAGTCTTGACTGAGGCATTCATTCCAGCAGTTTAAGGTTGTGTCCCTAGAATGACCCAGCCACTCCTTAAAATGACTACCCCAGAAAGCTCAATGTTGCCAAGATAATTTAGTGCTTGTTCCAGCCAAACCCTGGTGATAAGCAGATATGCCCCTGAGTCTCTTGTTAGATTACTTTAGAAAATTTGCAATCATGAATCCTTTCTGTAACCCTTTGTAATATAAATCTTCTACCACCCAGAACTTTCTCCTCAAAGATTTGAGATTTTCCCTCTTTGAAATGAAACTGTTCGGGGAAATGGTCTCACATCACTCCCAGCCCCAAGAAAAGGAAAGGGCCTATCTTCCGTGGGCATGATACTCCTAAAGGCAGCAAGGCCTCAGATCATAAATACAGAAGAAAACTGTTTCTCTTCTAAATAAGCACTGGTTACAAAACCACAGAAAATGCTCACATGCTTTATACTTGCTGTTGTTTTTTATATTCATTTCCCTTTTCTTATTGCTTGTCCCACCGACTTCAGGCTCCAGCATCAGACATATGAACAGAGTCTTCTAGATACTGTATAACCATTTCTCATAATTATATGTAAGGACACAGCCCTGTGTAGCAGTCTGTATCCAGTCAAAAAAGATAGAAACCACACAATAGGCTGAACTGAGGCATTTAATATAAAAATCATTGGGACAACAAAAGAGCAATTATTGGGACAGCTGAGGAAAAATCACCAAAGAAGCAGAAGGGTGAAGGCAAAATATGAAGATTTCCACTAATAGGTAGAATGCAGAAAAAAAAATAAGAGAAAAAAAACTAGAAATATAACCACAGGCTTGAGACTTCTAACTGGGGAGGTGATCTCAGATAGGAACAACTGGAGAAGGAAGGCCAGTGGGCGAGGTAACAGGGATGGGACAGGTGTTTCACTGGCGACTTCAGGAGAGCTGGGTCCTGCTAACTCATTGACTTCAGGTTGATTTCACCTTGATTCTATCCATAACTGTAGGGGAATAAATTTATGCTATTGCGAGTTACTCAATTCATGGTATTTTTTTCGGCCAACCTACAAAATAAATAAATTTCTCAACTTTGAAATTGACTGTTTACATTAACACCAAATAACTGAACACTTAGGTACAAGTCTTTACTAATAAACTATGATATTATCTGTAAAGTATTTGCAAGATCTGGGCCCTTCCTGGTGATGTAGTGGGTTAAAGCACAGCACTAAGAACCGAAAGCCACTTCAACATGAGTTCGGTCCCCACCTGGTAGGTGACCCACATGGCGCTGCAGACCTCTCCTGACCCGCCTGCTGCTCCCCTCAGCAACGTACTTGTCAGTCAGCCTGTTCTGCTCCCCACTCTGTCTCTGGTGAATCCTCTCACCGCCCCTGCACCTCTTGCCTGTGCCCTAGTTCTGTATGCACAAATAAATAGATCTTTAATATATTTGCCAGATCTGCATGAGGAAAACTTAAAAAAACCCTGGTGAAAGAAATCCAAGAAGATGTAAATAAGGGGAGAGAACTTTCCATGTTCATGCACAGTATTATTTTGGTGTTAGTTCTTCCCGAATTGTTTTATAGACTAAGTGTGTAATCTTAATTGAAACCCAAGGAAGTTATTTTATTGATACTGACAAATTGCTTCTAAAGACTTTTATGGAAAGGCAAGTAAAGCAAAATACTGATGATGAGCAGTTTCATGTCAGTAAAAAGAAATCTCTTCTTTTCCTTGCATAAAGTTTACTATGCTTTTAAAATTCTCTTGTGTTATGTGATTTTAGGATAATTTTGTAAACCCAAGGCTTAGTAAAGGAAAACAAATTGAAACCAATTCTGAAGCAATATTCCATGACATATCCCAAGAATAAGTAAAGTGTAAAAGTCCTGAAGACATTTGAGCTGCAATTTATAATTTTTATGTGTAAGATTTCCTTTGGAGATTTTTTTCTGAAAAAAATTTTTATGCTTCTTAATGTTTTCCATCTGCTGTAGAACTTTCAAGTCGCTCTTACACCCTTGTATAGAGAATGCCCAAGACCTTTTTAATATGTGACTTACACACCTGGAGGAAATTACTTTGTTGCCACGGTTCACTTGCGCGGACTCCGTGGGCCAGCAGGTCGTGGTTTAAGGACTTATGCCACAGTGGTAATTCATAACCATTTCTTACTGCTCTTCAGCATGGTTCTGGGTCAAGTGCACTATTATCCTTCACTTCAAGTTCATACATGTTTTGACCCATCATTTTTACTTTGACAAATCTTCTCTTGAGAATAAAAAGTACTAGCTTATCCTAGAAAGTTGGTGTGTGAGGCTATAGATGGATAACAAATCATGTATCAAAAACAAAGATAAAGTCTTTCAAAATTATCCCATTTAGTTTACACACACACACACATCCTCAAAAATGAAAAGGTATATATCAGTAATTATGGGAGACTTGAACAATGGTGAGCAAAGGAGTTCACATTCCTGTTTTCTAAAAATACCTGTGCGTGTGTTTCTCTATTAAAATGTTTCTCTTCCCATCCTCTTACCAAATGACACTGCTTCACACATTTTTGAGAACATAAAACTACTCAGAACTTCTCTGTTCACGTCCATGCATGCATTCTCCTTTTACTCACCTTGTAAGTGAGAAAAACCCTGCTCCTGGCAATAGAAGATCTTAGAATTGGGACTTGTA
>NW_004567121.1:21848584-21859383 GCF_000260355.1 Condylura cristata
TATATACATAGAAATAGAGATTTCTATTCAAATCATTAATAATCAGTTAAAACAACAATGTGAACTTCCACCAGAAATGCTAAAGTTAAAAAAAGACTGATGATATTAAGTGCTGATAAAGATGAGTTTCCTCAAGAAGGTAAGTATGTTTCTGGTGGAGATTTGTGTTCTGCCATTTCTGAAAACCATTTGGCCTTATCTTTTAAAGTTGAATCTAGTATACCTTGGAATATATGGACAATGCTGCATGTAAATGCTTGTAATAAAACATAAGCATTCACTGAAATGTATAGAAAACATTTACAGCCACATTATGTTAAATTTGAAAATTTTAAGGGAACAAGAATGAAAAGTCTGGCCTTGAATATAAGCCTAATTCAACAATCCAGAGAAGATTTGTTAGCAACATTTAAGTGGTAAAACCAGGCTGTATTTTGAAAATCAACCTAACATATTTCCTAGTATAAATTAGTAGAGGGGAAATAAGTGGTATTAAAATAGGACATAGAGATGTAACATCTGTTTTTAAGTAGTAGAGAGCTAGAGATCTGATGCCTTGCTTACCTCCCTGTAATAATTTTTCTGTTCACTGTAATCATGGCCAAATTCTCCCTCATCAACATAGTTTTCCTTTGTCCTTCATTGTCATCTTATACCTAACTGTGGTTCCTACTTTTGGCCATGGAAAATAACTTCCAAGTAGCATGGATTTTTCTCCCACTTGTAATCATTACTGGAATGATAGAGTCCAGTTCCAAAACCAATATCAGACTATGGTCCCTGGATCATTGGCAAATATTTAAAAACATGCTGATCAGCTAGGGCCCTACTGTATATTAGTCCATTCAAGAGTTCTTAACAAAATACCAAAAGCAAGTTGATATGAAACAACAGAATTTATTTTCTCATAGTACTAGAGACAGGATGTCCAAAATCAAAGTAGCAGTAGAGTTGTTTTCGATTGAGACCTCCCTATTTTGCAGACAATAGCCTTTTTGCTGTGTCTTCACATGACCATTGTACTGAGTATACAGGAAGAGAGTGAGAACTAGATCAAGAGCTAGAGATTTGACAGGTATATCTGGTATCTATTTCTCATTTTATAAAGCTTTGTGAACTCTAACCAGCTCTTTCCATGTAGGGTATAGCCTTTATTATCTAATTTCATATAGTCTTTAATTAATTTCTTGGGTATCATTTCGTCTTCTGCCATTGATTACTAAACTCCTTGTTTCTTCCCTTCTATCCAGAAACCCTTACTGACTAATCAATATGGTATTTTTATGCAAGGATAATCTAGTTAAGGCTTCTCTTATTGCTGTAGACTATTCCCAGTCCAACTGGAGATCAAGAAAACCAAATCTTTCTCTCCAGGAAGGAGAGAGCTTATATATACAGTATGCATGTTTGTGGTTCAAGAGGCAGAGTCAGAAAGAAGAGAATTTCTTTTTTTTAAAGGTTTATTTATGCATACAGAACTGGGATATAGACCAGAGGTGCAGGGGCAGTGAGAGGATTCAACAGAGACAGGTTGAGGAGCAGAACAGGCAGATCAACTAAGTACACTACTGAGGGGAGCAGTGGGCAAGACAGGAGAAGTCTGCTGTGCCGTGTGGGTCACCTCCTTGGCCAGGGATCGAACTCCCACTGAAGCAGCTGCTGCCAGCTTTCAGTGCTGTGCCTTAACTTCTTGTGCCACCAGGGAGGGCCCAAAGAGAGAGGATATTTTGAACTAAGTATGAATATTCATCCAGGAATTCAGAAACTGCAACTCTACAAAAGCTTTTCCTCTTTATCCAAAGATTCACAAAACATAAGTAGATTTGATCTGGCTTATGTTGAAATGATGATATGATATTCTTTCGTACATTTGAAGCTATAGTGCCCACGTGATGCATTTTATAAAATATCTTTAATGAACAAACTTCCTTTTTGTTTTTTCTTAATTTATTAAGAACAAATTATGACTCTCAAAATGGTGAGCTGCAAACTCAGAGGTTAATATATGAGAAATCAGGAAAGGGGAGAAATAAATCCTAAATATATTTCTAAATTATATAAATTTAGAGAAACCCCTTACATTTACCATGATAAGTAAATGGTAAATGTAAGGGGTTTCTCTAAATTTATTATGGCCTTAGGTTTTATTTTAATCGTACCGCTTTCCAATTGCATTAAAATGTTTTCAATCATAAATTGTCCTGTTAGTGGGCCTTCCTGGTGGCAAAAGGGGTTAAAGCGCAGCATTGTGAAGCTCTCCACACTTCAGCCACTTCAGCGGGACTTTAATCAACAGCCAGGGGTGTGGCCCACATGGCATGACACACCTCTCCTGACCCACCTGCTGCTCTCCTCAGCAGTGTACTTCATCTGTCTGCCTGTTCTGTTCCCCACTCTGCCTCTGGTGAATCCTCTCACCACTCTGCACCTCTGGCCTTACCTTAGTTCTGTATAAATAGATAAATAAATCTTTAAAAAAATCCTGGTAGTATGTGCTACTCATTAAACTAACATATTCCTATATATTAGTCCACAAAAGCTTAATCAGCACAGTCTAAGTAAGCTGGAGCTTGGGCTATTTCATCAGTCTCTTCCACTGTAAATTTCTAATTCTGTTTTTGAAATTTATATAAACATATATAATTTATCACATTACTGCATACTATAAGTTGTTTCATATCCATTCAAAACAGTGCCATTAAAATATTTTAGGTTCATCTGTTTTCTTTAACTCATAAGGTAAGGTGGAATTAACCCAGTGCTTCAAATAATATGTTATTTTAATTAGTGTACATGTATCTGTTACTATCAATATTTGAGTCTTATTTATTAAAAACTAAAGTAAATATTAAAATCATCAAAATGTCCTAGTATAGCTGGCAACTGAGATAACTACACCTTTCCTGGAAAACTTTAAAGTCAGTATCATTGAACGTGAAAAATTTCAAACTATTTTGTTGCTTCTTTATCCTGTATGTAATATCTGGAATTTATATTCACTAATGCACACCTCAAAATTCATCACAATTTCAACAGTTTAATAAACAAAAAAGAAAAATTGGTTTCATATAATTCACAAGGGAAAATACACACTCAGCTTAGAGAACAGAAAATGCAAGCATGAGAGAAAAAAATTGCTTCCATTTATTAAAAATAGTACCTATTTATCTGATTGGTATAAGTTTATCAGTCCTCAAATGGAAGAAAAGTGCTGGTGTAAACCAAAAAAAAATAAATCTGAAATGATGAGAACTTAAAACATGGTGTAGACATTCTCAAAATGGGATATTTCCTATCATTTTATTAGGTAGAGCCTTCATTTTTCCTCTCATTATTTGCATGGTGAAAAATAAATATGGAATATATTCAGACACCTTTCAGACAAAGAGATACTACTGTGTCCACTGGCATTATTTTCCAGAAAATTGTTCCAGTCATTTTGACTGAGAAAAAATTCCAGTCACATCCTCATTTTAGATATCCTAAGTATAACATGTTTTCTTTGTCAATAGTTTCTTTCCCATGGTTGGTCAGTTACAGCTTTCTGAAATGCAAGGCTTGTGCAAGGTTATTAACTAGAGAAATACACTGAAAATATGATGAGTTCAGGAAAGTTCCTTTTTTTCTTTCATTAGAAGTTAGGATAGTTTTATAATAACTGATTTGCCAAACAGGTGAAGTACGTGACAACGAATTAGGTGACTCTCTGATATACCATCTTATCATAAATAACATTTGCTGTAGCAAAAAAAAAAATTGTTTACATTCTAGGCATATTTACCTTGAGGGTTAGTAACTTAAAACAGATGAAGTAAAGGGGAGAAGAAACATTTATCTTTCACTAATGGCTGTTTTCATTTTGAACCAAAAGGACATGTCTGTACTTTTCTATAATAACAGAATCTATCTCCAACTGTCATTCTCAGGAAAAAAAAATGTTGTTCATATAAAATTCATAGAACTAAAGGAGTTCTTGTCATAATGCTTTCACAAGAGCACTGTCAAATCTCTCTGGGCCTTTCGTTTAAATGTCATTTCTAGTCAACTGTAGGTTTTTTTTTTTTTTAAGTGTTTCAGCATCAGCTTTTTCCTAAGGGTATATTGGGTCTTTCAGAAAATTTATGTTTTTTAATAAAAGACACTCAACTGCCAATCCCTGTAAAATACCCTCCCACATAGTGTCATTTGTAAATGACTTACAGAAGAAGATATGCAAGAATCTTTAATTGGTTTTGAAGTGTTAGAAAATGAACAAAGATTTCTAGGATAAGAGCTTCACGAATAATAAGGTCAACCCTGGGGAAATTATAGTGGGTTGCTTCTATAATCCTACTCACTGTAGGATAAGGTTAATTGTGAGTCAAAACTGTCCTGGTATTCTTCCAGAGGGCTTTAAATATTGAAGGATTCAAATGATTCCATAGGATAGTGAATGTACACATAAGACCATAGAATTAAAAGTGATAGTAAACCTGGAAAAGACCTCCTGGGACATATTATCTTAATTTCATTTGTCAACCCTTTCGAACACAAATACCTATCTACATGGGCCATTCTTTTTCCCACCTGACAATTTATGATTCATTACAACTTCCTTTAAGATAAAGGCCTGAAAAGGATCTTTTGTTTCTTCTCAAACTATTTGGGAATGGTTTCTTCTACTGGACTTGGTCTTAAGTAGATTGTTGTCTGCTATTCAAATTATTTATGGAGTCATTGCTTTCCCTACCCACCAAACCCCAAATTGTTAAATTTAATCTTTATTTATTTTTAAAGAGTTATTCATTTGTAATTGGGGTACAGGCCAGAGGTGCAGGGGCAGTGAGAGGATTCACCAGAGACAGAGTAGGGAGCAGAACAGGCAGATCGATGAAGTACACTGCTGAGGGGAGTAGCAGGCAGGTTAGGAGAGGTCTGCCGCCCCATGTGGATCACCTCCAGGGCAGGCGGGGATCAAACTCATGCAGAAGTGGCTTTAGCTTTTAGAGCTGTGCTTTAACCCACTGTGCCACCAGGGAGGGTCAAATTTAATATTTATTATTAAAAAATATTGTTCACAGTAGTCTTCTTTATCTACCTCAATGATTGATGGCATTTGCATTTCAACTCATTATTTATTTAGCCTACACAATTTTTGTTGTGAACTTTGTTGTGAACTTCTAAGTGACAACCAAGTTAAAAAAGCATAGGTTATAAATGAGGAGAAATGTTTTGAAACTGAAGTCAAATGGAGATAACCATTCCATAATCACTAAAAAGTACCACTTATGTCCAGTTTTGAGACAGAAATTAGCTAATAATTTCAGATAATTCAGATAGTTAAAAAATATTTGACTATGACAAATTAGCTGTAAAAGTACAAAGATAAACATAAAGTATTTCCATGGCTGAATATTGTTCAAGGAAGAAGAGACTTGACAAAAAGCCTCCTCCCCAGGCTTGGTTCAGACCTTGCTTGAGGTGAAGTGGTTGCATGCCAAAGGATGGTGGAGAAGTTTACTAGGTTGTGTGTGTGAGGGAGGGGAAGGTGTCCAGGTAAGCAGGAAGCAATCTGATGTACAAAGGACCACAGTCAATGGGCAGTCAGTCAGAGGGACTTGAGGATCACTGTGGCTCTGATGACTGCAATGCAAAGCTTTCTGGGGAAGACTATGGAAAGCTGACTGGCCCAAATCCAGAGGTAGGTGGTCTGTGAAGGAATGTGCACTTCCTAGATCACTCACCAAGGACTTTCCAGTGACATCCTGCCCCTTGACTTGGCATTTTGGAAGTTCTTCAACCCATCATACAGTTATCCCCAACACAGGCCTTTGGGAGTCCTCAGTGTCAACAGAAATGACATTATTGTGACAACGCTCCCAGAAATACAAAATTTCAATTACTAATAAGTGTGCTGAAATGCACTTAATAGAAACACATTAACCAAGCAAAATCAGAATTTAGACCAAACATGATGAAAATCCTGCCAATTCTTAAAATGTTTCACTCATTACATGAAAATAGAGATCTGGAAAGTTTAGATGTTATAAAATTATGATTGGTATATACTTCACACAAATAGAGACTGTATGCACATGTTTATTTTAACAACATGCCTAATAAGATTTAGATTTGTCTTTGAAGCCCAGTATATCTGAGTTGGCTCTTTAAAAAATTGTTTCATATTTAAAATATTTTCAATTTTTTTAAATTTTAAAATTATTTAGACATACAGAACTGAGATACAAGCCAGAGGTGCAGCGGTGGTGAGAGGATTCACCAGAGACAGAGTGGGGAGCAGAACAGGCAGATTGATGAAGTACACTGCTGAGGGGAGCAGCGGGCGGGTCAGGAGAGGTCTGCCGCGCCACGTGGATCACCTCTGGCGGGAGGATCGCACTTGCATTGAAACGGCTGTGGCTGGCTGGCAGTGCTGTGTCTTAACCTGCTGGGCCACCAAGGAGGACCCTCAGTTGTGGTTTTTATCCCAGATTCGTTGTACATTTTTCAAGTGTAATGAACGAGTGTACCATTGTCTTCACATTTTTCCTAGCAGGAGCTTTGGTGTCTGGTAAATGTTGACAAGCTGAGTTATTTATATAAGGAAAACTGGTCAAACATCAACCTTAAAAAATAAATTTTCTGGGCCCTCCCTGGTGACGCAGTGGGCTAAAGCACAGCACTAAGAAGCTAGAGCCTCTTCATCATGAGTTCTATCCCCGCCGGGGAGATGCGCCACTTGGCGTCGCAGACCTCTCCTGGGCTGCTGCTACTCCTCTCAGCAGTGTACTTCGTCAGTGGGCCTGTTCTGCTCCTGAGTCTGTCTCTGAATCCTCTCACTGCCCCTGCACCTCTGGCCTGTGCCCCACTTATGCATCAATAAATAAATCTTAAATTTTTTTCCCAACATATTTTGGAAAGTAAAGAATGCAGCAATTAAGGTGACAACATATTTCACTTTTAAGGTCCTCTTATTAAATATATTTTAAATTTTATACCATGTCTCTGCCCCCTAAGGCCTGGAAATATTGTCTAAGAATAATGGTCCTGTTGATACTCCAGTAGTCTAAAAAATATTTAACTGTAGTTTCATGTTTATTAACATTATGATCTAACTCCTAAGGGCCAAATGCTTTTACATGATATTACATTTAATCCCATTACAACTATATGAAATAAGCAATTTTTTTTCCATTTCTACTCTCCAGTAAAGTAACTCACTCAATTTATTGTATCTAGCAAAGAAAAGATATTCAAACCCACGCTTTCTGATGCTATCAAATAGCATTCTCTGGTTTAATGGTCTGAATTAATTGAACTGATGAATAGATCAAGATAGAAAAGAAATTTGATGACATTCTTTCTTTAACATTTATCTCCACATATATAGAATTATATAAAAACTATTCAATTATATTTATATATTATACAATATTAACTACATATATACTATATAACTATAATACATAAATGATTTTTATATGTACATATACAATATATAAGATTAAGGGGCGATGTTAAGGTTTACATTGAACTGTTCATCCTAGGAAACAGATAAATATGGTTTATCAATATTAAACAACACAATACATAAATTTCTTTTTAATTTCCCTTAACTTTTTCCCATTTTTAAAATGTAGTATTGCTATTCATCTTCTCCCCTGATACAAGATGTATGAGAAAGCTAAAATGTCACCCTTGTGGCAAAAAAAAAAAAAAAAAAGGCAAGAATAACGATATATCAGGAAAGTTTCTGGTTATTTTTCATACAGTGTATGCCAAGAGTCCTTCAAAACAATCATTCGTTCTGTGAAGACTTAACCAAGGAATTTCTTTTCCAGTGTCGGAACACAGATGGCATGGCAAGAATGCTTCTTTTATTTCTTTACACAGTAATGGTCACATTAGTTTCTATTTGGCTCTGAAAGATAAGGAAACACTGGAAAAGATGCAATAGAACATGGAGATTTTGACATCTAAATCGTGATCAAGTTTAATCCTTTTGCAACTAGGTTTGAGGAATTGCTGCCTCTACTCTCATAATGGTTGTGCAATAAAAGATCAATAAACCTTTCCAAGATGCAGTGAACCAGAGCAGACTGTCTTCTCTCTCTCTTACCTCAGCATAGTGAAGGACTACAAGGATGGAATATATTCGGTTAGCACAAAATATATATTAGAGAATATTCTCTCTACATATATACATATGCATATCATAATTGCATGTAGACATATTTCTTCCATATATCTACTACATTAAATATTATAAGCAATTGTATTTAAACAACTAATTTCTAACTAAAATGGATTTCTGCCTCTATGAAATACAATCACTAAAAAGAGGTTTCTTCCCAGGGACTCCATTCTATTATTTTATTTTATTCTATTTTATTCTATTTATTTTATTCTATTTATTTTATTCTATTTTTACTATTTTTACTGAGGTGGTGGAAGACCATATTTGATTCTTCAGCTGGATAGAGGATAGAGCCGCTGGATAGAGGATAGAGCCAGAGCCATATTTGATTCTTCAAGCCATATTTGATTCTTCAAGCCAATGACATCAATGACATCATCTCAATGACATCATCATCTAGATGACATCATCTAGATTCCTTGACAAGGATGAAATGAAAAACATAAAGAATAAAGAATAGCAACCATTGGTGTCTGTGCACAGACAGTTTTATTTCTGGCGAGTGATGGAGGGGGTGGCATGGGGTGGCATGGGAGGAGAGGGCATGGGGAAGAGGAGGCATGGGGAGGGGAGAGAGGGCATGGGGAGGGGAGAGAGGGCATGGGGAGGGGAGAGAGGGCATGGGGAGGGGAGAGAGGGCATGGGGAGGGGAGAGAGGGCATGGGGAGGGGAGAGAGGGCATGGGGAGGGGAGAGAGGGCATGGGGAGGGGAGAGAGGGCATGGGGAGGGGAGAGAGTTAACTGAAGACACGGCAAGGTAGAGCAGCAGGCACACACACAGAAGCAGTCTTCTGCTGCACCATACGCGGGTCGGCTCCCAGGCAGGGGATCGAACTCAGGCTGCAGTAGTGAGAGCTCTGCGACTAACCCCCTAGGCCATCAGGGAGGCCTTAAGATCAACTTGGTTAAAATGTGGTCTTAACTTCGTAAAGAGGCTCCAGGAGCACCAGGAGCACTAGCCACAGCTGCTCCCTCTAAGTCAGGAGACTATTGCTGTCTTCCCCCTGCCCCCATAGAGTCCTGGGTGTTGAAGGATAGCTGACATTCTGTGGCACCTCCATGTTCTCCTCTGTGACACAAGGTGGGCAGAAGTATGGGGATTCTCCAGTTCTAAAACACAAATATTTTCTTATCAATGAGTCAGAGGTGTAAATGATGTGATGACCATGCGTAAAACCAGGCTTTACTAGTTTCTCCCATCCCAGTACGAACCAGGCCCAACCCTGCTTAGCTTCTGAGATCAGGTGCGTTAGGGTGGTATGGCCTACACAGTCTTTACAAGTTTCTAAGCCAAAGATTTGAGTCTGCAGAGCTGGATGTCCTTATAGAACAATGCTGTTACCTGATGTGTTCTTAGTGCCAGGCACTGGGGGAGAAGCATGTCCTTGAGTGTGTCACTGCTGCTGCTTAGTGATGAGAATTCCCAGTGCCCTGAGGGACTGGGGCATCCTGTCACAGGTAGTCATGATCTTCTTCAGAACTTCGGGCACGATTCCCTGCAGCTCCATGATGGGGTACTGCTCGCAGAGGTTCAGGACTACCAGGGGTGTGCTGTCAGGCCCCAGAAAGCAGGGAGACACAGCCAGCATACAATGCATGAGGTTGGCCACAGGAGAGAGGCCACACAGCTCTTTGAACGACACCACTGCATTCTGCATGTTCTCTCGCAGGTCAGTGGCATCCCGAATGGGGGACTGGGCGTTCTGGAACACCTCGTCCACAGCTTTAATCCACAGCGTTCTCAAAGACGCATATTCCCTGGATTTCTCCCCTCTTCTCACCCAGAGACCCCTTTTATCGGGTTTCCTTCCCCCTCTTTAGTTAGTGATGGACACGTGGATGAACAGAGACACGTAGGGGACGACCTCCCGGGTCAAGGACTGCAGGGCATGTGGTGGTAGCCCGTCTGTAAACACTCAAAGGGGAGTGCTTTTTCAATTTTTCCTTCCTTTTTTTTTTTTTAAGCAGTAGTTTGTGCTTTGCGAACAGAATCAAGACATTAACAAAGATCAACTTCTCTGAAGAAAAGCATTTCTACAGCTACATGTTTCGCTGCCGATACACAGCTCAA
Organism: Condylura cristata; assembly: GCF_000260355.1. Classification (NCBI taxonomy): domain Eukaryota; kingdom Metazoa; phylum Chordata; class Mammalia; order Eulipotyphla; family Talpidae; genus Condylura; species Condylura cristata. Next base: position 21,858,832 of record NW_004567121.1, read on the forward strand.
AGCAGGAAAAGAAAATATTTACAAAATGCAAGGTTTTTTTCCATTTTTGTTTTTGTCTTTTTTTTTTAACAATGCTAAAAGGATTATTCAGAATTTTCAACCTTATAAATAGAAGAAACACTTTATGCATAGGGATATGGTGTATTATTGTTTTTTAAAGAAACAATGACAAACTCTTTAACTTGCAAACAGAATCAAAAATAATCACTAATGTTGAAAATTGTGAAAAAACCCCAACCATTAAGCAGTTTGTGGACTATTTTTTTATATGATTACAAAATGGCCACCAAAAAAAAAAAAAAAAGTCCTCATCGTGCCCCTTTTTGGTGATGTGATCAAACATGAGACAGGCACACGGTTATCCAGGGGCTGCAGGGTAGTGATGGGAACTACAGCTAGGACCAGCCAATGTTCCACAGGCAAGGGGCGCTTGACGAGCGCGCGCCTGACCAGCACCGCACGGGCAGTATGGAGGCGCCTGACTGACAGAGTCAGTGGAACAGAAGTATACGGAGAGCTGCTACTCGTTTCCCAGACCCCCCGGACTGCAGG
>NW_004567121.1:21859673-21872259 GCF_000260355.1 Condylura cristata
CAGTTAAGGAGTACAACAGATGACCACAGCAGAGGACATCCAAAATGGGTCTCCACGATCTGAGTGGGATGGGAAAGCCATTCTGTTGGCTGAGAGCTCGACGGGAACAGCTGGCATCTATGACCAAGAGGCTCTGGTGGGGTGCTTAGGGGACCCAGCCAGGGCTCAGGCTAATTCAGGCCACAGATGGGGGGGCCTCCAGCGCAGAGCCGCTCTTTCCTACCTTAAAATGAGGCCACGCTGAGCTGGAACTTTCCCCTCTCTCTGCCCACTTGGTGGTGCCACCTACCCACAGGTGCGAGGGGGAGGGGCGGTCATCTAACATGGCTAAGTCCAGTGATTCAACAGTGCAGAGGAGACGCCAGGACCAGGCCAGCGGGTGTGAGCCCAAACTTCTGTTTGCCAACAAGAGGAAGTGCTCAGGTGTGTGACAACAAAACATGGAAACAAATAAGACAAAAATCAAAATAAGAAAAAAATACCAAAGTAGAATCTAAATTCCTTAAATTCACTAAAAACTGTGAAAATATCTGGCATATGATGTTTGAATATCAAACGCAGAGATTTCTGAAGCTTTAATGCCAATAGTTAGTGAGTCTGTTTAGGTTCTTGTATCCTGCTCATCTGTGAGTTGGACGCTGGGCTGTGACTGCCGCCGCCAGGTGCCCACTCTTGGGGGGGGATGACAAGAGGTGACGTGGGCGCCACCTCTGTCTCCCGGCCAGTCCTGCTGCCTGAGGTGCTCCGGGTGCAGCGGGCTGCCGGCTCCTGCACATCCAGCTGGTCCTCGCACTCTGCCTGAGGACTGTACGCCAGAGGGAAGGTCCGCCGCTCCCACGGCTGCACAGACTGCTCATCCAGCCCCAGCTCTGGAGTGGAACAACGGGGGTCTTCACTGGCTAGGTGTCGGAGAGTGTCCCGAGTCATAGGGGTGAGGGGGGACGAGTGCAGTTCTGGGCTTATGGGGCTCCGTGGGGACTGACTGTGGGAGAATTCTGACAAAGAGTGACTACTGCTGACATCGGGGGAGGCAGGCTGGGGGGTAGAGGGGTTGGCACTACCCATCTGGGGGGTTGTCCGGCCATCCGATGACCTGTAAGACATGCTGCCACGCCGCTGGGGTGGTACACTCGTGGTCCAGAGCCACCCAGCCCTCTCCAGCTCCTCATATTTGGCATGCAGGGCGGCAAAGGCTGCATCAGACAGGTCCTCGATCTCCTCATTCTCCTCATCAGGACTTCCTTTCAGAGTCTGAAGGTCAATCTCCCGCCAGCTGGGAGTAAGGATTTCCTTGTATTGTAGTTTTTCCACACGCGTTGTTGCACAGACAACAACAGACATTGGGATGACAATGTTGTTAATATCGAATGAGCTCTCTCCCCGCCTCCTCCTCACTGGTTGAGACGTGCTGGCGGCGACCTGTGAGCTAGAGCTGTTGGGTGCTGAAGTATCTGATGAGGTGGAGAGCTGTCGCACCAAGGGACTGTGAGGTGGTTGGTGGGCAGCTGCCAAGTAGCTCGAACTGCTCATGTCTGTATGATGCTTCAACATGGCTGTGGTGAGGAAGGAGCTGACCAGCTTGTGCCTGTCTTTACTACAAGTTGGATCTGGCAGACTGCCTGGCATGGGAGCTCTGTGCTTAAGTGAAAACTTTTTGGGAGGTTTGATTTTGTCAAAAGGCTTGTTCTGCCACTGAGATTTCAGCATGCTCTGGAAGTGCAGGCTTGTGAGAACATCATCTGGAAATGTTAGAACTGGGTGAACACAAGAATCCAGCTGAGAAAGACATTCCAACAGAGGGGCTTCATAGTGGATTTCTGGAGGCTTGGTGCCGGTGCTGCCTGAGCCACGCAGTGCACAGCAGGGGTTCCCATCACAGCCAGGGCGCATGCTGTTGGCTCCATGAACCTTCTTGGAAAGAGGAACGATGCTGTTGGATCGAAAAAGCCTCCGTTTTTTACAGTTCAGGGCAGGCCGTGTTCGAGGTGGTGGGGTGCAGGGGTAGCCCTGTGCAGTCTGGGCTTTACTCAAGGACGTTTGCTAACATCAGTATGCGGCCCCTAACCAGGTGGCTGAGCTCTGCCCACATAGGGTCAGCAGCTTTTGGTCACCGATTTACGGGGGTTTGCAGCAGATGAGGGTGGCGTGTACCTTCTTCCGGGGATTTTTGCCGCCAGTATCGCAGCTGGAAGAATTTACTTGCTGTGACACTGCCAAGGGGGTGCAGGGACTGTGGTGTAAATATGGAGGGGAAGAGCAAATGGTGTTTATGTTGTGAGCACCCGTATTGAAGTCTTTGGTTGGAAACATTTGGAATTCCAGCTTTTCCAAGGGCTTCCTCTTGGGGGCACTTCTTTGTTTGGAATTCCTGAAGCTTCTTGGTGGAGGAAATGGGGTCACCAAGTGGGTTCAAGGAGATGTGATTGTGGTATCCTAAAGCCTCAGCTTGTAACTGCAGAAGAGCCTCGCTCCCCCCCTCCCCCACTGCTGACACATGCTTGGTGCGTGGCAGGCCATAATTCCATTCTGACCACCACTACCCGAAACATTCTGGGGTGCCCTAGTCCTTCTGTTGCTTTCAGAGCCCACTGGAGTCATTCAGGTCAATTTGACTCTCGCTCCTGATCCCCTGAGACTCAGCACCATTCTGTTAGACCCCCTTTCTGGACTCAACTCTAAATCTGTTCTGTTGTTTTGCAAAAGTCAAACTTAAGTCCCCAGTGGTGCTTGGCCACCCGAGACAACCCTCGAAGTTGGTGCTGCAGGCTCTGGAGGGGGTTCCCAACAGCAGCTACTGTCTGGTCACAATAAGGGAAGGCAGCCAAGGTGCCTACTTTGAAGGCAGGTGCTCACCTGATGGATACACTCTTAAATGTGTGGTTTTGAATCAATATCTACTATCTTTCCAGCAACACCTTGTATAGCTCTGAGCTGCAGGGTGGATAGCAGACCTGGGTCTGCCTTCTGAGGACTGGGGTCTCTCATCTGCCTGTGTCAGTGTAGGAGAGACTTTCGGGGGTAGTTCGTGCAACTTTACTTGAAGCTTCCAGGTGCCAAACCATTTAGTGTCTTGGCTGACTATCCCACTGCCTTGGAAGATGGATTCTTTTCATCTCTGAGCCTTGAATAACTCACCCACCCTCACCTACCTGTGGTGTCGGGACCAAGCCTCCAAGGTCTCTGAGAATAGCCCAGTCTTAGGTCAGAAACACATGCCCTTCTAGGCAGTGAAACCATCACCAACTCTTGACCAGGGTCCCTGGGCTGTGCTCTCTAGTCAACGCCCACAGCTCCCCTGGTCCTGTGACACTATGGGGCGCTGGAGGGGTGTGAAGTTCTGCCCCTCTATGGCGACCCCCAGCATTTAGCTAACTGAGTATCTGAACTTGAACGTGTATGTTACCAGTCTGGACTTACTATTTTAAGAGCCACTGAATCTCTGATTCCACTGGAGAGTTGGGGGTAGAATCACCAGGCAGAAACCATGACTTGCCACAGCGAGCTCTCTGCTGTTGTGGGAGCAGACACCTGAGCAGAGCGGGGCCCTGGTGGCTGTTTGTTCGTGGCAGTCCCTTGGCTTTAGAGCTGCACAACGGTGCTTGCTTCTTCCTCCCGACTCTCGGACTGCCCATGGGCCAAGTGTTCAGAAAACGAACATCTAGGTACTATGTCGGGAGGGTCTGGGACAGTCTCTTTGTGCCAGCGGAGCTTCTTTTGGCCTGGATCTCCTTCCCTTGGGTGGCCCCCGCCCAGCACGAGCAGAATAAGGTCTGTGTATGGAAGAGGAGGTGGCTGGCAAGCAGGCTTGGCGAGGAGGGCAGGGAAGCGCTCTGGCTCACCTTTCAGGAGCCCTCTGGTCTCGGCAGCCCAGCAGTCACACAGAGGCTGGTGCCTGCCTTTTGTGGCTTGGACATGGATGCTTGTCTCCCCAGGAAGCGTTGTCAGGCTCAGGCCATTGGCTTGCGCTGAAGGCTTGCCTGCTCCCTGGCGCAGCTGGGAAGCAGGAGGGGTGGGAGTCCAGCTGTTTGCTTTGCCCGCTGCCCCTGGGCAGCTCTCTAGAGCTAGTAGCCTTGGCCTGTGCCGATGCCCAGGGCTGTTGGAGGGGAGTAGTAGCCGCCTGCAGACAGAGACTTTGCTATGGCCCAGATGGGCCGGGGCAGGGGGCTGAACTTCTGGAAAGATCTGCCTTCACCCTGTGACAGGGTGCACTTGGGGAGACAGCCTTGGTGTCCGCTAACACAGGGTGAGAACAGGCTGGGAAAATCACGGCAGGGACTTCAACTAGTGTTCCCTTTGATCTGTGTCTCCAGGCTGCCTGCTGCCTCCTTAGGCTGCTACTGGCCTCACAAGCCACCTCCTCGCCTCTCCTGCTTGGGAATGGGGTGAGCTCAATCCAGACTTTGGCTTTTTCCCTTTCAGATGCTTGCTCTGCCCCCTTCTCTTTCTATCATCCCACCGTATTGTAAGTAGTTAGACAAATGACCACATATCATGTAGCTTGCTGTAAATAAAGACTGAACAAAAAGAAAAAAAAAAAGAGGCCAAAAAAAAGCCTTTTCCTAAGGTAGGTATATAGCTATCAGGATGTGTGGAAATTACTACAGATATTTCCCATGGATTTCTACTATTTGCAGTGCTGGGCTGAACTACAAAAGGCAATCCATGTGTCTGGCAGAAATAGGAAGGACCCTTAATTAGGATATCCTCTGCAGCCTTCAGAAGTTATGTGCTCTCAATTCTTCTCCTGCCTTCTTTCAAATTAGGCTTGCTCTCCTTGTTGAGTTTTATTGCCTCGTTAGTTACAAATGAAAACTCTATTTTTCAGTTTCCTAATATGTGAGAGGAATATGAATAAATAAAAAATAAAATATTTGGTTATGTGAAATAAAATTGTCTGTTTAAGCTATTAGACCAATAATGGTTGGGAGAGTATGTTCTTATGTTTTTAGGGCATTAGAGAAAATTCTAATAAAGATAATAAAAGCAGTTGCTTCCATATCTTTTAGTAAATGGTTCTGCACTGCAGCAAATTCGCAGTTGCTGAAGACTGCCAGAAAAACTGAGTTCAGCTTAGGTTAAATCCTGAAATCTTCTTCCTCTAAAGCAACAGGTTTTACCTGAATTCCTGAGGAGTCTCCTGTGTTATTTTTCTCCTTGCTGTTACTTTTATTTTTGATGCATCCATCATTTTGACTTTTAAAACTCAGAGCCAAACTGTGCCAAAGATAGATGCCTGCAACTAGCATTGGCAGTTACTAAATTTATCACATTATTCACTGTTTTCCTGTTATAGTGTATTAGCTTTCATTCCAATTTAAAGTATGTCCACGATAGAATTCAGAATATGCTGGCAGCCCAATGTTCTTAGAAGTTGTTTTTTTTTTTTTTTTTACTGTGTATCGTCTCCCATCTATTGACCCTCCATCATACATGAGTTAGCCTTCAAATGATAGCATCTTGGCACATCATGCCCCTTACGGTTTACTGTGGAGTGACTCAGTTAAAGTGGTAGTAGTAATAATAATGATGATGATATTTGAAGCAAAAAGATCAGTGTACCAGCCAATCTATATGCCGTAAACCCATTATATAGACACAAACATAAATGATTTCAGAGGGAGTAAAAGGACAAAAATATTATCAAAGAAACACAGCCAGTGTTTTTGCCCTTATATATATTACAGCTAGAGAAGGTTGCCCTCTGCTGTTAAAATTTTGTGACTTTTTGCATAGTTGATTGAACTCTAGTAGAGTTCTTTAAAATTATTGCCTATAATACTCAGAGGTTCTTTGAAGAATCCCATGCAGGATGTTCTTCAGAATTGGAACATATTGTAACAACTATTAAAAAGTTAGATTATGGGTAATTTCACTTTTCAACCATACAAATATCATGGTTTATCTTCTCTTTGAAGCATGAGTTTTTACTGCATTCTAATGTATGTAAATTCTCTATCCACACTGATAAATATTGCTGAAGGTTAACTTTATAAACTGATTATTATAGTACACCAAGTCAAATACGTTTCAGTGAAGCTTTAGATTGGGACTTTGTTAGGAAAATGTTAAGATACAACTGAATGTGGTAAAAACCCCTAAACTGAATAAAAATAACATCCAAGTTGCCTAATTTTTTCTCTGCTGATAGTGTATAGGGTATTTATAATTGCTTGACTTCAGTGAGGTTGCCAAAAGCCTATAGGTGAAGATACTAATTTCTCAGGAAATGATAACTGAACAGGTGGGGGCACATTTTTCTGCTGCCATGCTGTGATGAATTTGAAGTTGATGGAGCTTGCTTGGTAATGGAGCAATGGGAGAATGAAATGGGATGTCAGTTCCAACAGCAATTAACCAGAAATGATTATAAATATCTAAATAATAGCACATTAGAGTTGGCATGATTTTTACTCTCTTGGCATAGAAACATGAACAGTTTTGTCCAAGGATGACTCTAAACTCTAATAGAAGCTTCTTCCAGAATAGAAGCTTCCAGAATAGAAGCTTCTAGAATAGCAGTTTCCAGAATAAAAGGCATATCTTCTCATTTAGCAAACACCAAGCTCAATATTAATTCTCTAGTCATACCAGGTATGACATGTGTGGAAACAGCCATAACTATGTTACTCTGCACTACAGTTACTTGGATTTCTAATTCATTTACTTCTAACAAATATAAAATGTGTTGATTACAAATCTAAAAATTTTAGAAGTAAATACTTGATTGAGTAGAACTTTATTTCAAAATGTATCTTTCATTGGCAGAAGAGTAAGTTTTTCTCTATATATTGCTATTTCATTTCTTAGTTTGGGTCTACTTTATGTACTTTATATCTTTGTTGTAGATAAGGAGTTGTTGTAGTTGCTCTTAGAAAGAAAGTCAATATTTGTTATAATTAAATTATAATTTATTGAATGTACATTCTTCATTCTGAGATTAAAACTAACTTATGAAATAAAATTCATGCCCAGATAATTCTTGTTGCTTTGGCAACAAGGTCTAACAGAAAAAAGTGAATATGAGGAACTGTTAACATAATGGAGGACTAGATATTAAAAGAAAAATATAATGATTTCTTATGTTTTTACAAGTATAAAACAAACTTTCATGTTTATGTGTATGTAAAATTTCTGACAAAATGTTTCTGTGTTAAAGGTATTTGGGTTATGGTTTTAAAATGTTCTTTGAAATAGGTCTGCTCAAAAAAAACTCTTATAACATTTGTTAATTATTAAGCATAAAACAAAATTCTGAAAGTACCACTTTCTCAGAGATTTAAATTTTTATAGTATTTTATATCAATGTAGGAATGTCATTCACTGCTATGATAGTTCAATATTGATCAAATGTGTAAGAGTGTAATGCAACTTGCTTCCAATCTAGCTAAGAAATGCATCATTCATTCCTCCTTCTAAATCTGCTGCCATTTGATTTGGCCTGTCGGTGACCTTAATTTCTCTGGGAACAGCCTCTTGTAGAAATGCTTCATGTCAGGTTTACTCGAGTTAGGAGAAAAGGGGGAAACACTGTAATAAAGATTTAGTAAGGGACTAACTGACATTAAAATGACCTATTCATTTCAAAATCTTGATCACTAGATAGGAAGCCCAGAACAATATTAGAAAATAATATAAAGGTTGATAGAGAAAAAAGGAAGGAAATGATGAAGACGTATTTTCATTTTCAATTTCTTATTTTTAACTCAAGGGAAAAAATTCTGGATAGTAAAAAAAATGTATATAGGTTTTCATTTCTTCAAAACCTAAGAGCAAATAGAGCTAAGCTTTACTTTATAACTAGATCAAATATTATCCTTCTTAATAACTTTAAGCTCTTTTATTTGCCACCTGAACACCTTTATCTTGTGGTGTCTTAGGAAAGAGCCCCATAATATGCTGAGTAAGCACTAATTCATCATTGCCAGTCCTTCACATGTGTTTCTGTTTGACCCTGTAACATTTGACTAAAGGTATTGAAGTGCACCCAAGCATAAAGTATATTAATATAACTTTTACAAAGTATAAAATGTATGTGACCATGAGAAGAAAATGGTGCATAGGTAAGAATATCTAGCGACTTGTAGGAAGAATTTCATCAAATTAGTATACCTTCAATCCTACTTCATGTAGATGTAGATTTTGTAATGTAGATACAGTCAAGATGATTAATTTCAGGATTTTGAGTACATTGAGGGCATAGGGTTTTTAACTTATTAGGAGAGATAAAACAGGAAAATAAAAGAGAACTATTACTCCTAATGCATACAATGACAAAGCATCCAGAGATGGGAGAACATTATAAAGGGTTAGTTTATCACTGTCACTTTATGCTTTTGTACTACATGCTCAGCTGAGAGAGATAGCTGGAGTAATAAGCCTAAGTGGAGGCTGAGATTTAGTGGAGAAGGTTGATACAGACCCAAAATAGATTCTTAACAGAATGGAGCGTTGACACTAAAATGTATATCTGAATTCTGTACCAAATGAATCAACCTGGGGATGGTAAATTACCCTAATTAAACTTTGTTAAAGTCAAAAGAAGTCTCTAACTAGGTGGTGAACACATTCAAGGGAAGATGTTTAATGTTCAAGATAGTTGTTATTAAGTGGAATGAAATCCTGGGTAACTGTGATACAAGAGCCTAGTTCCTAGGAAAGGGACTGGCGAGGTGATGGCAGTTAGCATCACCAAGCACGAGACTAGCAGACCTCCACTTGTACCTGGGAACAGAAACTAGGATGTGAAATGATAGAGTACATGTTAGGAGATACTAGGTTTGTCTTAATCTTCTTTATATTCTCAGTACCTAAACCGTAGTAGTGCCTGTCAAATAGCTGAAAGAATAAGTGATCAAGTAAACAAAGGCAGGCACAAAGACATATAGACCACAAAGACTGCTGTGACTGCAACAAAGACTGAAGGTTACTATAGATGCACATGGTTTGTGCTTAGTCAAGAAAAGTGTGGTTTGGGAATTTGACTTAGTGACTGAAAGCACAAAAGTAAGTTACAGGATGGACTGACTTGTAGATGAGCTTCCTCTCCCCCCTCCTATTTTAGCCATATCCTCTAGAAGTCAGGTGAGAATAATGCACTGACATAGCAAATTCCAGGTACTTCATGCTTTACTCTAATACACATTTTTCTAGAATCATGCAGCTGTTGTTCAATGTGTACCTATCAGGAACTGCTAGAAATAATAATCTGTACAAAAAAAAAGGAGATGATTTTTACCTGTATTCAAATTTATCATTCAGAAAAAAAGAAGCTTTGCTTATAGATAAATCTTCATAAACTACTTCATAAGATGAGCGCTATCTTGACTGGTTTACTTTGAACAACACTCTACTGTCTGATGAAGATGTGATGAGCCACACCAGGTCTCACAAGGCAGCTCCTCAAACCCCAGTATTAGCATCATCTAGGAATTGATTAGAAATGCAGAATATCAGGCCAGACAGATTGAATGGGAATTTGCATTTTAATAAGCTCCGCCAGAGATTCACATGCAAGTTACACTTTGAGAAACAATAGCCTATTAATTCAATAGTAGGCCTGGGTGTTTACAGAGATCTCTGGGCTAAATCAAATAGGAGGCAAAGAAATGTAGCAGATATTTAATATCTTCCTTTTGGGTTTTTGACTTCACTACTGAAAGTCTTGGTGTAAATGTGTGTGTGTGTGTGTGTGTGTGTGTGTGTAGATAGGTATATGTTTTGTTAAAAATTATGTATGGACAAAATAAGGAGGAGTGAAAACTTGATGATAAAAGGCAACTGACACACTTGTACAGTGGAGTGGAAATAGCTGAAAGTGGATAGTCTGTAATTAATTGGAGATTTGTAGATCTCAACACTCCATCTCCAGACTGCTGTCACCCATCAAACTGGAGTCCCCCAAGAGTGCAGTCACAGACTTGCCAGGGCTTTTGATTTTTTACGATAATGAAATAGATTTATGTAAAAGTGTCCAAATGGTCATTCCTCACTTTAATATCTAAAATAAAGCACTACCCAGGTTAACACTTGGTGGAACAATCACCACCACTCTCACCAGCAGGTCACTGTAATCTGTTTCAGTACTGCCGAAGCAAAACTGACCAGTTATTTTAAAATCCCTGCCATGTAGTGGGTGGCTAATAATTTGCTTTGCTTATTTTGAGCCTTATCTTAAAATAGTACCCCAACATTGATTTCAGAAACCCAAATCTGAAGTCGTTGGTATCCATAACGTTCATACTGACATCTGCCGGTCCTATTTCACAAATGATCAATGAATCCTTAAAATAATCATTATCAGCCATACGTCTGTGAACCTAAATGTTTACAGAAAAGAATTCAGGTCCTATGACTCCTTCACTACCACATAAACTCAATTAATCTTCACAGCTACACCAAGTAGTATTTTTTGCAGTTCACATGTAATAAAATCAAGTAAAAACTCTAGGAAAAAGACTTGTTTTCTGCTGATTCTCTGAAAAATCATTGTCTCTAGGCTGAGTAGGTGACTTCTAACTACCAGAGGCCACCTGCTTACCTACAAACACCAGTTTAAACCCTTAAGCAGCAGGCCTAATCTCTCCTACAGCTACATTAATTCCTTGTCAGTTTCCACCCTTATCTCAGCCATTTTCCCAGCCACCAAATATGTTGTTTCTTTCTTCTTTCCTTTCCAAAACACCCTGTCTACTAAAATATGATAATAACAACCATCATTCTCCTTTCACTTCAAAATGTAATATAAAAACATGGTAATGGCTGTGCATAAAAGATAATAATGACTGACCACATGGAGGACAGAATAGACAGATAAGTAAATAGGTCTTATATCAGAATCATGGATAAAATATTTTTGTTTTTTGGGGGTGGTATACAGTAGGAAACTTCTGTACTACTTATGTTCCATGTTTATATATGATACTAGCTGTTTTACTACATGCCTTTGATTAGAGAAAACAGCATTCTATGAAGGATGACTTTCATTTGTAATAGTATCAAATAAAGCAAAAAAAATGAGCATCTTAATCCATTTTGTCTCTAATTGGTTGTAAGAGTCAAAGCAACTCATTTGATTGTAGATTACCTAGATTGTAGATAATTGTTAAAATGGTTATCATAAAGCAAAGTGAAGAATTAGTGAATGACTTGACAATCCGATATTCATTAGACTAAAAATGTAATGCATACTCAAGATTTAATTTATTAATGAAGACAAAACCATTTGATATATATTTACATCTATTAGAGTTTGTTTCCTTCTGTTAAAACATGCATGTGTGTTAAAACACATATATGGAACTTTTCCCACATCACTCAATATCTCAGATGACCCCCAATTGATTATTTATTTACTATCTCTTTTCATGATTGAAATATTACAATACACAAGATAAATATTCTTACCCTTGCATCTATTTTTATAAACTCTGGCTTCTTAAAACTTTTAAATCTCATAAAAAGTAGTTCTCTTTTTTAGGGCACATAAAGAGTTCAGTTTGTATGATAATAAAATTCTTCAAAGATGAGAAATTGTAAAGCAATTGTATTTAAGTAATTTGTTCAATTAAAGCCATCTTTACATGCACCCTTTACAACCACAGAAAAAAGGGAAAGCGTTCAGTATGCCCGATTTGTGGTAACTGCCTTTCTAGGTTTCAGCTGAGTTCACCATATGTCATATCTGCATTAACTCAGAGAAAGAACTTAGAATTCCCAAAGGATGCTGTAAAAGAAGTGGAACAACCTGCAGGGGAAAGCTGCGATGAGAGGCCTCAAAAGCAACAGTGATCATGAAGATATTAACTACTTATGTCTTTCCATCCCCCCTGTGGCCCAGCTGTGCCTCCTTCAGTAGGATTCTGCTGTGGTCCTTAATAACCCTAAAATAAAAACCCTTTATAAGCTACTTGGAGATGTATTCCTACATGGTAAGCAAAGAATTAAAATAATGTGAAAGAAAGAAAGGGGAAAACCACCATTTTCCCCAAGGGAAAGCAACTGATAAATGCCAACCCTCAAATGACTCAGATGTTGGAACTGCCAAAAACTATAAAGCAGTTAGAACTACACTCCGTAAGACAAAATTTTTGCTCAAAGTAGAAGGAAATAAAAATTCTCAGGAAGAAATGGAAACTAAAAATGAATTGAATGCAAGTTTTGGCATGAAAATACAATCTGAAAAAAAAATCACTATATGGTCTCAATAGCACGATAAAGAAAACACAAAACAGAGTGACATTAGGGTTGAGAAGCAAAAATTATCCATCAAAAGCAGAAAGAAAACAAAGTTGGGAAAAAAAGCAAATAAACCAAGAGTCTTGAACCTGTGGCGCAATAGAGAGAGGTGTAATATTCACTCATGTCAAGAGGCACAGAGGGGGGAAAATGAAGAATGCTTCAGAAAATGTACTTACAGAAATAATGACTGAAAATCCCCAAATTTGGAAATTGATTAAAGACAAATTTATAATTTCAAGGAACTCAACTCCATAAAGAAAACTCAAGAAAGCCCTATTAGCCAATATTATCAAAGTACTGAGAAACAACTTTTGAAAGTAGTTAGTAGTTATAAAAAAAAAAAAAAAAA
>NW_004567121.1:21873049-21873737 GCF_000260355.1 Condylura cristata
GGAAGCGGCTTTAGATTCTCAGTGCTGTGCTTTAACCCGCTGAGCCACCAGGGAGGGCCTCTCTTAACTTTTTAAAAATATGCAAGGCAGTTGAGAGCACAGTATGTAACTAACACTTGTGATGAAGCTTTGATGATTATAGATGTTAATACATAGGAAAACCATCACATTAATGAAGGAAAGTAATGGGAATTATATGACTCTAATGCATCTTCATTTTACTTGATCCGGTATAAAAATAACTTTAACTGGTCTCTGAAAAGTTTTGTATATATTTTGTAATTTCTAAAACCACTGAAATGCAAAATATGGTCTGAAAGCCATCTATGTAAATATAGTTGTAGAGATAAAGATATTATATGAGTCCTCATATCTTCATTTATCACCATACACAGACACATAAGTATATACACACATACATATATACACATATATACACATATATGTATATGTACACATACATCTGTATATATGTGTACATACACATATATACAGATGTATGTGTACAACAGAATAGACAGATAAGTAAATAGGTCTTATATCAGAATCATGGATAAAATATTTTTTGTTTTTTGGGGGTGGTATACAGTAGTAAACTTCTGTACTACTTATGTTCCATGTTTATATATGATACTAGCTGTTTTACTACATGCCTTTGATTAGAGAAAACAGCATTCTATGAAGGATG
>NW_004567121.1:21873837-21924329 GCF_000260355.1 Condylura cristata
ACATACATATATACACATATATACACATATATGTATATGTACACATACATCTGTATATATGTGTACATACACATATATACAGATGTATGTGTACATATACATATATACATATATATGTATATATATGTATGTAGAGAGAGAATGAGGGAGAGAGATTTATGGTTAACTCTAATACAACAGTAACCAATAGCTTAATTTATGGATAACTATAAAGATTTTTACTTCATAGTTATTTTTCAAAATCTCCATGTATTTTATTCTCTCTTATGTGTTATGCATTCCACAACAAAGCATAGAAGACACAAAATAGGTACCTATTTTTTCTCACAAATTATACTTAGAGAATCCCTATTACCTTTTCTCTGCTGTTGTCTCTTCTTACACTATCCCACAAACAAAACCATCTTAGAAATTAAACTCAGTTCTTACCAAATATCATATCAAATTTCCTATTTTTCACTTCAAATTTTAATTGCCAATAATTCAGGTAGTGCGTTTTAGTTCTTATCAAATATTGAGCTGTAAACAGCTATTTCTTGTGTCAATTTTCCCCTAATACTCAAGTTAGGCTAGAAAAGGAAATAAAGAGCCATCATTTTGATTTTGACTTAAGTTTGAAGTTTCTGAAAACAGCAATTCTAATGCATTATTTACATGGATAAATACAACTCACCAAAGGTGTCGAAAGCTGGATGGAAGGACCCTCTCATTATTACCAGGAGCTCAGGGTGTCTTCAACTTTCCTGTAGTTTTTGCAACATGTTGCTTGTAATATATCTCTGGAGACAAGATGTAGAGCTTCCATCATGTTCTCAAAGGGGTCCCAGAACCAAACAGCACACAGCATGATAGGGTGCCATTTTCCAGAAATACAGATGGTGGTAGTTGTTTCATATTATCTGCATTAGAATTACCAATAAATTGCTAGATTTGAATTAATAATTGGTAGAATACAGAAGTGCCAATTATAAAGATGTGACAATCCTATTATCAGTTCTATGTCTCAGAAGTGATTACAGTTTTGTCGGTACTCTCCTGTGAGATGTGTTTCTAAGTAATCCAGATCATCATATGTTTGACTTTGATGTGAAAATTAGCAGAGTATAAAAGATGGCTAATTTGTATCAATTATACTGTTTCTTGGTTCACAGGACAGATGATAACACTAGTCTGAAAAACAAATGCTTCAAATTACTAAATGATCTCATTGTTACCTGGCATATGTTATGTGGCTTCCAACAGTGTCACTTTTCTTTCCAAAAGAATACTAAAGTACAAAAATAACTGCATCAGTAATTGAAATGTACATTACATCTACTTTATAAAATATCTGGCCAAGGTTAGATGAGACAAGATATGGGGGCAGGGTCTCTAAGTACACAGTTCTATAAAAATTAAAAGTATTTTAGTTCATTCTTTTGTTAAATGAGTGTTAAGTATTTCTTGCTATTATTATATTTTATATGTATACACTATAGCAAATTGTACATTTTAATAAAATGTACTTATAAAATCATACTGAAAATAGAATCAACTACCTTTCATCAGTAGGTACGTATTTGTATTTTCGTACAAACATGTATACACAAACATGTAAACATGCATATGTCTGCATACATATGTGAAGAATAATGTTCAAATGACCTAAAAGACCAAAACCATGTAAATTTATATGTGTATATATACTGTATATGTATATATGTTCATTTATAAGAAAAGATAATAATCCTACATAAATGTGGAAGCTCTAAATAATAGTTCTACTAAAGTACTGAAAATGATGGGATACTTTACAGGCATCAATAATGCTAAGTATTTTACTTAATTAGAAAATTTGTTTATTTGAGACACAATTAAATATTTTCAAAGGATTAACATTAAACTGCACTTCATTCTTAAAGTATACTGAACTTTATTTTTACTAACTTTGAGAATAATACAGTATCAATATTTTAGATGAATTGCATTTGTATATGTAAGTTCACTTGTCTTAAGAGGTTAATTGGAAATAGTAACAATCTCTGGAGTACTAAAGATTTGCCTGTTTGATACATGATATACAATGATATAAAAACATGTTAATATTTGTTTTTAATTTTCTAAAAATAATACTTTTTGATCTTAAACTATTCTTCATTATAAATATTTGCAAGCTTTAAGATAGAAACCTGTAGCTATCATTTTAGTATGATTTATTTTCATTTTGAATGGACCTAAATAATGAGTAATGTCTTTTTTTTTTAAAAAGATTTATTTGTTTATGCACACAGAACTGGGGTACAGGCCACAGGTGCAGGGGCGGTGAGAGGATTCACCAGAGACAGAGCAGGGAGAAGAGGCCGACTGAGGAAGTACACGGCTGAGGGGGGCAGCGGGAGGGTCAGGAGAATATCAGGGACCCTGGTATTCATGCCATTTTTATGTAAATGTTTTGTTAAAGACTAACTATGGTATCAGAGCAAAAATACACTTAACTCAGAGCAAAATACACTTAACTCCAAGTATAAAATGGTAGAATAAATGAATGTATAAAATAGTAGAATAAATGAACTCACTGTTAAAAATCTGCATGTAATAGTCCAATCTTTAAAATAGAAACAATGCATTAAGCTGTGACCTCACTAAGTACTCCATGTTTAGAAAATTGATTATGATTATAGTGAGACAGTCCAAAGAAAAAATGACTCTACCAACTCTTTAACACCCAAAAGTGTATTGGAATAAGATTTTTCTTTAAAGCATAAAATAAACGGGTTCTATACACACAAAGTGAGATAGGAATGGTCACTGTACAGGACAGTACTCAAAAAACAATGTTGCTCTTCAGTCTTGCTCTTCCCACCGACTGGCAAACTCTAAGTTAAATGCCAAATGGCGTCAATAATTTGTGGAATCTAGAGAAGCCAAATGAAAGGCTGGATAACGACAAGCTTAGTACTAGCCCTTGAAAGCTACCTATAGTGCTGCAGCATCTGGAATGGGGCAGGCTGGGAAGGTTGATCACAGGAGGGAAGGACGCGCTATGGACTGTGGCGGTGGACCATGGGAGATTCCTCGTGTTTCTGAGATTAAAAAATATGCAAATAGGCCCTCCCTGATGACCCAGCGGGTTAAAGCCCTGCACTGCAAACTAGCCTCAGCCGCTTCAGGGCAAGTTCAATCCCCAAGCCTGGAAGTGACCCACATGGCATGGCAGACCTCTCCTGACCCACCCGTGGCTTCCCTCAGCAGTGTACTTTGTCGATCTGCCTGTCCTGCTCCCCACTGTCTGTTCTGTTCCCCACTCTGTCTCTGTGAATCCTCTCACCACCCCAACACCTCTGACTTGTACCCCAGATCTATCTGTATTTATAAATAAACCTTTAGAAGAAATACGTAAATAAATTTAAAAATAAAAAGGACGTATTTGCAAGATAAACATGCATTTTCATCCAAAGCCTTAAAACAATTTTTAAAAATTAATAAAAATAATTAATAAAAACCTGATGACAGTAGGACACCCGATGCCATCCATTTCTTTGACTCCTTGTCACGTATTTGTCTGTCTTTCTTTTCCCATTTCAGAGTGGTCTTCCCACAGTTCATCAAGTTAGCGCTATGGAGAAAAAAAGGGAGCTGCAGACCCAGAAGAGGAGTCCCAGCGACGAGGCCAGACGTGTTAACAGTGGAGGGCAGCACAAAGGCATCCGAGATGCTCACCTTGGAGGAGGTTCTCCGTCCTAAGCAATCACTGTGCTGGGCTGATGGGTGCTTGCAATCGGCAGTAATAAATGGAGGTTAACCAATTTCATGCCCCCTATTCTCTCAGCCAATGAAGTTTGGTTCCTTCGTTCTCAAGCTCAGACTTAGAACCTACAGAGCTTCGGGCCCTCCGAGAGTTTGTCTCACGCCCATGAGTTCTCTCTAGAGCTCTTTTTCTTTTACCAATAAACACTGACTCCTTGCCTGCCCTCATCAGTGTCTGTGGAGTCCTCTTTTTATTAAAAAAAAAAAAAATTAAAAATTTATTTGTGCTTAAAAGAACTGGGGTACAGGCCAGAGGTCAGAGGGAGGGGTGGAAAGGATTCACCAGAGAGAGAGTAGGAAGCAGAATAGGCAGATTGACTGAAATACACTGCTGAGGGAGCAGTGGGCAAGACAGAAGTGGGCTGTGCCATGTGGGTCTCCTCCCTGGCCTGGGTCCAACTTGTGCTGCAGTGGCTTTGATAGCTCTTAGTGCTGAGACTTAACCCCACCAGGGAGGGAGGCCCCTAGAGCCCACTTTGTTTGAAATCCCATAGTGTCTCAAGAAGCCTCCTGGTCCATCCCGCCAAGCCCCAGCAGGAGGCGCTGTGGCCCACAGCAGGCCTCTCCCAGCCTACTGCCTGTGTTGCTGTGGGGCAACATCAGGATCCCAAGCCCATAAACTGTTTCAATATCGTAAGCGTCCCTTAATTAATTTGGCCCGTTTAAGTTACCTTGAACCTTGTGAAAATATATTCAAGAGGACACTTCAGACTCATTTAGTTTTTGATGAACTAGTCATAGCAATTTTAGATCTGATGACGATGGGTCAAGTATCTTTTCTTCAGGTTAAACAGAACTAGCAACTCCAAAATAATTCATCAGAAGTGTCCAAAATTTTATCAGAGTATTTAAGAAAACAATTTATAAGTTTACTATTATAAATGTTTATCACTTAATAATGCTCTAATATCAATAAATATTGAATAGCATTGCAACTAATGTTGCTCTTATTCATAGAAATTCTGTTTTCTTGATTTTATTCATTTCTTGATTTTATTTTATTCAGTTTATTCATTTGGAACAAAATATCTATACACAAGTGTAATTGTGAGAATCACATTAACAAACATATATTTAGTGCCTAGAATACCTGTCACTACTTCAAAATAGAATGCATATTACTCCTGTGGGGTTCACATACACCATAAGGAAGATCACTCTAAAACTGATGTGTGTGTGTGTGTGTGTATAATTTTTTGTTTTTATTCACTTTATTTCTTCCTTATCTAATATTTCACTCTTCACCTGAAATTGAAAAAAAATCGTTATATATATTAAAATTATCGTGAATTAATCTATATTCAATAACAAGGGAAGAGCCACTTAATATTGGTCAGCATATGTACTTTGTCATCTATAAACTTGGATGTTTGATCATTTGTAAAATATACATGTACTTTTGCTTCTTAATCCAAAAGTTTGTGATCAAAACAAAGCCCAGTGTGTGCAAATTTTTGAAATCTATTAAAAGAGGCAAGTTACTAAATGTATTTTGAATCCTTATTAGATTGGAGGCACTGACTGAGCTTGGTAGTTTTTATTAAACTCATGAATAAACCAAATGTTAATAAAGTGATTGTTATTATATCTGTTGAAACAGTACCTATGCCTAGAAGAGTTCTCTGAGTAATTATGAAATGTTTGTCTTAATTGTTTAAGAATTAAAATGCTAAAATAATTTTATGCTGGTATTAATCTTAGGGGATAGGTTCAAATCTTACAAATTCACCAAAAAGTTTCAGTTCTTGATCCAGGAGGAAAAATGGATAAGCCTTTTTATCTCTTCCTAAATTCCTTTAGTGTACCCACCAATTTAGACTATGTACAGTACTTATGCCTAATTTTTAATAACAATGGCATTACCCTTTTTTACTTTCTAAAAAATTAGTGAAATAATAATAGGAAACAAGAAGCTATGAAATAATTACACACAGCCTTATTAATTTCTGAGTGCTTTCTAAATCAAAGTGGCCATGTACTAGAAGTAATACCTGACTTAAGATGAGAGCATTTCCTTTTTGAGACTTGCTCTTTTCTAAGTTTCCAGCTTTATGGAGGTAATACTCCATAAAATAAAAAATAGGATAGATTTAAGGTACACACACACTATAGTGTTTTGATATATGTAAAAATTGTGACATATTAACCATAATTTACATATCAATTACAAAGGGGGGAGAAATAAGGAAATAAAGTTTTGTTCTGTATTTGTAATGAGGGGATACAAAGTTTCAGTTATGCAAGATGAATAAAATCTAAGAGTGTAGATCTCAACTGTTCTTGCCACTTTGATTTACTAACCTGGAAAAGTAGCATCCATCATTTATTTCATTAGTATCAAACATTATAAACTGCCAGTAAATGAAAGTTGAGAGAACATTTTTCCAACTCTTATTAGAAGGGTTATATTAAGTTGACACCAAAATCTACTCTAACCTTACAGAAAATATAAATTATAGATCAATATGGTCATAAATATAGAAAAAGGATGAATGCATGGATCAATGGAACAAAAATAAAAAGTCCTAAAATAGAGATATATACAGTAAATTGATTTTTGATAGATATACAAAAGACACATGGAGAAAGGATTGTTCCCCCCTCAATAATCCATGCCAGAAAAAGTTAATTGTTCATAATGAAATCAGTTGATCAAACTCAATACTACATTGACTATATGTAGAAATTAACTCAAGTCATAAAGCCATATATAAAATCATTCATTTTCTTAAGGTAGCATAGCAGAAAATCATTGTGATCTAAGATTAAGCACATTTTCTTGGTTATGACATCAAAAGGAAAGAATTAGTACACCGGACTTCAAAATGAAACCGTAGCATGTTAATTATGTTGTTTTGTTTTCTTTATGTTGAACTATTTTTGCATCCCACAAATTAATCCTATTCAATCCTGTGTATGATCCTCTAATACACTGTTAAATTGGGTTTTCTGGAATTTTATTAAAAAACTGTTTTTACGTCTGTATTCATCAAGGATATTGACCCATAGTTTTCTTACACTATCTTTACCGGATTTATGGTGTCCAGGTAATGTTGACCACATCAAATAGTTCGGGAGCTTTCCCTTTTCTTCAAAGTTTTGAAAGTTTGAGAAAGACTTACCATCTATTGGAATTCCAACCGAAATATTCTTCAGCAGGTAAAGGTATCAATAAGCTGTCATATCTCAGATGATGAAAATTTTCAACACTACAAAAGCATTTTTATTCACAAATGACATGAATGAATCACAGATCCCTTAAATCCCTTAGGTCCTGAGCAAAGACACGCAGGAGGCCAGTGTGCGCGCGGCTACCACTGCAGCAGCTGCCTTCTCGCGCTGGATTCAGGAATTTACCCTTAACCCACTACAGGTTCGTGTCCCAGGAAGCTGTAAAAAAAGGAATCCACAGACATTTTAGATAAGTAGGCAGAGAGAAGCTAACTTTATTCAAGAAAGTAAGGAACAATTTACTTAAAGGAAGAAAGCAAGGACTTCCAGGTGTGCTGGGCTGATCAGGAGCAGAGACGCCATGATGGGCGCATGACTAGGGGTTATTTCAACTTTTCCCCTCTATTCTAAGACATCAGTATCCTACTTTGTGATGCTCTCTCTTTCCTCCTGGCTACACTCATTCGGGTGCAGGTGCCATTTTTCCCAGCTTTTGGTGTTTCTCTGTTACCTTCCCTGTCCATGGTCTCTCTAATTCTCTCAAGATTCACTGTCCTTGTTTTTAGTCTTTATCTTGGCTGGACTGTTTTCAGTTAGCACCTCTTAGATTTTACTGTCCTTATCTCAGAAGCCTCTAACTCTCCTGAAGTCCCTGCCGCTGCCAACTTAACCCTAAGTTGCCCTAGGACTCACTTACACAGTACACTGAATGCCTCTTATGTGGCATTCTGGAAAAGCCAAAACTTTCTGGATAAAAACAATTCACTGTCTGACATGGAGCTGGGGTAGATAAAAGGGATGAAAGAAAGTTGGGTGAGACAGGACTCCTCATT
The DNA here is from genome assembly GCF_000260355.1 of Condylura cristata. NCBI lineage: Eukaryota > Metazoa > Chordata > Mammalia > Eulipotyphla > Talpidae > Condylura > Condylura cristata. The sequence continues at coordinate 21,881,628 of NW_004567121.1, forward strand.
TTCTTGATCATAATAGTGATTTCTAACAACTAATATATCTTTATGCAAAATATCGATTTTAATGCACAACAGGCCAAATAAATTTGACCTTAAAAATGCCACCAAAATGACTTTAGTGAAATCCATTTTTATCGTAAGTTGTGCTATTCACAAAAATAAAACCCTGTTGTATTTTAACTAATAGCTTTGATGTTGAAAAAAAAAAAAAACTTAGAAAATTGCCATGATTCCATATCCCCCATGATGGAAATATTTTAATTATTAATGTGATTTTTATAGTCAGAATGTTACTGAGGAATGAACACATGGCTTTGTCATAAAATCAAACTTGTTTTCTAATCCTCGTTCTTCCTTAGAACATGCAAAATGGAATATCGATGCTGTGATATTTGATTAAGTCCAAGTGTTGAAGCTTTTGTTACAACACTGGCACTTCTTATGTCCTGGGTAGTAGTTAGCTCTCCTCTACCATCTATGCGCAAAGGTGATATTTCAGTAATTTATCCCGAGGTTACAGCTAGTAGTGAATGAGAACTGAAAACCTAAATTTGGGTGTCTAGTGATTCAATCCAAGTTTCTACAAACACCTCAACTTCTTTAACTCTTGTGGACCTATTTTGATTTTTAAATGGTATTGTATATGAAGTAAACCATGAAGCACGTCTAAACTAAGAAGTGAACACACCAAATGCACATATAAGTTCACTAAATGAGATTTCATTGCATTACAGTAAAAAACAGAATTGAGACTATTACAAGAAAATTATTGGATTTTAAAAAAGATTCCATTTTTATCAGGTTACTTATTACTTTTTGTATAGATCACTTTATAGAATCAACTATTGTTTCTTTGGAAATATTTTTCTTACACTGTTTCCATAATTTCTTCAGCATTAATAGTAGAATACCAATAACATAATAAGATCTGAACATCTAAGTATTTTAATGGAGCAGAAAGGACATAATTACAATTTTCCTAAATGCTTTATTTTATGAGGCTTAACTAAACATAAAAACAGTACTCTGTGGTTTACAAAGTACTTTTCATATTACAAGAAATTAACCTTATGCAATATTGGTTAATCAATGCCATAAAATAACAAATATTAGAATTTTTATTATTTAATATACTTAGTTGAAAAATGCTTTAGATATACTAACAATCTACTCAAAGAATTGGAATGAAAAGTCTTTATGCATATGAAGGACTCTTCTCCTCATATAAATAGTTGAAAACTCTTCATTCCTCAGCCTATAAATACAGTGAAGAAGACTGTCTTCCTTTAGTCTATAGGGGAAATTGCCTCCTGAAACATGAAACCCTTGCCTCTCTGCCTGTGAAAACCAAAATTACTCTACATTTATGATTAACTATTCCCAAATAGAAGTCAGCACTGATACTGCACTATGTTATCTCAGGCAGAATTATTCTGAGATCGCCTCTGGCCTGTACCCCAGCTCTTACATGCATAAATAATTAAAAAAAATAGTAGCAAGCAAATAAATTGCCAATACAAGCAGGATAAATCCCCATTACTATGACTTTGAAGTATATAAAAATGATGACTAATTGTGAGCACAGATTAGACGTAAAATGTATACACTATACAAATAACGATGATGGTAGCTTTTAAAAATATATATTTTATTTATTTTTTACACAGAAGAGCTGGGGTTTCAGGAGGAGGTACAAGGGGTGAGAGGACTCACCAGAGGCAGAGTGGGGGCAGTGAAGGCAGATCTTCTGACATAGAATCCTAAGAAGAGCAGTGGGAAAGACAGGAAAGGTCTGCTGTGTCCTATGTGGGTCAGCTCCCTGCACGGGGCTCAAACTCAGGTTCTAGAGTGGTAATGCTGATACTTAAGCCCTAGACCACCGGGGAGGCCAAAATGGCAGCTACTTTACATCAATCTTTCATTACCCTTGATTCTAAATTGCTGAATATCACTGAGATAAAAATAACTTTAAACTTCACAAATCAAGTATATTAATAACACCAAAATAATTTCTCAGATAATTATAGTATATGCATTGTGAAAAAACAGAGCACACTCAATCAACTGCAGAAAACTCAATATAACCAAATAAATAAATAAGGAAAGAGGAAAAAAAATCAATCTCCAAGACAATGTTTTCTGCATAGTCTGATATACAAAAGTCTTTTTAAACATGATAAGGAATAATAAAAACACTTCTAAAAATATTTGCATTGAAAATGCAAAATATTGAAATTGCTATGTGTCATTATATATTTGAGATTGTGGGCGATACACAGGGTCATGTTATGATGAGTAAAAAAGATAAAAAACATTGAATAAGGTATAAAATCTCAGCTTGAGAACAGTGAGAAAGTTTGTAGAACTAGCACACTGTACCGAAAAGAATAGCTTGCTATTTTGGGCAGACTGGTAGGACAGAGCATTGCTTTCTTATTATTTTTGCTGGATCACTGTATCTCCTCTGTAATCCAGTACCCTGCCTTGAATAGACCAGAAGCTATCAGTGGGAGCTCTGGAGTAGCAGTGATAGCCTTAGATAGAGATGAAGAGAGTTACCTAGTCTGGCCACTGTGGCTTTTTTTTTTTTTAAGATTTATTTATGCATACAGAACTGGAGTACAGGCCAGAGGTGCAGGGGCAGTGAGAGGTTTCACTAGAGACAGAGTGGGGAGCAGAACAGGCCCAATGACAAAGTACACTGCTGAGGGGAGCAGTGGGAGGGTCAGGAGAGGTCTGCCGTGCTATGTGGATCATCTCTGGGGCAGGGATCAAGCTCATACTGAAGTGGCTTTAGCTTCTTAGTGCTGTGCTTTAACTTGCTGCACCACCATGGTGGGCCTGTGACTTTTTTTACTGACTGTCCACATGGGAGTTTGCTTATGTCTCTATGAAGTGCAGATTAGAGTGCTAGTGAGGATTAGCAACAATGTGAGGATTGATCTGGACATATTTTATAATTATTAAAAGCAACTAATTTTGTTCCAGTGTATATGTCAAATTCTCAGTGATTAGTTCACATGAAATCTGTGACTGCAGTGTCTGAACCTTCATACTTAATCATGAATTTTCATTATATTATTAAGGTCTTATATTAAATTTCTAATGTTGGTTGGCCAAAGTAATGGAAAATATACCATTACCATTTGAACATAAATTATGCTTATTAGTAAAATATCTGAGACAGAAGAATTGTCAATGACAATAAAGGCTAGAAAACATTCAAATCATGAGTGCTGACTACTTGGCATGGGAAGGGTAGAGGCTACAAGCGTAAACAGCCCATTGTTAATGCAACATGACAAGAATATCGAATGGGACTTGAGCAATATGAAGTGATGTGTTTGTTAATGTGTCTTAATAAGGGCCAAAAGTGAATCTTCTTTAGTGCCTGCCTTTTAATGCAATTTTCCCCTTTGAGGTGTTTTTATTTAACTTAAGGCAGTATATCTACATTTAATGATATGTGCAAAGAATGATGCATACTTCTGAAAAAGTGTGAACCTATGCCTCTGAATCATATAGTGTGTAAATCAGCATTAACCCAATGAAATAATTGAATAAATATAAATAAAATAGAAACATAAACAGTAAAAAAAAATAGATAACATGTAGGAAGAATTTGCTGTTTTGACACGCTCTGGGGGTCACCTCCCTGGACGGGGACTGAACTTGTGAAGCATCTGCGGCTAGCTTTGCCATGCTACACTTGACCCCGCTGTGCTGCCAGGGAGAGCAATTCCTAACTTTAATCCATCTTTGTCTCAGATTCTGCAAATCTCAGTTGTTCATAAATGGCCAAATACAAACAATGGGAGATTTTGAGAATATAGACTAGAAAGAAATTACTCCTACTCTTATTGAGATTACAGTACAGAAGAGTCAAGACATCAGGAGTTTTGAATACTATAACCGATGCTAATGTATGTGAAGAATGTGGGTTCCTATGAACTGGCCATTCATGGGCAACTGTGACCTATTAATTATCTACAAATCACAGCAGAACATTCCTGGTCTATCTGCAGAGACTAACCCATATCAGGAGCAGCCCCAGAACACCGAAGCTTCTGTTGATCTGATTATGTGACTATCTCCATGGTGGTCTTGGGATAACTGTCTAGGATAACATCGAGTTCTTTGCTGACACAGGAGGCTCTTGATGTAGGGTCATGATATCCCTTTTCATGTCACTCATATGACTTTATTCCTCATACCACTGTTGCATGGATAGTTTTTAGTAGCCTGTATGCTTTCACTAAATGGCACAAGAACTTCTTGCTCAAGTAGCTGAAACTTACCTTGCACACCTGCTCCACAAATGCCGTGTCCCTCCCTCAAAGCAGCAAAAAAAGTTCCTGTCACAATAGTAGAGCACGGAGTAGAGGTGAAAAATAGAGTTGACATGTTATAAGGAAGTAAGATCGTAAGCTCTGTATTTGGTACATGAATCCAGTCCCTGTGTAGTATTAACAGAACTGATAAGACTGAAGACAGTCTCAGGAATAGACCCTCGTGGTACAGCAGAGGGAATTCAGATGCTAATGTGACTTTGACAGATGGGAGAATCACCAGATTATGCTAATTTAGAATCTTAATAACTGGTAGATTTTCACAGCAAATCTGAAAGGAGTAACCCAGTAATCTTCTATGAAACATTACTTGAATTGACTATTAATAAGATGTATATGAAAAACAGATTCTGTGATCAACTTAGTTTGGAAAACTCTGTGTAGAAAAGTAGGATTCTTTACTTCAGGGCTTCCCAAACCTTTATTTTGCTCATATTGAATCACAAGAAAAAAAAAGAAATAGCCAATGTTTCTGAAAATATTGCAATGAAGGACTTGTTTTGTAGAACATTTTTTAAAATTAATGTTCTGAAGAACATATTTTGGAAAGCATACAGTTATGCATATTAGACCTGTCTTGGAAACAGTGTTATGCCTAATGATCTTTGATAAATAGTGCTTTATACTGAATAAAGAAATTAGATGACCTATTTCAATTTATCATTATAATTTACACAGTTTTCTGAAAGCAACTGAAAAATTTGAATGGTATAATGTATTTTTACAAATGTATATTAGATGACTTTGGAGAAATGTTTCACTCTATTGAGTTCACAGTAAGGAGATAATGATTGATAACTAAAAATCAAATGTACTTTCAAGTAATAAAAAAATTCTGAAGTGTGAAGTTTATATGAAAATGCTAGGAAAAAGAAGCATTGAGCAAACAAGTTCCACTGTCATATATACCCAAAAACTGAGAAGAAAAATAGAGATGTTAATGAATCATATCTGTGAAGACTGGCTTCCTGGCTATGTCTACCATTAACTATGAGCGTCTTCCTGCCCAACTAAATTAGCCTCTTTATCAGAAATCATGTTATTCTAGAAGTTCTATAGCCCAATAATATGATTTATCTTAATTATTTGAATACACATTAAAAGATGTTACTCAGTCATTCTAATTTAAACCATACTTTTCAGAGTTTTAATTTTAAATTAGACAAAGATTTACTGACTTATTGGTGGATGCATTATGGTGGCAATATCTGATGGGGGTATCCAAGTATGAGCTCAATCAAAAATATAGATTAAAAAATTGATAAGATTCTTGTAAAATCAACTTGTATTATTCATCTAAATAAAGCCAGGTTAGCTCAGTATTTCTCAAAATTTGTTGCATCTGGTGAGCTTTAAAAACACCAATGTCTTTGGAAAACAGACTCATAATTCACAATTTCTGTGGGATGATCGCAGGCATAAATGTTTTTTAAAACTTGCCAAAGTATTCTAATCTTGAGAACCAATGAATGCACAATCATTGTCAGCTGTTATGCTAATTTAGACAAGCAGTTACAGCTGATATAGGCCACCTTGCCTTCTCCTGCTCCTTCTACGCCACTTCCTAAATGCCAATCTCTGATTTGTCAGCTCAGGTATGATGCCACAGCCTGGAAAATTCCTTCAGGCAAAAGGCCAGATATCTTAGCTAGCTCTCACCTTCTGTTTTTCCTGTTCTCATAGAGGACTGCATTTTCTGCCGCCTAATATTTAAAAGGAGTTATTTCACATGTTTTGTCTAGTGTTCTGGTTGATTCTGGTGGGAGGGCTATTTTGATACATGGGCCAGTGGATGATAGCTCACTGAACACAGGAAGTACAATGGATATATCACAAGCATGGGCTGGCCTCCCAGAAGCAGCCACATGCAGGGTGGACAACAGTTCCTAAGTCGGGGGTCAAAAAGAGGGTGTCTGGAACCCACGTAGGTGATTCTGAGACTTCATCATGTAACAACTTTTGTCAAGTGGTCTTCGCCAGAGGATATATTTACTGTGAGAAGTGGAACATGACTCATTTTGTTGACGCTTTCCAACCTGAAAATGGCCAGTGTGTAAGCAAGCACATTGAAAAGCCGATTTGCTCCAGGGTGCCCAGCGTGGAATGGCAGCCCAACAATGTTTTGCTGACAGCAGGATCATGTGATTTCAAAGTGCAGAAGGTTTTCTGCCTAGGTTAGAGAGATGGATAAAAAGCCTGTCAGTATGCCCTGGGGCAGTGAGATGACTTCTGGTCAACTGATGTAAAAATTCAGCGGCAGTAGTACTAATGACCAAATGACAGTTCAGCAACTCCAGCTCCGCAGAGCCACCTGGCCTTTGCACTGCTGATACCTCAAAGGTGTGCAGCGCTCAGCTCTGAAAACAGAGCCCCTGCCCCTTCTGCTGAATCACTTGTCTCAATGAACAGATAAATGTTTTCTCTGTGACTGTTGGCCATGAATACTGCCCAATGCACTTTGATTATGATGTGTGCTGCTGCTGAAGCTGCATTTCCAAGGCGGACATTTCAAAGCAGAGTATCCAGTGTAACACATATTCCATCCTCATACCATGGCCAAGACGGCCACCATGTGGGCGGCGATATGACCTATGGACACTGCACCAGAAGAACATCACTCAACATCTGTTTATGAGCTGGACAAGCAAAAGTGGCACAAATTTACACTACTGGCTTTGAATGAACCAGGCAAATTTGGGATTTCAGGAACTCAAGAGTCTTCTTCTCTGGACTTTGGATTACATGAGTCAAGTGAACCTCCTGGATCATCAGCAAGACAAATCGACAGATGGATCTGACTGACAGCAGCCCCAAGATTTGCATGATGGTGAGGAAAGCCACCAGCAAACACTGCTTGCAAATATTACTCACGTGTTTTTGGTTTAATAAAGGTAGGTTTCTTAAAGACAGACATTATTTGGCTTTTTTGGTTGTTGCTGTATTTGTTATTTTGTTCCGTTCTTAACCACAGCCTCTCTTTAGGTAGTTTGTTATGGAAACTAACACTAACTTAAAGGAAAAGAAGGGAGGAATGTAAAATACCTGCTAAAAACCTAAATAAACATGCAGATTGTGAAAATATCTGTAAAGCCTACTTAAATTTTTTTCTACTTAAATTTTTTTTATATGTGTTTGTAAATAACCTTGATTCTCTATTCATTAGGTACAGGAATTTGTTTATGTTCCTTAAGCCAAGCTTGATAACTTTGAACTAATCACCAGTGCTGCTCATTAATATTTATTTCTCTTACTTCTAAACTCATAGCAAGAAATATTCTTTTCTTATTTTAATTGTTGAGGTTCACAGTTATATGTTTTTATGGTATAAACTAGCTCACTGGGTAAGTACAAATGCCTTTCAATATTCTGAGGATCAAAAAATTTCTACTGATTATTTACAATTTCAGAATTACATTTAATTTAAGGAAGTTTAAAGTTCATGCAAGCATTTACCCTCCACCTCAAAAACTGAAATGGTCTTTGAAACTTTCCTTTCACATTGCAAGGAAATGCATTCTTACAAATTGAGCTCTGGGTTGAAATTAAAAGTAGTTTCTTGATAATTTGAAATTAAAGACATACTCTCATTTAATTTGTATGTGAATTTGTACTCTAATATAAACATTTCCAAAAGAAAATAGAAATATGAAAAAAAGAAATATATATATATTAGAATTATCAGCCTTTAAAACACATCAAAACACACCATAGATATTGGAGAGATTTGTATACTTAACAACAATAACAAAAAAACGCTCATAGGATTTCCATAGATCAAGCTAAATAACATGAAAAATTAATGGCTTTAAAGTAATTAGACAAACGAACCCCCTTTTGTGCCAATCATCCATAAAAAATAGACATAGAATAATTAAATGAAAATAACTTTAAAAGGTAAATGCTGGGCCCTCCCTGGTGGCACAGCAGGTTAAGCAAAGAATTAAGAAGCTAAAGCCACTTCAGCATTAGTTCAATCCCAGCCCCAGAGGTGACCCACATGGTACAGCAGATCTCTCCTGACACACCTGCTGCTCCCCTCAGCAGTGTACTTTGTCCATCTGCCTGTTCTGCTCCGCACTGTCTCTGGTGAATCCTCTCACTGCCCCTGCACCTCTGGCCTGTACCCTAATTCTGTATGCATAAATAAATAAATCCTTAAAAGAAAAAAAAAAGGTAAATGTTACATAGTATACATAATAGAATTAAAAACAAAAATAATGAGTTACTGTGAAAAAAAAAAACAGCAATATTTAGGGAAAAGCAAATAAAATAGCAAAAATAAACAATCATCATTTGGAATAAGTAGTTCTAAATCTGGACTTAGGAATGAATTTGTTAAGCATTGTTACAGATATAGTCAAAGTGAAAAAGAATGAGTGGTTGGATAGGTACATAGAGTGCTTTCTAAAATTAAATTTATTGTCAGAGAAACAAAAGGGGAAATATGAAAGTAAGCTTAAGAGACTCGGGGAATAAAAGAAAGGAAAAGAAGGGTAAAATGCATTTGACAGACATTCCAGTAGTAATCATAAAGCAAAGGAGGCATATCTGAAAGATTATATAGGTAGCTACTCCATATTATTTAAACAATTCAAGTTCAGAAATTCAGTGAGTTCCAAACTAGGAACTCAAGCCAGTCAATCAATCATTTCTAGAGATTCTTGTGAATATAAAGATGAATAAACCCACAAAAAAACCCTAAAGAAAAAGTGCCAATAATAAATATAATATACACATAAATATTAAAAATATATATTTATTACATATAGGCACCTGTACCCCATTTCTGTATGCTTAAATAAATCATTTTTAAAAATTGAAAAATAGAGAAACAGTAGATGATGAGTGTAGCCAATATTCAATGTCATCCACTTGCCTTCAATTCTTGCCCCCCGCACTCCCGCCACACACACTGCTAACCAGGGATATTAATCAACCTAGAAATTGTGTTTTACTAAAGATAGCCACTCCTGAAAGTTAGGATACAATAGCAGTTTTGTGATTGCATTACCCCTTTCACTGAATTATTTATTCTTTTTTAAATTTTAAATATAGATCAGGATGTTTATTAAAAACTATCTGCAAAGAACTTGTGTGTCCTTCACCAAATTTCTCCTAATGCTAACATTTATTTATAACTATAATACACTGCTTTATTATAAGTTGGCATTTGTATAATTGACAGGTTTTTATTTACTTGTATGTTTTACTGTATCTGTAGAGTTGTGTAACAATCACCACAATCAAGGCATCAAATCATTTCCTCACTATTATATTTGTTCATTCTGTGTATAACTACTCCTAGCTCTTCCTAAATTTTCAGTCAGCATAATTCTCTTAAGATTACATAAAGGTTATTTTAAATATTGATTCTTTGCCTTTGTAATGGTGAGTAATATTCTATGATACTGATGATATTCCACAAAATATTTAACCATTCACATTTTAAGGATGTTTGGATTATTTCCTGTTTGGGGCTATTATGAGTAACTCCACTACAGCTAGAGAGACTCACATTTTCGTAAACACAAATGTAAGTTTTCATTTTCTGGAATCAGTATGTCCTGGGGCAGTGAGATGCCTTCTGGTCAACTGATGTAAAAATTTGGTAGCAGTAGTACTGATGACCGAGTGACAGTTCAGCATCTGCAGGAAGATAGCTGTATTCTGTCTTCCAGGAGTGGCTATCTTTAGTTAAACACAATTTCTAGGTTGATTACTATCCCCAGCTAGCAGTGGGTAAGGAGCTGAAAATTGAGGGCAAGTGAATGGTATAGAGCATCTGCTATACTCATTCTTTTGTTTTTCTATTTTCTGGAATCAGATTGCAATTCTTAGATTATATGATAAATGCATGTTTACTTTTATAAGAAACTGCCCAACTGTGTTCCAGTGTGGCTACAGCATTTTCTACTCCTACTGCTACTTTTGTATGAGGGTGATGATCAGTTTTTCTGTATCTTCTCCAACACTTAGTGCTATCATTGATTAAGAAAATCCTAGCCATTTTCATAGATGTTAACCTTTAAAAACCTTTATAAGACAGAATATTTTTAGGTGATTGTATGAGTAGAAAAGTTAAATCTGATCTTTTACAGAGAGCTAAACAAAAATACATGATATGTCTTCCAGGTATTTGAATATATAATTCTAAAATTATGAATAAAGGGGCTGAAATGAAAAGGAGGGAAAGTGCTAGACCTGATTGTGAAAGCCATCATTTAAGATTTTTGCTGTTATTTACCGGCTATGGGATCTTAAGTGTATCACTTGAACTCTCAGGTCTCCTTTTTCTTTTAATGTCAGAAAGTGAAAAAGTATGAGCATAATTAAACTAAATAATGATACTCAGTTTTTATAAACATTAAAAAGCCATTGTTACTATATGTAAAATGCATGGTGTGAGTACCTAGAATGAGTATACACATGATGCACACAGTATCATAATATGGCCCTGGGGCCTTGAGGGATCTCTAGAACTAAGCCAGAGGGTAGACATATGACACAGGAACATTTTCAGCTAATACACTTGACTACATGTAAAAAACACTGACTGTTTCTCATTTAAATGTACCACGGTGGGGGGGTACTGTAATAATCCACATTAAATTTATTCTTTTCAAAATTTTAAATTTGAATTTGAATTAAGTGGACTCAAACTCTAGAGTACTTTGAAACTACTTTAAATACTTCTTAAGTGTATACATGAGTCTCGAGAACAAAAGAACACCATTTGGGAGGCAAATCAACACACAAATAGGTGTGCCTGCTCATATTAGTACAAGAATAGAGCCTCCCTGGTGACGCAGAGGTTACAGATACAGCACAACCCAGCTGTCACCAGCCTCTATGGCATGAGTTCAATCCCTAGAAGGCCAGGGAGCTGACCCAAATGGTGCAGAAGTCTTCTCATGTCTTGACCACTGCTCCCCAGCAGAGTACTTCTACCCATCTGCCTGCTTTGCTCCCCACTGTCTCTGGTGACTCTTCTCACACCACACCCCACCCTGTACCTCGGCCTACACCCCAGTTCTTGTATCATAAATAAATAAATGTTTAAAATATATATAATAAAGAGAAATCTAAAACCTGGTTTTCAATTCTAGTCTTCCATGTATTACACTGTCTTTTCAAAGTGCTAAGAAGTCACCCAGAAGATTGTATATGCTACCAGAAAAGCAACATCAGCTTATTTTAAATAGCTGAACTAAGAGTTTTTATAGCCTATTCAAGAAAAAGGTGATTTTTATGATAGCCCTACTTTCTGTAATAAGTTCCTGACCATTGTAAAGTGAAATATTTTATTAAAATGAAATAATTCTAATGATGATGATATAATGATCGATTAAAGACAACTTGTTTAGTTTGTATTCTCATGGTAATATGAATAACTTTAACAATTCTTTTCAGTGTAAAATGTTGATGACTTTCATGCATTAATGGATTCACACTGCCTTAGAATATGTAAAATGCAGCATTACATAAAATGTTTCAATTTTATTCTATTAATTGTTTCCATAAACTCTGATGGAGTATTATTGCAGAATCCTTTTTATTGAAACAATTTTATGCTGAGTATATTGTGAATAGTCACTGCATATTCATTATACCTCTTTTTTATTTTTTTACATCATTCTTCATTTTGTGCATTTTTTCATCTCAGTTGTAATCCCCATGGGCTTCCTTATTACGCTTCTTTTGAATTTACTTTTAAGATGGTGTCACATTAGAAATTACCTTATGTAGTATGGAGGATTGGTACAATTCTCTTTCTCTAAGTGTAAGTTCTCAAATTCCTTCCATCCTCATGCCATTCACTAATTTACAAAAGCTTCTGTGACATGCATTTTATGAAAAACTTCATGTTTTGCATTTGTGTTTACTAAACTAAACTGAGTATGATTAGTTACCACTCAGCACTTTTTGATAGGTTTGCTCTTTGAGCTATTGCATCTAGTAATTATTCCCTTAATTATTCTTTACTACCCCCTTTTCCCTGTCTAGCCTCCAATGAGTAGGGACTTAGAATTCTTTTACACAACTGTTTTGTTCTATCTAAATCTCTTAGCCAAAAGACTCTTTAAAAGGAGATATGCCGGCCCTCCCTGGTGGCACAGCGGGTTAAAGCACTGCACTGAGAAGCTAAAGCCACTTCTGCATGAGTTCGATTCCCGCCTGCCCCGGAGGTAACCACAGGGCGTGGCAGACCTCTCCTGACCCTCCTGCTGCTCCCCTCAGCAGTGTACTTCATCGATCTGCCTGTCCTGCTCCCCACTCTGTCTCTGGTGAAGCCTCTCACCGCCCCTAAGCCTCTGGCCTGTACCCCAGTGCTGTATGTACAAATAAATAAATCTTAAAAAAAAAAAAAAGGGGGATATGCCTTCGTGCCTTAATGTCTTTATATAGCTTGTAATTAGTTGCTTAGCTGTCTGTATTTTTTCCTGCAAGGAAAATTTTAATATCTGCATATTATTTTTATCACAAGTATAATTAATAACAAAATTAACAAAATTCCTACTGACAGATGTTTGGTAGCCATAGATCTCTCATTTTAAATGATGATCTAAATAGCAAAATATATACAACTGATTTGTATTGTTATATGAAGTTCTTAGAAGTACATTTCAAAATTATAACTGTCTTTAAAAAGTGTTTCAGAGTTGTATAAATTTTTAATTATATGCACATATACACACAAATAAGTATCCACCAGTAGGGTAGGAGATTAAACTGTCCTCTGCACTTGTCAATTTGGAACATTATAACTAAATTCATGTCACTGTGATAGACAAATATGAATCTCAGAACTTAACTGCATTCATTTGATCATTCTAGAGTTTAAATTTTCTATGTTCATGTATCTATCCTTCAATAGAATTATTCTGGATATTGTCTATCTATGTATCAATATAGCCAGTTTCCACTTTCAATAGTTTCGAAGATCATACTTATGAATATTATTTGGGCAACATATGGTATTTAGATTAATTAGGAGAACATCAAAATATTTCATGAATGGGTCATGAAAACATGGATCAGAGTATTGAGGGTACAAATATAAAACAAAGGGAAATAGAGAAATTCTGAATCACAGTTAAACGCATGTTTCAGAGAAAGTAGGACATTAAATGGAAGAAGACTGGACTGAAAAAACATCATGTATCACTTATGGTGGTGGGAAGGAAGTTTAATATGAAAGGAATACATCCAAGCAAAAATGGCCTATACAGAATTACAGATATGAGACAGATCCTGTCAGTTGTATCTAGAACATACTTATAGAACATCACCCTATTTATTTAGACTCATAAGATAGTGTTGTCAGTGGCAGAATCTATATATTAGACATCCTCAACTATTCAATACTCAGAGAGAATATGACAAATACATGATGAGTCATATGGCATTCATGCTAATGCAGAAAATAAATAGCAATGCATCATTTTAAAAGTTTGAATCTTGTCTTACAAGATATTGATGAATTATATTTGTATTCTATCAATGAGTTGTGATAATCAGAATATCATCAAATGAAACAAACCATCTCAAAAAGATTTGAAAAAGTGGATTTGAAATTATCCTAACTCCCTATGACTCAGCAATTTTCATTCTCTCCAATTGCAGAAACTAAGTCCCGGATCAAAATAAGATAAGGTAGAGATCTAAACAACAGGGGCTTCTCTAAAGACCTGCTTTACTTGCATTTCAAACCTCTTGTCCATAAACATGGCATGCTGGGGTGGGGAGATGGGTAATTGACAAAGAACAATAAAAGGCATGATGGCAAAATCTAACTACAAAGCAGGGAGTGCTTGCAATTTAACATAGATATAAAAGACACCTAGGAAATGTTTGCCGAATTTGCAAGTGGCAGTCTCTGTGGTTTCGTCAAGAAAGGAAAAGCACCAAATACCAAAGAGCAATTCTAAGCCTGGGCATTCTCCCTGCCAATCAGGATGCCAGCCAGCACTATGCACATTGGGTTAGAGAAGCTGGTTTGGAAGAATTAATCAGAAGCAGAATCTAGATCCAAGAAAACATGTTAGGAAAGATGGATTGAAGAAGTTACCAAGGTTTCTTCTAACTCTACAGGTACAAATTTGAGAAACTAAATAAAGTACATAGTCTACTGTCTAGGCTTCCTGGCTCCTCTTTGAGTAGAGGGGATGCTTGCTGACAGGTCTGCCCACCTCCAGCGGGCATGGAACTGAAGATCATCTATTTCAAGACCTTCCATGATGCTAAGAGGAAGTCAGAATATTTCTTTTGGTCTGAATGCTAGTGGATTCTTGGATCAGAAGTGATCATTTCTTCAGTGAACTGATGCTATCTCTGGTGGACTGAGGAGAACAGTAGAACACGCCAAGACCCTAACTGATAAGAGCATAAAGAGGTTTAGAGAAAAACCCCTACTGTATTCCAGTTTGCATAAAAAAGTAAAGTAGATAGTAAATGAACCAAAATTATTAGCCACTACATTTAACTGAAAAGAAAACTAAGGAGGCTGGTTTAAAACAAAGAAATTGGAAAGCCTATAATCCACACCAAGTAGAATACAACATGAGACAAAATCTCAGAATAATTCTAAAAAGTAGACATGTAAGCTCTTTTGTTTTCATTTTGAATAGTTGCAAGTAATGTTACACATCTTGGAATTTTGATTTTTATCCCATTTCTACATCTATAGCTCAAGCACATTAATTTCTCTTGGAAGTTTTACATAGAGGTACAAATGTTTCCAATGTTTCCACTTTTATATACATTAAGATCATGTTCTTAATTTTTTTTTTAAGACTACAGCATCATTTCTTTTTCAGTACAGCCTATCTCTTTTCTAAATAGATTCTTTAGTAGTTGGTAGTATGGTTTTGCTTTTTCAATGTGGGCTTAAGATTCTTATTGATTACTTCTGGAAAAGTGAGAATCCTACAAATTGCATTAGCTAAAAAGATCAATGGCCCATTAGACTGGCATTTTATAAAGACCTAGACTAGATGCTTCAGCAGAAGGACAGAAAAAATTACCTTTCATAAAGCACCTGTCCAATTGTTCGATATTATACCATTGGGGAACATTTTTTTCCTAATTCCAGCTGGTTATCATTTTATGGTTTGAAACACAACGATTGATGACCCTTGTAATTTTAGCCTGGCTTGTAAAACTGCACATAGTTTATTATTTATATTCACATAAATGCCCATTCTATTGTTTTAATCTTCCTAAGATATTAACCATCATAATTTTCAGAGCTGCTGACGTCAAAATGAATACTTAAAAATGATTTCTGAGAAAAACAAAATCATTTTGAGTAACTGAAGCAGAAATACTAGGATGAGTCTACCCGATATTCTTACATCCTAGATTGTTCTATCATACATGTAAAACTCCCAGGTAACATTATTCTTCTCTACTGCATATCTGGACAAACAACATAGCCTGCCCTTTATTCCATTTTCCTTCATATCTACAGTTGTTTCATATTCTATATTCACAAATAAATTGAAGATTATCTTAGGTTCTGTTATACATTAATAATTTAGTTTAATGATCACTGTCCTGGAATTTAAAGATCTAGGATTTGTCCTTTGTGTGTCCCTGACCAACATCAAGGTCTTGGTAAAACCATTTTCCTTTCATGAGTGTCATTTACTTGACAGGTCTTGCCATCTTCATCTGTAATTACTGTACTGTAGTTATGTAAACACTGATACTTTGTTCTGTAATATCAGCCATAGTTAGGATTTCATGGGTTTATTTTCCAATAATTACAGATTGCAATTTAAAATTTCAGATATCTAGAGGATCTAGATTATGTCTTGTGGTCTTACTAAAGCCCCATTTCCTCCTTATGCAAACTATTAGGGCACTTTATGTAATTTAACACCATTCTATGTTTTTGATGTAGGTCAAATGCATTAGTTAATTTTACTATTAAATTATTTACTAGACAAACTACTAATGCTTCTTTACCCCCATGACCTTACCATGGTCCTTCTCTCAAGATCATAGACCTTAACTTACCTTCTATTCCAAGAGAGAATCAGTCATATAAAACCAAGATACTGCTACACATCTGTCCTTCAATACTGTCCCTCTCTGAAAAATCTCTTTGATTTTAATCACTACCATCAGCATCTTTCTGTAGAAATAAAAACTAGATAATAATGAGGGCCATTATCAAGTGTCAATTTAACCATCCAATTTCTCAAAGGAAGTTTAAGAGCTTGATTTGCTGTTACTTGAGTCAATCTTTATCTTTACCCATCTTAGCAGCTTGCCAAGAGTCCACTATCTTGAAACTAAGCCTGTCTGTAATATAAGAAAAAAGTTGACTGAGATTAACTCTAAGGGTTCATTTAACCCTTTTGATGTGATACACTATTTAAATATTATACATAAGACACATCAAAGATCCATCAAGTGATCAACAAATAAGTGGTTTAAAATAAAATATTGTGAATTGAACTTCATAAAGAGAAACCATAAGCCTTGCTTAACAAAATACTTCTTCAGGTATTAAATGCAACCCATGGTGCAAGTTTCATAGCTGGGGTCAAGTGAGCATCAGAGAGTAACAACATTTCCTAGAGATCAGTGTAAAGGAAGGTTTTCTTTTCTTTAGTTGCACTGGTGTGATATTCAGATATAAGATACCTGAGGGCAGAGAGAAGGCAAACAGTATTTCTGCCCATGAAAAGCACATTTTCATTATCACGGGCTTTGTCAAAGCTTACATGTTATTATAAATATCTCAAGTTTAAATAAAATGACTAAATTATTAAATCAAGTTTTAAATATCATGCAGTTTATGTATTATATTAAATCTTGCTAAGAAAACAGAGCTGACAATTTTTGTTAGGTAATTCTAAATATAGAAGACTTTTATCTAACCCCTCCTTGTAGAGACTTCATATTATTCTCCATATTGGATTTGAAGTTAAGTAGACTTTAGTCACATTTCTGAAAGCAGTTTTTAATTCCTTATGGAAGTCTTAAACTTCTGTGAGCATTATTTTAACAAAGTAATACTTCGGTATTTTGTAACATTATAGTCCAGATAGCAGTGCCCAAGCACACTATAATCGTATTTTCATTAATGCAACCAGGGTTAAATATACATATAAGAATATATCTTCGTATCTATCTAGGGACAGAGATTTGTATACATGCATACAGTTGCTTTCTTTTATGATTTAGATTTTGAAGCTTTAATATAAATTGCCAATGTTGCAGACAGTTCTTGTTTAATAGTTTACAAACTAATGTAATGATTTTCTAACTTTCTTACACACAAGGATAACTGAGGCATTGTGTTTAGAAATCAGATTCCCAGTGACTGATATAGAAAATTTAATTTCATTGTGTGAAATAGACCTCTCCATTATAACAAATCTCTAAAAGTAGATCATTGGCAGGGTTGTTCGAAAAATATATTTTAAAAAAATGATGAAGGCATTATTCATAATAGAAACAGGAATTAATAAATAAGACTTAAAAAGGATTCTGGCTTAGGGCCCTCGCTGGTGGTGCAACGGGTAAAGATGCAGCACTGCAAGATAGCCTCAGCTGCAGTCGCTTCAGTGTGAGTTCCATCCCCAGCCCGGAAGTGATCCACAATAGTTTACTAGTCAAACTACTTATGCTTCTTTACCCCCATGACCCCCATGACTGCGTGGCAGACCTCTATTGACCCGCCTGCTGCTCCCCTCAGCAGTGTACGTCGTCAATCAGCCTGTTCTGCTGCTCCTCGCTCTGTCTATGGTGATCCTCTCACCGGTTCTGCAAGCATAGATAAATAAATCTTAAAAAAAAAAAAAAAAGGGGGGGGGCCCTCCCTGGTGGCGCAGCGGGTTAAAGCACAGCACTGAGAATCTAAAGCTGCTTCCACATGAGTTCGATTCCCGCCTGCCCCGGAGGTGACCACATGGCGTGGCAGACCTCTCCTGACCCGCCCGCTGCTCCCCTTAGCAGTGTACTTCGTCCATCTGCCTGTTCTGTTCTCCACTCTGTCTCTGGTGAAGGCTCTCACCGCCCCTGAGCCTCTGGCCTGTACCCCAGTTCTGTATGCACAAATAAATAAATCTTTAAAAAAAAAAAAAAGAGTCTGGTTTAGAACATGCACTAGAGGGTAGATCCCTTTAAGTTGTATATGTAGATTGGATAATGATGATTTCAGAGAAGTTTGCTTGAGCAAATAATGTAGGGAGGAGAAAAGGTGAAAATAATCTAGGGAACAAAGAAAATATAGGGAATTTCTCAATGAAGTATAAATAAGCAGCTATAACTTTTTAATAAAAAATGAATAGTCAAACAATATTTGTTCTGTTATATTTCTAGATTTTTCTCATAGTTAGAAAGAAAGAGCTTCCTGTTATCAGTGTGAAGAATTTGGGAGGGCCACTTGTAGATATTTTTAATTTATCAAGATTTCCATTTTATCTAAATTTTCCAACTATATTTTCCATAGCAACATGAATACACCTTTTTCAGTACAATTATGAAAAAAGTGGGAGCAAAATGTAATTAGTGGAGACTATTGTAATTCAGTATTGAGGAATAAGGGAGAGTCTATGTTATATTCAGTCACTAATTTAATAAAAATTCTGCAAAACAGTAAGTTCTGGAAACCAACTTACTGTATCAGCCTTTGGCTACTCCATAATCACTTCATTATAGTCTGAAATTAAACAGTTAGAAAGTAGGCATAATTTCATGGCTAACCACCCAAGAACTGGAGAGAGTTAAAAGCAATGTAAAATTGTGGAGTTAATGTTATTTTTGAATGCAAATGAGTTTCACCTTCCTTTGCCTCAAGGGAGAGAAATGGCCAGGGAATTTTGTTGACATCAAGAACAGCTGAAAGGCATTATGATCAATTTGAATTTCTAATTGAATGCACAGTAATAATAATAGTGTGTATATAATTCAGTACAAAAATGTGTGTGTGCATGAATAATATATGGTCCTTATGCTTTTTTCCCAGTTATTACTAGTTGTTGTTTTTCCAAAAATATGTATAGAGGATTGAGTTGGTATTAGTACCTTAAGTATTAAGTTATATAAATTTTATATCTGCAGTATACCTGTAGCTATATCTATAATATATGTAGTGCATAATATATATTTATTCACAAATGAGTTATCTTTTATTTGTATATTTTAAATATAAAAAGCTGAAAAACTACATAGCAATAAAATATACAACTATATAGAATTTATGTTTCAAGTTCATCAGAAAAAAATCTAGATAGCCTATTAAGTTTTAATAAGTGCTAATTAATTGCATTTCAAATAAGTTTTTAATATGTGAAAAGTATATGCTTATTTGAATTACTTAATTTAGTTAAAAAGAATGTTAGAATTTTATTTTGTCCCTAAATGCAGTACATATCGTCTTTTAAGTCAATACCTTTAGTTCAAATAGCAAAAAAAAAAAAAAAAAAAAAAATAGTTATTAGCTGTGCCTGACACTGGTTGCTTATGTCAATGAACTGGGATTTCTGTAGACATGATTAAGTATATATATTAATACAAAATTCCTAGTTTCCTGAAAAATTATGATTTTATATTTTTGCAGTAAAATTTCAGTATCTTAAGAGTTTCATTTAGAATAATAGATAAAAGCTATTCAAGTGCTTCTCTACCACAATAATGTAGATACATCAAAGCTAATCTAGCAAGAAATCTCCAAATCAAGTATTATTTATTGCAGATATAAAATGGAGTCAGAAAAATTAAGTAATCTGTGCAGAAGATTTTAAGATGTATAGTTAATGACAACATTTAAATTTAAACTGATTTCTAAATGGCTCCAAAATTTCCTAGTTTTTGTTTAATCAGACTTTCATGAATATTTTGTGAAGACCATCAGTCTTATTATAAACAAACAGATATCACATAGCAACCATTTTTATCCCACAAAATTGATGATAAATTGCACAAGTGCTGAGTTAAAACTATGCAGATTTCATTACAATATGATTTCTAAGAACGGTTGATGTTTCCAAGTGCAATGCAAATTTCCAAGAAGGAAATAAATTGTGTGGCATTTCCCAAACTAATGGAAAAAAAAAGGGTCCTGTTTTCAAAAGGGGATCATTTTCGAAGAACTATAATTATGTGTATGTTCCACTCTGCTTAAGTACCAGGATGTGACATATTTATCAACTAGATCAGTTTAAAACATATATAAATTCTAAACATAAATACTCAGTGATGGTCAACTGATTCAGTGATTAGAAGAAATGCAAACATAAATGCATTTTAGGCCATTTGCCAATGTTTGTTCCCCAAACTGCCTCCCACATCTTCCATAGGGGAGACAATGAACTCTGCCCTATTTGCAGGTTCCTTCCTTCAGTCATTAGAATGATGGTGTACTTCAAAACTAGAAGGGTTCTCACCAAATAATCTTGCCAACAGATATGTGAAACTGTGAGATCCCAGCCTGTGTGGTTAATTGTATGCACACTTCAGTCTCTTTGGAATGAACGCTTGTCTTCATAATACCTGTTAAATAAAATGGGTAGTCTTAATAAATTAAATAATTACAAAAAAATTTTAGGCGAACAGAATTTTAAAAAATACACTGTGTAACATTTATTAGTTTGTGGTAAAAAGGAATACTCCTTTATTGGTTAATGTGAAGATCTGTACAATTTTTAATAGGACATCTTAGAAATATAAATTTAGAAATTTAAACGTCACTAAATCCTAGAGAGTGATTACTTAAAATTTGGAATAAATACCTTTAAAACTTTGCAGACAAATATTTATGTATCAGATATTTGAATTTTTATTAAGATGGTGAAAAGTCAGAATAATCAATTATGGTATATTAATGCAATATACAACATACTTACTAAATTACTTTAAATATGTTAATGGCATGGGCCATGTTTGTGATCTAGTCTCATGTTAAGTATAAAATGCCATGTATATGCAGATAAATGTTCTAAAAATATGTTTATGGGTGGAAGAATTCTGATTTTGTGTATGTACTTTTGAGTTATAAAAACATCTCCCTAACTATAAAATTCAGGCATAACTATAAATAATATGTATAAATTTGTATATTTATAAACTATATTTATATACTTGTAGATATATATGAAAAACAGCATTAACACTTCCACGATTCTTTGATAAATTACCTCATTAAATTATTGTCAAATTACATCTGTTCTTATACAGGTATTAAAAATTAAAACCATGATATTTAAGTTCCCCCCCCCCCCGAAACTGCTTTGGAACTGTCAAATATTAATTACTTCCTTCTTTATAACTTTTGTAACTTTTTTCTAAGGGATCACTTTTAAGAGGGATCTTACAACATAAGCCTGGAATTATGCATCTAAATTTTGATTGTCTCACAATCCTTTTGAGTTAATCCTGCTCATATAATACAATCTTTTACTTTTCTTTATTTTCATTTCTAACATATATGCAGATCTGATGAGATACTACCACTTCAGGAAAATCATGCTAAAAAATCCTACAGTGGTTCTCCACTGTCAGGCAAACTGCATTCAATCTTATAAGCCAAAACCCAATTAAATCCCAACAGTTGGAATAGCTTTTAAGAGAGTATTTTCTGAGTGACCTCGTGTATCTTACTGCACGTTACAGCACTCCTATCAGCTTCTAGAAAGGGCAGTTCTGGAATCCCATTTATTCTTCCCTAAATTCAGCCCCACAAGTCTGGAGAAATTTTTATGTTATGATATAGTCTATATAAAGGCTATGTATGTGTTTACATGATTGTGCTTGTGTGTGGTGACTGTTGCCTAGAAGCTGCTTAAAATGTTCTTTAGTCTTGTTGATAGGGACGTACATTATTCTACTGGATCCTTCTCTTCCAGGAATACATGGCAAGCTTTCAACTTTCAGGATATTTGGCTTCTACTCCAATTTCTATATCATAATATCGCTCAGACTTGAAACACAAAAATGGTTCCAATAATGCAGATCTAATCATTCGAGGATCATATCTACTAAAGCAGCATTGGAAACAGATGGGATTTTCAACCAGCGTTCACACTACTTGTTATTTAGGTTTACTTTTCCAATGATTCTCAGCCATTGACAGCCTCTCCTCACAAGTTTATTTCAATTAGCCTTCTAAGTAAAGGCTACACACCTTAGAAGCAACTCTACTACTACAATGACATTGGGAACAGTGATCCAATTTCCTGACTCACCAGATAGACCAGGAATCATAGTCTTATTATGTTTCAAGTACTTTATGATAAGAAATATAGTCTTTAAAATACTCAGCTGAGCCCCAAAGGCTGCCAGGAGTTTAGGATATACTTTATAACTGCTTATTTATAACTATGCCACACACACACACACACAATCAATTTTTGGAAGGAAGTGAATGAAAAAGGATTGACAAAGACAGATGAGAGATACTAAAATTCAAGTAATTCACCTGCAAGTATTTGATATTTCATGTTAAAAATAAAAGAACTCTGGCAACCATTTTCTTTTCTGTGCAGCTTAAACCAGTTCTGGTTTGTAAACAGTTTTGTCCATAAAGAGGCACTGCTCTTTGGTTTTACACTCTGTGGGGCTCAGGTTCAGCTGGTTTCACTTACAATTCTGTAGAGATTCCGGAACAGGTTTGAACTGGTCAGAACAAGTTTGAGCCAGTCTCAGCCCATCAAAACTAAGTTCAGCAGGTCATAACCAGTTTCAGCTACTAGAAGCTGGTTTGAACCAGTCTCGGTGATTGGAACCAGTTGGAGCTGGCCTGTCAGCTTGAACCAGTCAGAACAGTTTTGAGCAGGTTGATACCAGTTACAGCCAGCTTGAACTGGTTTCAGAATGCAGATTCTATTACAATCAGAGTCACTAGGATGCAATTTCAGCTCATTTTGGTTTGAGCTGGTCAGTCACTAGGATGCAATTTCAGCTCATTTTGGTTTGTTTTTTTTACGTGTTACAAACGGATTCTGTTTTCCTCAGTTTCTCTTGGTTGAAATCTATCAGACTACCGGGAAATAGTTTCAACTCTCCTGGTTTGAACTCGTCCAAACTGTTTGGAAACAGTTTTCTCCTTTTTGAGCCACTAGGGGGCGTTGTCATTTGGTTTCACTTCCTGTGGGGCTGATGTTCAGTTTGTTTCTGTTTCACTTCCCTACAGAAAGCGGAACCTGTTAGAGCTACAGAGAACCGGTATCAGCTGATGGGAACCATTGCCAGCCAGTTTGCACCATTAGGAACCTCCTTCAGCCAGCCAGAATGGTTTCAGCTTGTTGGAACCTTCTTCAGCTGGTTGGTTTCAGCCAGTATGAACTGGTTTCAGCTAGTCAGAACCTATGTCAGCCAGCAGGAACTGTTGGAACTGGTTTTAAGCTGGACACAACCAGTTTGAACCAGTTTCAGGATTCTAAGCCTATTAGAACAAGTGTCACCAGGATGCAATTTTATTTCATTTTGTTTTCAATTCTTTAAAGAATTCAGAACTGGTCTTCACACCAATTCAAACTGGATTAACCCGTTCTGCTTGAAGCAAACAAACTGAAACCTGAGAATACATATGTAGATTTTGAATACTGTACTGAATGTATGATCAGAAATTAATGAATTAACAAAAGCCAATGACTGCCTAAGTGAATTTGAAGTATTTCCCTTAAGATTTTGACTTAATTTCCGGCAAGCCCAGGTGCTTAAAACCAGTTTCCGTAATGGATTTTCTTGTTTCCTTACTTGGTCTACTTGTGAAAGCATTTGTGCTCAGATTGCCTCATTTTAAAAGGAAAGTATACTATATACATTCTATTTACCTCATTGTATTTTATTCTGGAATTCATAAACACTTAAAAAATTGATTTGACTATCTTGGGAAGCCTGAGAGATCTAAGTTCAAAACATTATTATTATTAAAATGCCTAAATAAGAAGGTATCGTGATATTTAAAATCAATATCATTTTTGTGCCAGCTGCTTGCTGTGTCATATCAAGCAAGTTTATCGTTCACAGTTGGAACTACTCCAGCTGTGAACTCTCTAGTACAAGTTGTTCTTTGCTTCAATCCACTCAGGAAGCTAGCCCTCTGCTTCCAAATGTTTAAATGACTCTTCTGGCAATTATTCAGGCAGAATTTTTAGAAGAAAAAACCCTTTTTATCAAAGGGCTAGCTCCTGCTGCTTTAACGAATATTACTTCTTTTCACTTAATGCTACAAGGGGAGATTATTGTAAACAGAAGCTGTTTTCATCTGTATAAAATAATTTACAAACTCATGACTTATTTCTCTGGGAACACTTTAAAGCAGCAGCACATCTGGCATGTGAAGATGATGAAACATTATTCAAATAAAAGTACTTGCCTATGAGTTTTTAATAATGTGACTGACACAGTTATAGTTTTAAAACATGAATCTATTTTTAAGACTTTATTAAATCTAATGCAGGGAACAAAAATTCAAACTATTAACCTGAAATCTATTTAAAGCCCATTTTATTGATCAACACAATGAATGAAATTATATATTTGAAAGTTTTTGTTTTCATTTGTTTCATAGAAAATTAGTTACCTGTTGATTTTCTCATGTATTAGTTCTTATAACATCAAGCTCTGATATTTAAAGAACAACTTAAATACAGAGTAAACTTGTTCTTTCAAATGCCAGTTGTTTTTATTCATTGATGATACTGCAGTATATGACTAAATTTATAGCCATGTATGATGATGTGTTGCTGGAATCAATGTTAACCTGTTGTTCACTGTCAGAAAATTAGAGTCCATCACAGCTCTATGGGAAGCCAAGAGCTGACTCTAGATAATAGCTCTTTTCCAGTAAAAATTCTAGGACATTCATTTTTACTCATCTATTACGTTTTATCATAGGCTCTATCAGAAGCCACTGGTAAGCCAAGAGAAATTCTCAAAAGGAGAAGTTACTTGCCAAAAAAACATCAATTTGCTACAAAATTCTCAGAACTTACTTTGTGTTTCTCAGCTTTGTACCTGGAACTTCCTCAAATGCTGAAGGATTCATGTGGCTGAATCTGCTAGGAATGGAGAACCACTTGATCAGACACACTTTACTGGTGGACCTACACCTTGGAGAGAGCTTCTTCTTGCCCTGGGGCCAATCTGAGCTGGAAGACTTGGATTATTTGTTAAGAGTCATGAAATTATGTTTTAAATGTGGAACACATTCCCAATACAATAAAGAGTTCTCGTGGGCATTTTGCTTTTTAATGCTAAACCGTGTGTAGAAAGAACTTTCTTATGAAAGAGATAACTCAGGATACCACAAACTTTTAAAAATTGTCAAGATTTTAGGGTTTTGTCGGAAAGCATCGACTCTGATATATGTGTATTTTGCACAAGTTTCTATGGTAGCTCTCTCTCTTATAATATTCAACTTATATTTTGCTATAGTAACCCAGAATTCAATGCTTAGGCATTGAATAACATAGGTCTACATAAATACTGGTGGATCAATTTTCATACCCATTGTATTCCTAATAGCCAAATGCCCATCAATGTAACAAATACATTAAATAGCCATAGAGAGGCTATCATTTAACAATAGAAAGAATAAAGTACAGATGAATGCTATACCATGTTTATGTTTCTGGAATCTAAAATATATTCTCCTATAACATAGCTTGTTTAATGTGTCTCAAATTCATTATCCATTGTTCACAATAATATTTTGTACATGAAGTATAACAAATACACTCTGAAAAGCTTTTGTGTTGCTTGCCTGATTCAAAAGATGCTAGTGTCACTTCTTAAATCCCTGGTCCATCTATTCACTGTTTTTCATTCGTGCTTTTTTATTGGAACTATTTGTAAATGCAAACTATAAAGTTCCATTCCTTTTAGGAATGTTTTTTGTTTTCATAAACCAGCTAGTAATTTGAACAACAGCCACCAGTTAAATAATACAATAGATTAAGCTGAGAATATAAAACTGCTAGTCAAGTTTCAGTCTAAATATTTACTGATTATTTATGAATATTTTAAAAGGTTAACAAATGTTGGCTAAAGAAGTTTTTCCAAGATAACATATACAATTTTCTTGATTTACAAGGTTAGTAATGTGAATATAAGTATTATACTGGGAAACACAATAGAAAGACCAGTTGGGAGAGGAAATCAAGCATTTACAAGTAGCCAAGCAAAGAGAGGAATAAACAGTCAAACCAATTACTCCAGTTGGCTAACGATCTTTTTAATGAGTGAGCTGGACAGCTGCACTGTTAGCTTGGGGTGAACCATCTAGTATATACGAGACTGAACTTTCTCAATTATCCTGAGTTCTAGCATGGTGCAGTTTATCTGAGATGATTATGGCCATAGTCTCATACTCCTAACTCTGGCACTCTAGCCAGTTATATGTTAGCAGTAACTTGTTAGGATTATGGCTAATAGTTAACATGGTATCCATGAAAATTATATTTGCCTAAGTATCAGAAAAATGGACTTAAGTCTTTTTATGGTGTGAATCGAAATCTTCCAGAAGTGATCAGTGTAAGTTACTTTATAACAATTGAGATGACTTAGCTGACATAAAAGAAGGATAGTATTAGTTGAATTATTAGAGTAAATATTAACCATATTAACATCATTTTAGGTTTTAAAAATTTTCAGTCTTATTATGTTTTATGAATAGCGTTAGCTACAATCACAGATAAAACTAGGGTCAAAAATGAAATTCCACACCTCCAAGAACTTTCAAACTTTCAACTTGAGTTTCAATATTGAAGTTTCTCAAAATTAATCAGAATATATTAGAATGTAATTATGTAGCAATCCTTTATCCTGAAAGTTCAAATGCAAATATTGCCTCATTGCTGAGTAAAGAGATTGGTCAGAAAGAGAATTGTAATTTAACTCAGAGTACCATATTCTTACTCATTTATTCAAGTAAATGTAGTTAATACCTAACTAATTAGCTAGAATTATGACTCATTCTACTATTCATTAAATGTGAGAATTCTTCCTAAAGAACTACAGATGAATAACTAATCTAAAGTTTCTATAAAAACACTGATAGAAAAATGATAATACTTACCTATGAACAGGTCTAATTTACTTTAGAAGTGGTTTTGGTTAAGCAAAATGGAGAAAATTAAAGTAGGTGGATTATACCATTGATTAGTTATGCAAAAGAGCATTTTGACTATGAGAAACAGAGAGGATTATATAGTATGCTATGCTTATCTTCCCAGAAATCATTAAATCAGTTAGTAATGAGAGATAACTGCAGTTTACAATTGAAATTATCAGACTATTGGATTATATTTATTTATACTTACAGCTAATATTAATAAATCATACTAAGAACAAATATACCTGCCAATTAAAACTTAAACACCTTGTAAGAGTACCAATAATGAGATTTCATTAAACTCTGTTTGGCATTTTTAACAGGAAGAAGAAAAATACATGTCACTTTATAATTTCATTTTTAGTAAGTCAGATTAAGCATATTAATTATAGGGCCCTCCCTGGTGACACAAAAAGTTAAAGTACAGCACTAAGAAGTTAAAACCACTTTTTTTTTAAAAAAAGAATATTAATTATATTGGAAATTTACTTTTTATTTATAAAAATATAAGTACCAGAAAGTTTTTTTTTTTAAAGATTTATTTATTTGTGCATACAGAACTGGGGTACAGGCCAGAGGCTCAGGGGCAGTGAGAGGCTTCACCAGAGACAGAGTGGGGAACAGAACAGGCAGATCACAGAAGTACACAGCTGAGGGGAGCAGTGGGTGGGTCAGGAGAGGTCTGCCCCACCATGTGGTCACCTCCAGGGCTGGCGGGAATAGAACTCATGTGGAAGCGGCTTTAGATTCTCAGTGCTGTGCTTTAACCCGCTGAGCTACCAGGGAGGGCCCAGCCAGAAAGTTTTATATCAAATCACATTACCAAATGGTGTAAAGAATTGGTTATTTAATGTGAATTCAAAAGCTATCATACCTTGCAAATAGTGAAAAAAGCAATGGGCTTTACAATGGGATGATTAGTCAATTTTTCAAGATTTATCAAAAAGCACAAGACAACCATATTTTATAATGTACAAGGATGACCATTCTCTGCCATGGAGGTAAATTCTCACTTATTTTAAAATGCTAGTATGTTATTTTTGAGTTTAGACATGTCATAAAATATTTTATAACACACATACATTATACACTAAAACATATTTTCTATTTTAAATGTGTTAGATCAGCATTTGAACACCTGACACACATATTTAAATCTCAAATAATAAACCTTTTTATAAAAAAATGTAGAATATGAACTTAAGCAGTTGACATAAAATTAATTCCAGGACAAAGTTAACAATTAATATCATCAACTTAAGAATGTTACAGACTCAAACTGAAATGTATCACATTAGTCTCCATACACAAACAAGAACTAAAAAGAAATATTAATATGCATAGACTAAAGAGATATTTGAGAACAAAGTGAAACCATCCAAGAACATATAGTGTGTGTGTGCACATATATATATGTGTGTGTACATAGGAATATATATATGTATGTATATATGAATATATTAGCAGAACAATTACATTCAAGATACAGAATGTTTCCATCCCTCCAAGCACTTTCTCTGTTCTCCTTTAGAAGCAACTCCCCCTACTTTTAAAAACTGGGAACTGCTAATATATTTTGTTTTGCCTTACCCAGAATTTCACAAGCTCATTAATAAACTGCAAAGGATGATACTTTTAGAGTTCTCTGGCATCACTCTGGCTGTGTGACCAGGTATCTTTTTAGAACCCAGTGAGGATGAAAATCTAAGATCCCTAACTGGCCTTTATGGTGCCAGAGGTATGTATAGTTTTTTAATTGAATTTCACCCAGGTTCAATCTGTTTTGTAGGTAGTTTTCTTAATGCAACTTTTGTCCCCAGAACACAGCTATAGATTTGATTCCAAAGATTTGTGATGCTTTTTTGAATTCCCTTACTCCATTTGCTTTGACTGCAAGAATTCACATTCTAGCATTATCCAAAATTGCACTGTGAAGTACCTGAGACAGGTGAGATCTGCCAGACCATTTGACAGTTAGCTCCCTGGCTGGGGTCCAAATTCAGTCCACAGCAGTATGGTATTGAGACCTAAACCCTAATCCACAAAGAGACCCTACTTTCTGTCTTTTATTAAAGATACTTGAACTTAATACTGACTTTACCATATTGACTAATCCTGTGGTACATGACTCTCCTAATAAACTTCTAATAATATCTTTGCATTGACTGGGATCTAGACACTGTCCAGGGGCACCCAAACACTGATTATATAACTATTTAGGTTCCAAATTATCTGACTTCCTACTTTCCACTTACATATGATTCTCTATGATTTCTCACTGTGTATCAACTAATCATTGATCATTTGAACCATTATCTTCCTTCAGGGGACATGTTCTGTTTTCCAGTTGACCACTGAGCTTAGTTCCATTAATGGAGTGTAGACATCTATCCTGACTTCATTTCTGCTCTCTGAAAGTTTAGGTGTAGAGACTAGGAAATCTTTAAATAATTTGCATGACATGGGCTAATGTCACAGAGTGAAACACAGCTAATGCAATTAGTTTTTCACCCCTAATTTTATGATCGGTGATTTTCTGTTACTTTTCTGTATGCATGAAAGTCATTCTATATAACTTATTTACTAATGGAGTTAGAGTTTTTAACTGTTAGGCTAAAGGCCTAATATCTAATTCTTAGACATTAATCATGTTACAGACGAGAAAAACAAAGCCCAGAGAATATAGATGGAATGATAGATAGATAGATAGATAGATAGATAACATTTAAAGTAATATTAGATTTGCTATCTTGTTGTTTTGGCTTGGTTTCGGGAAAGAAATGGTTACATGAAAAAATCAAGATATCAACCTAAAGGTTGTTAATTCATATTATAAGGTCATTAATTAGAGGCTTATGAAATGTATTTTTCTGTTATAACCTCACAGGTGATGAGTGAATACAAATTTTACTTCCAGTCACCCACAGACACCTTTTATTTCCTGAGATCTAAATCCCTCCCTCACAGATGGCCTGGTGACAGCATTCCCTGTCAGATGTAATTTTTCCTAACTTCAACATGTGCCTCTGCTTTGCTGTAAAGCTTTCTTCTTCCCACTTTACTTGTGATTATCCTCCTCTAGCTCATTGTAAAAGCCATTTAGTTCTTATCTGACCATTCATTATCTCTTAGAGACAAGCCCAGTGGAACTAATTTTCATTCATCTTCATTTCATCTATCTGGGATTAGACAAGCTCTTGATATTTTACTATTAGCTATTTTTAATATTAGAGGTGATACATTAATAATGTCATATTTTTTCCTGTAATGAGGTGTAACAATGATAGCTGAAACATTTCTTACTTGCCTGAAAATATTAGTTTGGACAAATGGGCCTCTGCTTTGAAAACTTTCCTTTTGGTTTGGGAGTTGATGTCAAATTTCTTCCATGTTCTTTTTGTCAGCTCACCTAATAATAGCCCAACTACATAATGTAATCTCTCTTGTGTATGTGTATCTCTTTAGAGTGATTTCCAACCTACTGTGAAGTATTTTTTATAGGCAGTTCTTTCATATAAAACATATTTAATATACTTATTGTATTTACGAAAAATATTCAACTTAGTCCATGTTAATTAGATAATAGATGTGCATTGCAATAATAAAGGTCACTCTATTTGATTTTTCAAAATAGGTATTTTTTAAAGATTTATTTATCTATGCATACAGAATTGGGGTATAGGCCAGAGGTGCAGGGCAGTGAGAGTATTCTTATTAATAACTCTGAAATTATGTGGAAAGCAAGTATAAAAAGACACTGAAATTGGGGAAAGTATAAACCAGCTAGGAGACCTCAAGACCAAAGCAGGTATATTGTGGTGAATTCCTTTTCTTTTCTTTTCTTTTCTTTTCATCTTATGAAGCCCAGACTGGGTGGTGGTAAATCCAACATCCCAAAATATTAACTGATGAAGACCAACAAACAAACAAAACCAAAATCCTCCTATGAAACCTAATTTCTCTAGCCAAATGCCCAGAAAAGATCATACTAGAGACAAAACTAGTAGTCATTATTCATCTAGTGCCTCAACTTTGATGGTGGGGAGCTACTCAACAGTTCAACCTGGACCTGTCTCAGTAAAGAATAAGTAGGTAGTCTAGACTTCCACCCTGGATTTCCTATAGCAAGTCTTCATAGTCCTGTATGAGAAAAACTATGGACTAAAGAAAGAAAATTCTCCATTTTGCCTTGTTGGAAAATATCTACCTCTGCCTTCTCTGCCTTGCCAAGGCTGCCTCAGAAGTTGGAGTCAGCAGAACAAAGGCTCATTCACTGTAAGGAACCCTGTGGTGAGAAACAAAGGAAACAGCTGAAGAGGACACAGAAAGATCCCTGTCATGTTTGCAGGAAGCAATTGTTGCAAGAAAAAGGAACAGGAGATAATGGCCTGGCTGTGCCCTCAAGTCTGTAGGGGACTTTGAGGATAAGAGATTCATATCACCTTTGGTCCTTCTATCTTCTCAGAAAGAGATAGCCCTTTAAGATCAGGGGTTGGCTTTAAAGTTATGACCATTGTTTCTCCTTTACCAACTTACTAAGTATTGGAAACCAACCCCTTTATTTAACTGAACATGTTAGAAATTAACTAGCTGTCTTATTCCCTTTGCTGAGAATTATCCTTTTTGTGCATGGAAGTTACTTATATAAACTGAGCACCAAAACTACGAGGATGGCGGCTAATCACTTAAAGAAATCTAATGTTGGTTTCCTGAACTTAGATTCTGCATTTGGCTCTTAGTAGCCCTTTTAATAAATTTTCCTTTTGCGAAACGTTAAATTCACTTCCCAGCCGTGGTTATTTTAATTGACAGCCTATTGGGAGCCGGGAATTTCATACCTACAGTATGATAACAAGGCAACTTTTACCCCGCGGTTTCAGTGAAACCATGTACTCCCGTTCTTCACTTGTGCTTCCATCTGTAGGAGTGATGCTTGGGGAGCAGTATTCCTGAAGGAACCGAACCCACTGATATTTTATCGACTACATCCCCGCCTCCATGCCAAGGAGATCCCAGGCACGTAGGACAGGGCTCCTATATGCTTACCTCTTGGCTGGGCGCTAAGGGTGGAGTTAAGCGGCCATGTTTGGTGTAAGACTGAACACACGTGCACTGCGAAGGACTGGGTTTTGCCTTTCGTCAGCATCCCAGTTCTAGCAATGTTGCCAGCAGGTGTATGAGCCAATTAATCTTTCTCTGTACTCACATCTTTTCATTTTCCTTTATTAACCTCTTTATATGTACCTGCCTTTGGGTTTGGTTCTGTGGTTTTCTTTTAAGCATTCAAGGAAGGACTCACAGCTATTTCCTTGTGAGGCTGCCTTAGAACAGTGTCAGAGGTGCACTAGGAGAGTAAGAACTTCGGTTACAGATCCACATCTGTGAGGGCAGCCACTATTTTCCTCACCTCCAGGTAGGTACAGACCTACCTTAGAGCCATGATAAAGTTCCAGGTGGCAGCAGCCTAACTTTGGGCCAGTCCTGTTTGGCTGGGCATTTGCCCATAAGGTGAAAGGTAATTTGCAGCTTTAGTAGGAAAATCCTTTCTGTCCTTCCTCTATGTGCATTAATTCTATTACAAATCTTTCACACTGAGCATATGTTGCCTTTGCTATTGTGCCCATCAATGACTGGGCCCCCATAAGAGCATACATATATAGCCTTTTATAGTTTGGGGGGCCCTGGGTTCTCCTCAGTTTCACACTAACACATCTGATTCCCTGATGGGGGGGAGGGTGGGCATGCCTGGTTTGTCAGCCCGACAGGGAATCTTGGTTCCGCAGGCACTGACTACCATAAATACAAATGCGCCTTTGTTTCTTCAATTAATTTGTTTACCTCATTGCTTCAGTTATGTGTGATTTTATTTTTTCCCCTGACCCTTAGTCAGTGACTTTGACCTCATGGTGACTTGTATGTGCGAGTGTATATATACACACACAATTCATTTTTAGTCACTAGTTGAGAGGTTTGAGTTTATGGAAATTGTTTTGTTGGGGATTAAGCCATTTTTGTTTCTGTAGGCCCTTAAATACTGCAAAGATGGTCCTTAAAACCCAATGGTTAGGTCCAATATGGCTTCTAAGGCAGCATAGCAGGCTGCTATGGAACTCAGAAGTCTCATTCTTTCTTTGGCCTTCGAAGAATTTCCCTTTTCAATTTATGCCATCCTTTGTTAACCGATGTTAAATTTTGTGACTTTAGGCCTTTATTTGTGATCATTGCTAGTCTATAGGCCTGATTAGCAACCTGGCTGAAGCTAACAATGGTTCTTTGATTGTTTTAGTAAAAAATTCATGCTGGAAGTTGAGAGCAAGCAAGGCAGTTATCTCTTGGTTGAGAGATAACTGGTGATTGTGACTGTAGCCCTCCTGGATTTTTGGAGTAACTAGGATTTTGTGCATGGTCTGTAACAGAAAAATGAGAGGAATTTTATCTGGATTAAAATCGAAAGGGAGTGCTATTGGGGATTTTTGTGGATGCCTTTTGTTTGGAGGCATAGTTGCAATTTGAAATACTGCATTTGCTTGACTTCTGGTGAGTGGCAAGCTTCTAAGATTCTAGCTTCCTACTAAGGAAAATCTGTTTTGGGAAGTACTGTATTTGATTTGATTAAAGCCCTCTGGTGGCACCAGA
Organism: Condylura cristata; assembly: GCF_000260355.1. Classification (NCBI taxonomy): domain Eukaryota; kingdom Metazoa; phylum Chordata; class Mammalia; order Eulipotyphla; family Talpidae; genus Condylura; species Condylura cristata. Next base: position 21,915,684 of record NW_004567121.1, read on the forward strand.
AATACAGTTTAGTGTGTTTCAGGTGAAATGCTTTCCTCCTCAGTAAAGGAACAAAGCAAAGATTTTTTTCACTCTTATCACTGTGATACAGCATAATACCAGAAACTCCAACTGTAACAGGAGGGCAAGAAAAGGAAAAATGCACATCAAAAAAGAAATAAAACTGCCCCTAAAAGTCGATGACATGATCATCAACATAGAAAATACCAGGCAATGCAGCAAATAAAGACCAGACACTAAGAAGTATCTTTAGCAAGTTACAGGCCACAAGATGAACATACAACATTAGACAGTAGATAGAAAAAGGCATAAAGAAGCAATGGTATATACAAATCTAAAATAAGGACATGAAAATGTATTGAATGCCACTGTGTGTCAGAAATGCAAATTAAGATCATAATTAAATCCTATACATATAGCAAAAGAGCAAAAATAGAAAAGTGTCAATAAAATGCCAACAAAGATCTAAAGAAATTTTATCATTGTATACTATAGTTTTTAGTGTAACATGGTACAGTTTTTCTGAAAAAGGTTGATACTTTCCTAAAATGCTGAATCCGTACTTGCCAAATTGATACCCAACTGTCAGGTTTCCAGGCCTCATCTCCCAGCCAGGAACAGGTCTCAGGCTGCAGTGGCACCACGGGTTGGTGTCTCAAGAAGCCACGGCAGGAACTTCACAGGTGCTCAGGCACGCAAGAGAGGTGGAAAATCAGTTTAGAGGAAGACAAAATGTATTGAGGAGAAAAGGAACAAAAATAAAGTGGGACTCCCAGGTCAGTGGAATCAGGCCAGGGAGAGGCCAGGGAGCTGAAGTGGAGTCCTGCCGCAGGGAATATAGACCTTTTTTCCCACATTATTCTGAAGCACCAGTCTCTGCGGTTGGTTAGGCCTGGTGGTCTCACTCACTATCTCAATGTCTCTTTGCCCAGAACTAAGTCTGTGTGTCCCAGGCCTTACTTTAGGGTCCCTTTTCTTTATTGTCCTTGTTTTGGAAGGTCCTGTTGCCCCTAGTCCTGGGGTGTTTGATTAGTGGCCTTTGAAATTTATTGCCATTATCTCTGGAGCCTCCCTCAACTCTTCTGAGGCTTTTTCTATTCTATTCTGACCCTACGATCTCTCCCCTAACCCTAGGTCTCAATATGACTGAATATTGATTTGGGGTGTTTATTCAAGAAATATGAAAGATATCTACACAGCAGCCTCTGCATGACAATTCACAGCATCTTTTATTTTCAATAACTGGAAACAATGGAAATGTTTTACAATGGAGATTGATTAAATAATCTCTGATATATCCATATCTTAGAATATCTCTCACCACTAACAATGAATAAACTATTTATAAGCCTAACAACTATGGTAGTTATGGTGAATGGCAAAGAGGCTATTTATTATATGACTATTTACATAACATTCTTGAAATGACAAAATAGGTATTGAGAACAAATCTGATTGCTTAGGTTTAGGAATGATTGGAGGAGATCTAGAGAGATAGTAAGATAATTCTGTATTTGGATATACCACACTGACAGCAAATTTTATGCACATAGTACTATGATCAATTTTCTAGTTCTTGGTATAGTAATCTTGCTAGGTAAGATGTAACTATTGAAGAAAATATGGTGACGAGAACTTGGAAGATTTTTGTACAATTCTTGCAAATTTCAGTGACTCAACTGAGGGGATGAAGGAGGAACAAGAACAAAGAGGGAAGAAAGTATGACTATGGTAGGCTGTGGATGATTTGGTGGTGGGCTGTACAGTGGTCATATCTGATGGAGGGTTCTAATGCTAACTCAATTTAAAAATAAATATAAAAAAATGAAATTTAGACACAAAGTACAGCCAATCAATTCCAGTGATTATCTCTTACAAAGGATTACTGACAAGTAGAATGTATCCTCAAGTTTTTTTTTTATATATTCTATTTTCATTTGCATTTTTATCTAATTTGAAATTATCATGTGTTATCAAATACCTGCTTTGTCTCAATAAGAACTTTTTCACTTCTGGTCCCTAGATATATTGAGTTTTTCTTGGCTGGTAGCACTTTTGAATCTATGGATTCTCTTCCATATATTCCATATATTCTCTTCCATAAAAAACTACTTTTCATATCATTTATTTAATTTTTCAATTCATTTCATAAAGGCCTTTTCAAGTAACTTTTCAAAATGAGATTATAGGAGAAAATGATAAATAGGTATAACAAATGAAAAAATATTTTTATACTGCCCTAATGATTGATCCAACACCTATAGGAATATTTGGCAGACATAAATCACATCTACTCTCCAAAAATTTAATATCACTCCTATCTTCTAGTACTTAGAATTGCCAATAAGGTAACTGAACTTTATCTATTATCATTCCTTTTGTGTGATACACCCATTTTTTGTTTTCTCAGAAAGTATTTAGTGCCACTGAATTTCATTATGACATGAGATTTCTTTTTCTAATCCATGTTCTAGTATACCAGTAATTTACTTTTACTTGAGGATATCTTTTGTTCAGTGTCTAATGTTCCTTCTTTATTTAAATACTAGTTGATGCTGACTATCAAATACTAATCAGGACACTGCTTCTATGTTCATATCTTAGTGTGGTCTCTCAGTTTATCTGTTAGAGCCCATCACTCTATCTATCTTAATTTGTCTATCATATTTCAATACTTTAAAAAAGACGTATTTTTTCCTGAATTCTTCTGAAAGCATATAATTTTTGTTTTACAGATACAATGTCTAATAACTAGCTAAATGCCCTTGAAAATACTGATTTGATCATTATTGTTGCAGAAGTTGTCATCTTTGTCCTGAAATTCTCTTTTGTGAAGAAGAGAATCCTGCTTTTATATGGATTTTCTGCCATCAAATGACTGGCTATTATTTAAAATCTACTCATATTTATACAGATGAACAAAATATACCAGTCTAAGAGAGTTCTGTGTGGAGCTGCAGTTTGTTTATAGCAAAGAGTTGCTTTTCTTTAGGTTCACATTGTCAAGAATTAGAGAGGGTTTCTTGTTTATAGCAAAGAGTTGCTTTTCTTTAGGTTCACATTGTCAAGAATTAGAGAGGGTTTCTTGTGGATTATCTTTTAGAAGTCACCACATTTTGAAACAATAGAAAATTATTCTCTCACAGTTCTAAAAACTAGAAGTCCTAAATCAAGATGTTAGTAGGTCTACATTCTCTCCAAATGTTCTTGAAGAAAACCATTCCTTGCCTCTTCAGATCCTGGTACCTCCAGAAAGACCCTTGGTATTCCCTGCCCTGAAGTTTCAATCCCTGTCTCCACCTCAGCTTTCTCCTCTGTGTCTTGTCTTTTTTTTTTTTTTTTTTAAGATTTATTTATTTATTCATACAGAACTGGGGAACAGGCCAGAGATGCGGAGGGTGAGAGGATTCACCAGGAACAGAGTGGAGAGCAGAACAGGCAGATGGACGAAGTACACTGCTGAGGGGAGCAGCGGGCGGGCAGGACAGGCCTGCCGCGCTATGTGGATCTCCTCCAGGGCAGGCGGGGATTGAACTCATGCAGAATTGGCTTAAGCTTCTAAGTGCGGTGCTTTAACCCACTGCGCCACCAAGGAAGCCCAGTGTCTTGTCTTTTTATAAGACACTTTTCTTTGGGTGTAGGGCCCACATAGAAAATCCATGATGATATCATCTCAAGATACTTAAATCCACAAGGATCATTTTTCCCAATGACAAATGTATTGATCCTAAGGGGGTATATGTTTGGACCCATCATTCTACCCAGTATATAATATACACTAATCCTCTCAAGATAATTGAATTAACATAGTTAAGCTTCACTCCTATTGAAGGAGAAAAATACTTTTTGATCTGAGCTTTGGTGAGAAATATTCATGTTATCATTTTTTAGGCAGTTCATATAAATAGTTCATTTCATTCTTCACAATCTCATCACTCTGATACTCTGTTTGGACACCCTATCGTTAAGAATGAAGGTCTGCCATGAGCTCAGTACTACCAGACTGCCATTGCCTTCTTCAGAAAATTGTCAAAATGTGTTTACCTATCTCTCCCATTTTGTTGTTGCTAAAATATATAAACTGTTATTTATATAATTTAGCATATCTTAGAAAAAGATTTATAGTTTACATATAGTTTAGAAAATCTTAGAAAAGAGAATTAAAAAACGCTTAGTCTACATATGACACCACCTTTCTATGTCTTCAGTATCCTCGATCAAATGTAAATTAAAAAACACATTCATGCTGTTATTTCAAGTTATTTTTGAAGGGATGCTATAATGCATACAGTAGACTATCTATGGTGGGCAACGAACACAGGTTAACTTGCAGAAAATAAGTTTCTGTTTGGACTCTTAAAAAGTAAAGCATCTGAAAATTTATTAAATGTGTTCATTTAGTCTTCTTAATAGTTTTTTAAATGAACATTCTAATACAAAATGACTTAAATACGCCTAGATAGGTAGCATTATCATCCACAATTGCCAAGTCAAGAAACCAGTCTAAGTGCCCATTGACAGATAACTGGATAAAGAAGTTGTGGAATATGTTCTCAACGGAATACTATATAGTCAATTAAATAGATGAAATAGTGTCTTTTGGTATGAAGTGTATGTATTTCTAGGAGATTATGCTAAAAGGAATATGTCAGAAAGTGAAGAATGGTATTGGTGGTTTCACTTATCTCTGGAATATAAGAAGCAAGAAAGCATACCTTTGCAAAATACAGCAAAAATAAATTTTGCACTTTAGGGAAAAAAATCATTGACTCCCCAGAGGGAGTAGGGGAAGGAAAGAGATGACAAGGAGGTAGAGAGGACACTGGCATGACTAGTTTGACAGACAGCAATTAGAACTCGTGCATCATGGACAAGTATAAATGTGATCCCAAATTCGTAACAAAGGTAGATGTTTCAAAATGTTGACACCACAGACCACCCTGTTTGAATCATTTCCTACTATATATACCATTAACTAAAATGCAAGGATTTTTGGTTTTTTAAACTCCAACAGAATGGAGTGCAATTTCCCAAAACTTGCCAAAACAGAATGTGTCACTCTTTTATCTTTTCCTCCTCTCAACTTGGAAGGGCACATACTTTAATATAATTTGTATAGTCCTTTTCTCCCTTTAAATTTTTCATGAGTTAATCAGTTCAAAGGGAAAGTATTTGTTCAGATCATGCCACTTGATACTTAAAAATTCATAACTACAAGCTGGCTTTTGAAAGACAGCCATAATTTAGTGTTATGCTTGAATAAATTACATAGCATTCAAGACATGTTGTTTATCATTTTAAAAATTAGGCAACTCAGGAAAAAAAGAGGTTGATTTTCTGTTTACTGTAGTTAATTAAAGTGCAAAGTTGTAATCTTCTCACTCTTTGCTGGATGGGAACTTATTTTAATTCTTAGTCTCTAGCCGTCATGGCACGGCAATAAGTTCTTCATAAACCAGTATATTTTTGAATATAAGGTCTTTGATAAATAAGAATATATTTTGTTTTATTCTGTATTCTTTTAAAAAAATATTTATTTATGCATACAGAACCAGGGTACAGGCTCAGGATTCACCAGAGACAGAGTGGGGAGCAGAACAGTCAGATCAATGAAGTACACTGCTGAGGGGAGCAGTGGGAGGGTCAGAAGAGGTCTTCCATGCCATGTGGGCCACCTCCCGGGCCAGGGATCGAACTCGTGCTGAAGTGGCTTTAGCTTCTTAGTGCTGTGCTTTAATCCGCTGTGCCACCAGGGAGAGCCCCTTATTCTGTATTCTTAGTATACTACTTTTACTATTATTTGTGAGCACATTTCAGTCAATGAACTATAGAAAACTGTTTTACATAAAGAATAACATCAAGACACAATGTCTGTCTCTCTACCCACCCCACCCCCCACCAAACGAAAGCTAAAACTAAAATCTATACATTACTTAAATTTGAAGGGCAATAGATTCTTTTCCTCCACATATTTCTGCTTCCAAAATAGAATTTATTTATTAACTACATATAATGAAAGCTTCAAGTACCTAACAAAGGTAATAGAGTAAAAAGTATAACTGACTTTTTTTTTTTTTCCTACTTAAAAAGAATGATTCTGGGCCTCCCTGATGGTGCAAAGTGTTATTCCCTGTCAGGGAGGTGACCCCCATGTCACAGTAGACCTCTCCTGTCTCTCCTTCTGCTCCCCTCAGCAGTGTATTTCATTCAATCTGCCTTTCTCCTCCCTATTCTGTCTTTGGTGAATCCTCCTAGCCTCCACACTTCTGGCCTGTACCACAGTTCTTGTATGCATGAATAAATAAATATAAAGACTGAGATATAGGCTTGGTTACCCGGAAAAATTTAAGTTTCCAATACTTTGGTTAAATTACGTAAACATCTCATAGCAGGAATATAACGGGACAGAGGAGAGAATAATGGCGATGATGAACAGCTATATACCAGAGACATTTTGTGGGGGTGGAGTGGAGAATGGAATCAAAAACCAGCGGGGAGAAGGGAAATGCACTGGATTATGGTGATGGCACATGGGTGATTTGGTGATAGGAAGCCCAAGGGGATTGCAAATGAGATGGAAAAGCGCACAAAATGATGTAAAAATAAACTATTATATATAATAAAAAAGTAAACAATCCCATTAAATGAATATTTTTACTATGAAAACATGACTTGCTGTATCATAGAACATACTTATGATAGATTCAGTTATAAGATTAGATTTAAAGATAATATGTATAGTATATTGGGAATCTTGGTGAAATAAAAAGTAAATAATATGCATCAAAATGTCAATGGCTTTTTCCCCTTCTAGGAAGTATTTGTCTATTTGTAAAGATTTTTCTATATTCTATTATTTCTGTAATTAACTCATATTTCTTCTAAAATAAAGTAAAATTAGAAAATATTATTCATAAAACTGATTTGAGATATAATTGCTGAATGAGGAAAGTTGGGTTAATACAATTTAATTGTTAAAGCTAATAACAGCTATTATGTAAAACAAATCATGTTTTATCTAGTGACAAGAATTGTACACTGCTAATAGCACTTATAATCTGTCTTTGAATAGATGTATCTGATAAATGCACAATAGCCAGACTGTGTTCATGCAAATATCTCAACGTGGAAACACTTTTGCAGTATAAAAAAAGTAATTCCTATTGAACTTTGAAACATTTTTAATTATAAAATAATAAACTTATGATTAACACCCAAATCCCTAATGCTTGTGTCTCAAGTTAATGACATGCAGAGTTAAAAAATAAACACATTAAATGTGGTTTGTAGATTATGGGTTAAGATACAAGGATCAAGGATTTATGTTGAAAAAAACATTATTTTGATAGAAAAATATTTCATTTTAATTCTTCAGTATAAAACTTCATGCTCAAATACCAAGGACTAGACTGAAATTTCTATTTAAAAGCATCAGTTTGCTCTAAGTTATCACCAAAATGACTAGTGAATCCTGTCAAGGGCTTTCATTGCTATTGAATGTAATATATATATATATATTGCTACTTCTATATCTTAAAAAATGTTACCCTCTTAATATGGTGAAATATATGTTGGTTTTTAAATATTAAACTAACCTTGTATGCCCTTAATATAAAATATTTGGTTGTAAGATACTATGCTTCTTATATTCCATTGAGTTTGATAATAAATTCCTATGAATTTTTGCAGTTATTAAAACACTTATATTTATCTAGTTTTGGCATCTGGGGAATGTTGATCTAAAAAGTATAGTAAAAAATGTTCTCTGTGTTATCAAATATTTTATATAAAATTAGTATTATTTTTTCCTTCAGTATTTGTAACATTCACTAGCGATGTAACCTGAAAGGTTTTTAATTACAAATTTAATTCTAAAATGTATATGTTCCACTAAACTAAGGTTTGCTTGAGTTTTAGTAGCTTTTAACTTTCAAGAAAAAGCAAATTCCACCTGAATGGTCAAATTTATTGTCATAAAGTCATTCATAATATTTCCTTTCTATCCACTGAACTCTTCAGGATCTAATGTCATGTTTTTTATTTCACTTGAGTTATTTGGTAACTGATTTTTGTCTTTTTTTTGTATGAGATCACGATGTATTTTGGCCATTGTTTCTCAGTGTACTGAATGAGGGTTCTGTTCTTAGGAATGGTGCTTGCTAATGTTAATTAGGTCATGTTTACAATGTTGAGTCTTCTCTGTCTTAAAGATTTCCTGTACATTTGTAATACTTACTGTGAGAAGAATGTTAAGATACTTCATTGTATTCATGAATTTAGCTATTGCTTCTTTCCATTGTATTAGTTTTTGCCTCATATTCTGCAAATTCCTACTAAGGCAAGTAGGGGTTCCATGTTGCCTCAAATAACTTACCCCTTTACTGGCATGAAATAACCTTATTTTTTGTTTAAAAATAAAATGAGAGGGCCCTCCCAGTGCAGCCAGTTAAAAGCACAGCACTAAGAAGCTAAAGCCACTTCAGCATAAGTTCGATTCCTAGCCAGGGAAGGTGACTCACATAGCACGGCAGGCCTCTCCTGACCTGCCTGCTGCTCCCCTCCTGACCTGCCTGCTGCTCCCCTCAGCAGTGTACTTTGTTAGTCAGCCTGTTCTGCTCTCCACTCTGTCTCTAGTGAATCCTCTCA
>NW_004567121.1:21925204-21931455 GCF_000260355.1 Condylura cristata
TTTACCACTCAAATGCTATGAATTCACTGTCAAATTACATTGATGATTGACAAATCTTTCTATTTTTCAAGTTTATATCAAGAAATATACTTAAATGCTTGCACATTCAAATAATGCACATACAGTGTCATGATTTCTTCAAATAATAAAATGGCAATATTTAATGGTGTAAGATTTTGACAATTTAGACAACATTTAAACTATTCTATAAAATCCTACTCAGTATCTACTATCTATAATAGTTGAAGTTTTAGAGAATATGCATATCCATTCATCTAATGGTTTGATTATTTGAAATAATAATTGACTATTTTTAGTGTAGCAATTCTAAATTATAGTCATAAATTCAACAATACAATCATTTGTGACATAGTTATAATCATTTGTAAAAATATGATAACCTTGTACTACATTAAGTAAATAATTAAAAACCCTCATTTGTGAATTCTGTTATGGTTTGTGATCATAAAAATTTATGATATATATGTCATTATTTTTAATAGCAAAAAATTATTGTACTAAATATTTTATTCATTTTATTGCAAAATGCCCTTGTCATAGAAATGTTCAAATATAACCAACTTACATTTTCAAAAATTTTAATCTTACTGTTCTCATTGCAATCAAGCCTAGAAAATTTCTTTCTTAAATTTCAGACAAATGGAACAATCACTGTTTCTGAGAAACAAATATCTTAGTGTTCTAGATATTCCTATTTTTTTTGTTATGAAAGTAGTAATACAGTAATAATTTAGTGCAGCTTTCTAAGGCATGGTATTAGTTTTGTCAGTGAAATAAGAGAAAATATTCCAGAACACGAAGACAACACTTACAAACAAAAGAAAAAGGAGATAACAAGCAGGAGGAGAAGAACAAATATGAAATGGAGAGAAAGTGAAATAGGATAAGGAGGAATAAAGAGAGAGAAGGTAGTGAAACAAGACTGGTGAAATTAATGATACTAAAATTTAATATTAAATTTTGAATTAATAAGAACTCATATAATGATCAATCATAAGCTCTGATGACACCAGAAAATTCTTAATGAAAGGCATGAACTTAATTCAGGCCATGTGGGGGAAAATGAAAGTTATCAGGTTGTTAATGACAGTCGTAAAGCATTTCAAATAAAAGGGTAAGAAGAAACTGATGCAGAGAAAATGTGTGGCAGTCACACAGTATTATGAGTCTGGCACACTTTGAAACACAGGTAACTTGGCTAGAGAGTCATGGGGAAAATAATACATTTTGTCATACTTCTAAAACTGAAGGGGTTGGGAGATTAGTGATGAAAACTAGACATTTTTTTAGAGGGCCCAGCTGATGGGAAATAATTCAATATTTATGTTTATAGTGTTGGAAGTTCAGTATAATAAGGCAAGAACAGATTTCTAGCTTTCTCATGATTTTAACTGAAATGTGTTAGGGTTTTATAAACTTAAGTAATAAGCTAACTTGGGTAGAGTAATAAATAATCTTTATAATACCATAGGTTTAAAGTAATACAATGATTTCAGAATTCTGTTAGGTTCAAATGGAACAATTAATGTTTGGAATATTGCTCTTCACCACATAAGTTGAAGATCTAGACATACTTTGATATGACCACTAATGAATTTCACTATCTGCCGTTTTAGCTACCAAATACATTGACTCATTTTTCCTTTAGGTAAAAGACCTCTTGTGAGCCAATCTACAAGTCTCAGCTAAGATGGAATTAAGCTCCAGTGAAGTTGTCTTGTGACCCACATTAGTTTGCACATAAAGGAAAATAGCTGGCCTCTAGATGTGGAGAAGTGGGAGGATATGTGTTTATTTTACCTCATATATTCATGAAAAATGACAGAACAGGTAATATATAACTGTAAAATATTCCCACCCAGAAAATCAAATACATGGAAGTCAAATCTCTCAAGCAAATCTGAATCCACAAGGTGGGTATTTTAAGGTACTCATACTGTACATGTGGAGAATATTCATGATTGGACTTGAATCCTGCTCCTGAAAATATTTCCACATTTTGTTGAAATTGTAATTGGCATAGATGAAGTTGGGAAGAATTGACATCTTGATAATCATTCTAAAATCATGGAATAGCTTTCCATTCTTTTGTTATTGCTCAGTAGGGCTTTGCTTATATGTTATCAGTTTATTTACATTTACATTTAGGAGTGTTAATAAAAATGATGATGCGTTTGTAATTTCAAATTCTATTAGTTCATTTCTAGCACATAGGAAAGTGAATAACTTTGATAATTTACACAATGCTTAACTTATTAGTTCTAGGGGTATTTAGTAATTACCTTGAAATTTTTATATAACATACATGTCATCAATGAGCAAAGAGGAAATCTTTTTCTTCTCCTAATTTGATGAGAATTTATATGGTTATCATTTATCATTAACGAGTGCTGGGTATTGTCAAATCATGTTTCTGCTTCTTTTAATTTTTATTTGATACATTGACATGATGGATTACATTAATGAATTTTAGAAAGTTCAACCAGCCTTGCATACTTGTGATAAGTCCCAATTGGTCATGGTATAATTCCTTTTCTTTCAATGATATACTTTGCTTAGCTATATTTTGTTGGAGATCTTTTTCATTGATGTTTATGAAAGATAATGAGCTCTATTTTTTTTTTTGAAGTGTTCGCTAGTTGTTTTTACTTCCTCTGGTTGATGGAAATCTCCTTGTGTGAACTTAGGAAAATTTATTCCCTGGCATCAAATACCTTTCTCTTCCTCATATGTGTATTAGTACTTAGTTTAAGACTCAGAATGTTCTCTCAGAAACAGATTTGATATGATCATGAATTATGATTAGAATTTAAAAGGCAGACATTTCTACAAAGCATCCTTTGTTGAAGTAGCATAACCAGTCATGTAAGATGATTCATTTATATACATTTACAATACTTACTATATAAATTAAATATATGTTAAAATATATTGTGTCTACATTCGACTCTGGTAAAAGCAAAGAAATGAATGATAAATAATTCAATTAAGTTAGGCAATATTGGTGGTATAATACCTTGAGTTTCAATCTTGAAAATTACAAATTTATCCACTTGGCATTGAAAAATCAGGAACATCTGATGGAGGCATGAACTATGATTATACCTTTAATTTGAAACTTCAGCATTCAACAAAGACCAGAAAGTCATTGTAACTGAAGAAACAAAGAAAAATATGACATCTATTACAATTTTGGAAAAGTTGAGGAAAATTGTAATGCATCATATAATTTTATTCACACAAAGGTAGGAGTTGAAGTGTGAAAAGAAAATGCTAAGCTAAGAAATTCTATTACTATATGTCAGAAGGCTTCTTTTCCAATACAAATAAGGAAAGGTAATACTTTTTGTTTTTGTTAATGTGGAAAGCCACAAAAAGAAGCCTCAGTGTTGTCTGGTAATAAAACTTTTGTATTGATAGTCTGTGTGTGTCCTACAACAAAATAAAAATTTGCATATAAAGACACCATGTTCAATAATTTTGCTTGACATTATTTTTATAACCAACAACTGGGAGTTATTTTTAACTCACAGGAAAAAAATGTTACTTTTTTCTAATAATAAAAGAAGCTGTTATTATGTTACACCATGGTCTAATGGAAATTACCAATATCAGGTCCATTTCTATATCATAAATTACTATTCTGGGGACATGGCTTGTGACTTTATGGGAAAAATCAAATTAGTGTCCATAGGGCTGATCACTACATTTTTTTTCTAGATTTCTTTGAAAAAGGACATATCACTTTCTCCCCTAAAAATACCTGTCAAATATATTTTCTCAAAATAGACTCAGAAGTTCCCTGAGAGAGTACAAGGAGAACTGAGAAGCTGGTGACTGCTTAGGGGAAGGAGTAAAGAAAGGAAAGGGTGTAACTGGGATAACAGATATCCTGGCTGGCAGAACAGACTAGGGGTTGGCTATCTAAGGCACATTAGGGCACTGTGAATTTCCCTGGAGGAACTTTGCAGAAGGGGAGGACAGTCACGCATGGGCATGGGTCCGACACTGGGAACTCCATGACCTATGAGGCCAAGGAAAGCTCTTCCCGCCAACCCTCTCCAAGAAGAGAGGGTTGCCAGGCTGAACCAGGCCAGGCTGCATCACTGGCCCAATAACAGAGATTCTGCTGAAATGACACACTGATCTCTTGGAAGGTAACAAGAAGCACATAGAGTTTGAAGCTCTAGTTCCTAGGAAACATTGTGGGAGAGTGTGAGGGTGACATTAGCATTTATTGAGGCCATATGTAGATTGCAGTGGACACACCCGGCTTGAGCCTGTTCAAGTTCAAGTAAGTGCTAAGTCCTAGAACCTGAGACTTGAGGGCCAGGTAGCCCACCCTTCACATCACCAGCAGACTCAAGTCTCATAGATAACCATCCAGTACAGACTGACCAGGAAGGGTGTGTGTGTGTGTGTGTCTGTGTGTGTTTGTGTGGGTGTGCGCACGCGCACAAAGTTAAGGTAATTAAAGTGCAAAACAGAGCTTGCTGTGGAGGGAACAGAGAGGAGGCAGAGGTGGCCAACTTCACTCCATAAGAAAAGCAAACAAACCTAAACCTACAAGACCTCAAACACACACACTTGCACAACACAACACACATACCTAGGAAGCAAGAACATTTGAATATAACATGGAAAAGCAAATGAGAATAGAATTTTTGGGGAAAATATAAAGGACTCGATAGAGGGCTTACCAAACACAGGTCTTAAAACAATATTTAAAAATGTCATTGAGTTACTGAAAGGCCAGCCAAAGGCAGGTAGCCAGGTGCATGATCTTTCAAGGAGGATGCAGGAACAAAAATAGTTCAACAACAAAAAGCTTGAAAATATTAAAGCAACATGGAAAGAGGCTGAATAAAATGAAGACAAAAACAGAAGTTACTTTAAATAGAATTAAACTGGAAGAAGAAAGCCTCTCAGAAATAGATTTAAATGTGCAAATCACTTTATTAGAAGAGAGTGAGAGAAAACATAGGGAAAATGAAGAAACTGTACAAGAAATATTAGGCTCAATTAGAAACAAAAACTCAAGGATAATAGCTATGTCAGAAGATGAAGAGAGAAAAAGGAGCAGAGATCCTATTCAAAGAAAGATAAACAGTTTCCCAAACCCATGACATGATTTAAGAATGGATGTCAGGCAACACAGAGAACATCCTAACTTCTAAATGTAAAATTACCTATACCAAGAGCCTTCATTATTAAATTATCAAAAATCAAAGATGGCCCTCCTTGGTGGTACAGTGGTTAAAACACAACACCATGAAGCTGTCCAAGGCCACAGCATTCCCGGCCAGGGGGTGACCTACATGGCATGGCAGATTCCTGGCCAAGGGGGTGACCTGCATGGCATGGCAGACCTCTCCTCACCCACCCGCTGCTCCCCTTAGCAGTGTTCTTTCGTCAGTCTGCCTGTCCTGCTCCCTACTCTGTCTCTGGTAAATCCTCTCACCCCCCACACCTCTGGCCTGTACTCCAGATCTTGTATACATAAATCAATCTTTAAAAAATCAAAGATAAAAACTTTGCAGTGAGCAAGGAAGCAAAGAAAATAACTAATATGGCACCCAAATTAGGTAATTTTCATGTTTCACCCCAGACACTCTCCAAACAAGAAGATAGTGGAAGGAAGTGTTCACACTCATATAAAATAAGAACTGCCAGCCAAGAGTAATGTAAAAATATCATTTAAGTAAGACAGTAAAGTAAGGGTTTTTCCAGACATAAAAAAAAAAGTTAGTGGAGCTTATGCCCAAAAGACCTGCTCTACAGGAACTGTTCAAAGGGGTTCTTCTACAAGAAAAGACAAAACACAAAATCCTGACCAAATTGGCAATGGGGATACAAAATCATAAGCATGAGCAGGAATTTTATGAGTCAACATGAGAACACAAGGGCAAGGGGAGTGAGTTATGGACAGAAACCATATAGTAAAATGTCAAAGTGTGGACACCAGTTTATAAAATAATTATGGAGAAATAATAATTTAGGCAAAACCCTCCTGGGAACCACTAACCAATTATCCAGACTAGAGAGACAGAAAAATAAATAAATAAATTGATAGAATCCTAGGAAAAAGCCATCCAGAAAATGCAGAAACAAATGCATGAAGACAACAAAGAAAAAGAAACATTCAAAAATTTAAAAAAATATGTCTGATAGTAAAGAAATAGCATATGATAATAGTCCCCTAAATGTTATGGCCTGAATTCAATAATAAT